>NC_041392.1:202580101-202636092 GCF_002162155.2 Triticum dicoccoides
ATGCTTTTAGGCACGCTCATAAACTTCAGGCCTTGAGCTCAGCTAAACTCCAAGCCTGAGTGATCGTGCAAGCGTGCCGTGTCCTCCGGCTCCCTGCTGAAACTTGCACTCTTCTCCCTTCCACGCATGACAGATGCAAGTGATACTTGGAAGGCTGAACAAGGGATTGCCCAAGGTGTTCATGTCACGGAAGTTCCAACACATGGTGAACTGAAACAACCAATACTATCTCATACGAGTAGTAGTGTTAGTGTATTTTTTTTTAGATGTGTTTGTGTCTGTTATTGGCACCACATGCAAACACAGTTTCAACCTAGCCATGCAAGTAAGAGCAGTGCTATGCAGACGACACTTGCCAGCCGAAATTTGCACGACGTGCCACATCGCACCATCCATGCGCAAGTCCGAACACTTGCCAGCCGGAATTTGCACGACGTGCCACATCGCACCATCCATGCGCAAGTCTGAACAGCAGCAGGTGGTTGGGTTATCTATGGTGCATGTGTTGTTGAGCAAATGTCATCCATGAAGTACTTCCATGCGAGTAAATAACCCAGCACTCTGCCACGCGCGAAGCATTTTCTTTCCTTCTCCTTCGTGCTAGAGCAAACTTTCCCTTTCAAGCCTCATTGATGAGTCCATGTATTGGCCTCCCCTCTGTCCGTCGCTCCGGCGATCGGTGGCAGGAAGGCGAATCTCGGTGCCTCAGCTCCGGCTAGTAGTTTAGGTTAGGGTTTCTTAGTCTTCATAGATGCGGCGCTCGGTTGGATAGCGACGCTTCTTCTTCGGGTTTGTCTTTCGGATTTCGATCCTCCTCAAATCTGTCCATCTAGACGCAATCGATGGAGCTCCGACATAGTTTCCCGCCGTCTTCTTAGGACAACAAGGTTAGGGTTTCTCGTCATACGTGCCTGATGACGAGATTTGATGTTAGGTGCTTCAAGTCTATTCAAGGGTTTAATGACGACGACTGTGGCTCCAAGGCGCCGGTCTTTAGTGGCACATGTGCGAAGACTTCTCAGTTGTCACCGAGAAGGTTAAGCCGGCTCCATTAGGAGAGCGGCGACATCGACGCGTTGACAGCTTGTTCTGACTGTGGCAGTGGTCATTCAGTTGTCTAGGAACACTGATGTAATTTTTATCATGTTTGAGGTGTTTTGTACTTCTCCTAAACATATAATAGATTTGAATCTTTTTCAGAAAGAATAGATTTAACCTAGCCTTAGACGGTGGTACTTGCCTAGATATCCTATTCGCTTCTCCTCCCGGCAACTAGTCCACTTGCGACATGACGACAAGGAGGAACAAAGTGGCTAGTGCAGCGGTGTTGAAAGTGAAGGTTGTGAGCTATTCGGCAAAGGGACGGTTCTTTTATGGCCACGCCAGCGAGTGGGTGCCGGGAAAATGTGCTGGGGGTGCCAAAAACAATTGACACGTGATGATTGCTATTAATTGCCATGCTTCCCGGTGACATGGTCGTCCGCGTTACTGGCGAGCAGAGAAGATGACCACATGAAAGACTGCGAAGGGAGGTGAAGCTTTCCCCCGCACAAGCAGTTGATGGATGAAGCGTGCTTCAAGCAACACCGGAGTCTCCAAATACGAAGCCTCATGGGCTTGATATAAAGCGCACTCTATAAATTATGGCAAGATGAAGTCGGACGACACTGTTAGAGTGATTTTTTTTGTTTAACCTAAAATTACCATAATAATGATTATTAGGCCAACTCCATCGCGCGACCCCAAACGGATGTCCGTTTTGTCCGAATTCTGTCCGTTTGGGTAGGGCAACGCGGTCGTGTCCGGGCGTGTCCTGGGATGCGGTGGTCGTGCGTCCAGCGCGCAGCCGCATCCGTTTGCCCCATCCTGTCCGTGTCTAATTTAAAAAAAGGAACAACTTTCAAATGCCAAGCCCTAGTTCATCAGGCCAGCGGCCCAGTTCATCACGCCGGCAACAGAGCCAGCGGCCTACACGTCCATCGCCGACAACACAGTCAGCCTCCAAAATGAATAGTTGTCCTTGCCGGCAACACAGCCAGCGGCCGGCAACACACCCGGCCTCCAAAATGAATGTTTTTCTCGCCGGCACACTGCCAGCGGCCCAGCGGGCAGGCGACACCCATGCCAACCTCCAAAAAAGAACGGCCACGGCCGATCAGACGACCTAGTTCAGGCCTTCGGCGTCGAGCATCTCCTTCCGCTTGGCCTCGAACCAGGCCCTCGTCTTCTCACTCATCTTCGACAAGTCCACGCTCATGATCGCAAGGGCCACCTCCTTCGCTTTGGTGGCGGCATTGGTGGCCTCGATGTCGAGCTGCCTCTGCCTGACCTTGACGTTGTCGGCCTCGATGTCGAGTTGCCTTTGCCGGGCCGCCTCCTCCATGTCGAGCTACCTTTGTCGGCCCGCCTCCTCCATGTCGATCTTCCTCCTCTTGGCCGCCTCCTCCATCTCAAGCTTCTTTCTTTGAAGGTCTAGGTATTGATTCATTTGCTCGTCCTTACTTTGCCGCTTCTTCTCGTCACTCACATCCTTTTGAGACATCATGCCATGCAAAGTGTCATGCAATGACATGGATGAGGCATCACGTATGTCATCAACCTTGGAGTTGGTCTTGCCCCTCGGCCTCTTCAACGCCTCGCCATCTCCACCTCCGGTGAACTTGGCCGTCTTCAGTCCTCTCTTCCTTTGTAGTTCACGGTATTGGTCCTTGAACTTAGGGCAATTGTTGATGATCGTCCAACAATGCGTAAGAGTGAATGGCTTGTCATTGTGCCGGGCCTTGAATGCCTCCAAAGATTGAAATGCCTACACGACATGATCAACAACAATTGAACATGCAAACATATACACGGCCGAAGTGTCATGGCCGTACCAAGGAAAGGGCTAGGAAGAGGAGAGCATACCATGTACCCAACGCCGGGACCACTCACGGGTTGTGCTTCAACGCTCTCAAATGCGGCGCAATTCTTGTTGCACTCTTCTTGGATGAACAACCACCTCTTTTGAATCGAGTCGATGCCACGGTTGCTTGTAATTTGGTAGGGCTCAAACATCTTCCTTTCATGGAATGTTTTATGGACTCTCGTCCAAAAAATAATGCCCTTTTGTTGCGCACCGGTCCTCAGATCTTGGCTAATCACCATCCAAGCTTGGTAAATAAATTTGTCCTCATCTCGTGTATATGAACCCGTGTGAATGCTCTTCCTCTTCTTTTGTGCTTCCACTCTTTGGGTGAGCTCGTGGATGAACAATGGCTCGCCACTGCTACCTCTTGAGCACTGCATTGGTTTTCCCTTGAAGAGGAAAGGGTGATGCAGCAAAGTAGCGTAAGTATTTCCCTCAGTTTTTGAGAACCAAGGTATCAATCCAGTAGGAGATCACGCTCGAGTCCCACGCACCTACACAAACAAATAAGAACCTCGCAACCAACGCGATAAATGGGTTGTCAATCCCTTCACGGTCACTTACAAGAGTGAGATCTGATAGATATGATAAGATAAATTTTTTGGTATTTTTATGATAAAGAGAAATAAAGATGCAAAGTAAAATAAACGGCAAAGGAAATAACTAAGTGTTGGAAGATTAATATGATGGAAGATAGACCCGGGGGCCATAGGTTTCACTAGGGGCTTCTCTCAAGAGCATTAGTATTACGGTGGGTAAACGAATTACTGTCGAGCAATTGATAGAATTGAGCATAGTTATGAGAATATCTAGGTATGATCATGTATATAGGCATCACGTCCGCGACAAGTAGACCGAAACGATTCTGCATCTACTATTATTACTCCACACATCGACCGCTATCCAGCATGCATCTAGAGTATTAAGTTCATAAGAACAGAGTAATGCTTTAAGTAAGATGACATGATGTAGAGGGATAAACTCATGCAATATGATATAAACCCTATCTTTTTATCCTCAATGGCAACAATACAATACGTGCCTTGTTTCCCCTGTTGTCACTGGGAAAGGACACCGCAAGATTGAACCCAAAGCTAAGCACTTCTCCCATTGCAAGAAAGATCAATCTAGTAGGACAAACCAAAATGATAATTCGAAGAGACTTGCAAAGATAAACCAATCATACATAAAAGAATTCAGAGGAGATTCAAATATTGTTCATAGATAAACTTGATCATAAACCCACAATTCATCGGATCTCGACAAACACACCGCAAAAGAAGATTACATTGAATCGATCTCCAAGGAGATCGAGGAGAACTTTGTATTGAGATCCAAAGAGAGAGAAGAAGTTTTCTAGCTAATAACTATGGACCCGAAGGTCTGAAGTAAACTACTCACACATCACCGGAGAGGCCATGGAGTTGGTGTAGAGGCCCTTCGTGATCAATGCCCCATCCGGCGGAGCTCCGGAAAAGGCCCCGAGATGGGATATCTCAGATACAGAAGGTTGCAGCGGTGGAATCAGGTTTTCGTGGTGCTCCTGGATGTTTGGGGGTACATGGATATATATAGGAGGAGGAAGTACGTCGGTGGAGCATCAAGGGGCCCACGAGGGTGGAGGGCGCGCCCAAGGGGTAGGCACGCCCCCTGCCTCGTGCCCTCCTCGATCGTTTCTTGAAGCCCACTCCAAGTCTCCTGGATCACGTTTGTTGAGAAAATCACGTTCCCAAAGATTTCATTCCGTTTGGACTCCGTTTGATATTCCTTTTCTTCGAAACCCTAAAATAGGCAAAAAACAACAATTTGGGTTGGGCCTCCGGTTAGTCCCAAAAATGATATATAAAAGTGTAAATAAAGCCCATTAACATCCAAAATAGATAATATAATAGCATGGAGCAATCAAAAATTATAGATACGTTGGAGACGTATCAAGCATCCCAAAGCTTAATTCATGCTCGTCCTCGAGTAGGTAAATGATAAAAGAAGAATTTTTGATGTGGAATGCTTTCTAACATATTTCTCAATGTAATTTCTCTTTATTGTGGCATGAATGTTCAGATCCGAAAGATTCAAGATAAAAGTTTAATATTGACATAGAAGTAATAATACTTCAAGCATACTAACTAAGCAATCATATCTTCTCAAAATAACATGGCCAAAGAAAGTTATCCCTACAAAATCATATAGTCTGGCTATGCTCTATCTTCACCACACAAAATATTTAAATCATGCACAACCCCGATGACAAGCCAAGCAATTGTTTCATACTTTTCATGTTCTCAAACTTTTTCAATCTTCACTCAATATATGAGCGTGAGTCATGGATATAGCACTATATGTGGAATAGAATGGTGGTTGTGGAGAAGACAAAAGGGAGAAGATAGTCTCACATCAACTAGGCGTATCAACGGGCTATGGAGATGCCCATCAATAGATATCAATGTGAGTGAGTAGGGATTGTGATGCAACGGATGCACTAGAGCTATAAGTATACGAAAGCTCAACAAAAGAAACTAAGTGGGTGTGCATCCAACTTGCTTGCTCAAGAAGACCTAGGGCATTTTTAGGAAGCCCATCATTGGAATATACAAGCGAAGTTCTATAACGAAAAATTTCCAATAGTATATGAAAGTGATATCATAGGAGACTCTCTATCATGAAGATCATGGTGCTACTTTGAAGCACAAGTGTGGAAAAAGGATAGTAGCATTGTCCCTTCTCTCTTTTTCTCTCATTTTTTTATTTGGGCCTTCTTTTTTTGCCTCTTTTCTTTTTTTCTTTTTTTAATTTTTCGTCCGGAGTCTCATGCCGACTTGTGGGGGAATCATAGTCTCCATCATCCTTTCCTCACTGGGACAATGCTCTAATAATGATGATCATCACACTTTATTTACTTGCAACTCAAGAATTACAACTCAATACTTAGAACAAAATATGACTCTATGTGAATGCCTCTGGCGGTGTACCGGGATGTGCAATGATGCATGAGTGACTTGTATGAAGAATTATGAACGGTGGCTTTGCCACAATTGCAAAAATCTATTAGTTATCGAAACAAAGTATTACGCGCATGCTCCTAGGGGGATAGACTGGTAGGAAAAGACCATCGCTCGCCCCCGACCGCCACTCATAAGGAAGACAATAAATAAATAGATCATGCTCCGACTTCATCACATAACGGTTCACCATACGTGCATGCTACGGGAATCACAAACTTCAACACAAGTATTTCTCAAATTCACAACTACTCAACTAGCATGACTCTAATATCACCATCTCCATATCTCAAAACAATTATCAAGTATCAAACTTCTCATGGTATTCAATGCACTTCTATGAAAGTTTTTATATTAAAGCAAATTTCCATGTTGTTCTAAAGGACTCTCAAAATAATATAAGTGAAGCATGAGAGATAAATAGTTTCTATAAAACAAATCCACCACCGTGCTCTAAAATATATAAGTGAAGCACTAGAGCAAAAACTATATAGCTCAAAAGATATAAGTGAAGCACATAGAGTATTCTAATAAATTTCAAATCATGTGAGTCTCTCTCAAAATGTGTGTACAGCAAGGATGATTGTGGTAAACTAAAAATCAAAGACTCAAAGCATACAAGACGCTCCAAGCAAAACACATATCATGCGGTGAATAAAAATATAGCTCCAAGTAAAGTTACCGATAGACGAAGATGAAAGAGGGGATGCCTTCCGGGGCATCCCCAAGCTTAGGCTTTTTGGTCTCCTTGAATTTTACCTTGGGGTGCCATGGGTATCCCCAAGCTTAGGCTCTTTCCACTCCTTGTTCCATAATCCATGAAGACTTTTACCCAAAACTTGAAAACTTCACAACACAAAACTCAAAATAGAAAATCTTGTGAGCTCTGTTAACAAAAGAAAACAAAACACCACTTCAAGGTACTGTAATGAACTCATTCTTTATTTATATTGGTGTTAAACCTACTGTATTCCAAATTCTATATGGTTTATAAACTCTTTTACTAGCCATAGATTCATCAAAATAAGCAAACAACACACGAAAAACAGAATCTGTCAAAAACAGAACAATCTGTAGTAATCTGTAGCTAACGCAACTTCTGGATCCCCAAAAATTCTAAAATAAATTTCTGGACGTGAGAATTTATCTATTAATCATCTGAAAAAAGAATTAACTAAATAGCACTCTCCAAATAAAAATGGAAGCAATTCTCGTGAGCGCTAAAGTTGCTGTTTTTTACAGCAAGATCAAAAAGACTTTCCCCAAGTCTTCCCAACGGTTCTACTTAACACAAACACTAATTAAACACAAAAAACACAACCAAAACAGAGGCTAGATAAATTATTTATTACTAAACAGGAGAAAAAATCAAGGAATAAAAATAAAATTGGGTTGCCTCCCAACAAGCGCTATTGTTTAACGCCCCTAGCTAGGCATAAAAGTGAAGATAGATCTAGGTATTGCCATCTTTGGTAGGCAATCCATAAGTGGCTCTCATAATAGATTCATATGGTAATTTAATTTTTTTCCTAGGAAAGTGTTCCATGCCTTTCTTTAATGGAAATTTGAATTTGATATTCCCTTCCTTCATATCAATAATTGCATCAATCGTTTTAAGGAAAGGTCTACCTAAAATAATCGGACATGAAGGATTGCAATCTATATCAAGAACAATGAAATCTACGGGCATATAGTTCCTATTTGCAACAATAAGAACATCATTAATTTTTCCCATAGGTTTCTTAATAGTGGAATCCGCAAGGTGCAAGCTTAGAGAACAATCATCAAAATCACGGAAACCTAGCAAATCACATAAAGTTTTCGGAATCATGGAAACACTAGCACCCAAATCACACAAAGCATAACACTCATGATCTTTAATTTTAATTTTTATTGTAGGTTCCCACTCATCATAAAGTTTTCTAGGGATAGAAACTTCCAACTCAAGTTTTTCTTCATAAGATTGCATCAAAGCATCAACGATATGTTTAGTAAAAGCTTTATTTTGACTATAAGCATGAGGAGAATTTAGTACAGATTGCAACAAGGAAATACAATCTATCAAAGAGAAATTATCATAATTAAATTCCTTGAAATCCAATATAATGGGTTCATTGCTATTTAAAGTTTTGACCTCTTCAATCCCACTTTTATCAATTTTTGCATCAAGATCTAAAAACTCCTAATTTTTGGAACGCCTTCTAGGTAAAGGTGACTCATCTTCGGTCCCATCATTATCAAGATTCATATTGCAAAACAAATATTTAATAGGAGACACATCAATAACTTTTAGATCTTCATCTTTATTTTCATAGAAACTAGAAGAACACACTTTCACAAAGCAATCTTTCTTAGCACGCATCCTAGCGGTTCTTTCTTTGCACTCATCAATGGAAATTTTCATGGCTTTGAGAGACTCATTGATATCATGATTAGGTGGAATAGATCTAAGTTTCAAAGAATCAACATCAAGAGAAATTCTATCAACGTTTGAGGGAGTCCTGGATTAGGGGGTATCCGGACAACCGGACTATATCCTTTGGCCGGACTGTTGGACTATGAAGATACAAGATTGAAGACTTCGTCTCGTGTCCGGATGGGACTCTCCTTGGCATGCAAGGAAAGCTTGGCAATATGGATATGTAGATCCCCTTCCTTGTAACCAACTCTGTGTAACCCTAGCCCCCTCCGGTGTCTATATAAACCGGAGGGTTTAGTCCGTAGGACCAAGAACAACAATCATACCATAGGCTAGCTTCTAGGGTTTAGCCTCTATGATCTCGTGGTAGATCAACTCTTGTATTACCCATATTATCAAGAACAATCAAGCAGGACGTAGGGTATTACCTCCATCAAGAGGGCCCAACCTGGGTAAACATCGTATCCCCTACCTCCTGTTACCATCCGCCTTAGACGCACAGTTCGGGACCCCCTACCCGAGATCCACCGGTTTTGACACCGACATTGGTGCTTTCATTGAGAGTTCCTATGTGTCATCATCGTTAGGCTGGATGGCCCCTTCAATCATCGATAGCGATGTAGTCCAGGGTGAGACTTTCCTCCCCGGACAGATCTTTGTATTCGGCGGCTCCGCACTGCGGGCCAACTCGCTTGGCCATCTAGAGCAGATCGAGAGTTACGCCCCTGACCACCAGGTCAGGTTTGGAAGCATAAACCACACGGCCGACATCCGCAGAGACTTGATCTTCGGCAGATTCAAGCCCTTACCAAGTGCGCCGCACGGTCACGATGAGCATGATTTAGCTCTACCATCGGACAGTGTTCGGGAGATCGCACCAGTGACTGTTCCGACCCTCAATTTGTAGCCCATTGTGCCATCCAAGGACGGGTGGATAGACCCCGTCACGGAGGCCACATCTTCAGCGGCGATCAAGCCAAATACCGACCTTACCCTTCACGGGAGCCGTGACGCCGAACTGTCGGACTCTTCCCCGGCCATGGACTCCGAACCGCCTGCGCCCGTGCCTATCGAATCCGACTGGGCGCCGATCATGGAGTTCACCTCCGCAGATATCTTTCAGCACTCGCCCTTCGGCGACATACTGAATTCATTAAAGTCTCTCTCCTTGTCAGGAGAGTCCTGGCCGAACTATGTCCGGCAGGATTGGGATGCGGATGACGAAGAAATTCGCCGCCCACCCACCACCCACTTAGTAGCCATTGTTGATGATTTGACTGACATGCTCGACTTCGACTCCGAAGACATCGACGGTATGGACGACGATGCAGGAGACGAACAGGAGCCACTACCCACAGGGCACTGGATGCCCACTTCATCATATGATGTATACATGGTGGACACACCCAAAGAAAACGATGACAAGGAACGGAAGGATGCAGCGAAGGATCGATCCCTCGAGAAGCAGTCAAAGCGGCAGCATGAGCGCCGCTCCAAATCCCGCCTCGGCAGAAACAACGATTATATAGACCCAGCGATAAAGCAGGGTGAGCCAGCGGACGACGAACACGACATTCAACCACCGTCCGACCACGGCAACACGGAGAATCAAAACGAACAACCCGTCTCCGGCAAAGATAGCAGTCCAGATGACATCACACCAGACAGGCACCCAAAGCAACAGAATCCCCATCAAAGGCTTGTTGCCACTGCGAGGAGTCTGAAAAAGCAGAAGCAAAGGCTCAGGGCTGCACAAGACATACTCAGAATTAGATGGAGTAAAGTACTCAACACCGCAGCAAAGTACGGCGGCAGTCGCCACATAAAGAGCTACCCGAAGCGAAAGCTGCTACCTGAATTCGATGATGAGGCCTTAGAGCCCCCGAATCAAAAAACAAAACAGCCATCCGGTCGGATAGACGACCTCGTGGCCAACATAGAGTGGCAAACGACGCCGCACACAAGCCAGTAAGCGATCCACGTGAGGACGCGCATCAAAAGGACGGCGCAACCAGATCCATCTACGGGCCAAGCAAGCGTGCTCCAGCAAGCAATGCAACACAAAAAAAATCCGAACACCACGGTACACCCGAATACAGGGGTGCCGCACACCCCCTATGTTTCACCGATGAGGTGCTGGACCATAGATTTCCAGAGGGATTCAAACCCGTAAACATAGAGGCATACAACGGAACGACAGACCCTGGGGTCTAGATTGAGGACTACATCCTCCATATCCACATGTCTCGAGGAGACGATCTCCATGCCATCAAGTACTTACCCCTCAAGCTCAAAGGACCAGCTCAGCACTGGCTTAAAAGCCTCCCCGAAAACTCCATTGGAAGCTGGGAAGAGCTCGAGGACACTTTTCAGGCAAATTTTCAAGGGACCTATGTCCGACCATCGGATGCAGACGATTTAAGTCACATAACTCAACAGCCCGGAGAGTCAGCCCAAAAGCTTTGGAACAAGTTTCTCACTAAAAAGAACCAAAAAGTCGACTGTCCGGACGCCGAAGCCTTAGCAGCTTTCAAGCACAGCGTTCGAGACGAATGGCTTGCCAGACACCTCGGCCAAGAAAAGCCGAGAACAATGTCAGCATTAACAAGCCTCATGACCCGCTTTTGCGCGGGCGAGGACAGCTGGCTAGTCCGATGTAGCACCAGTGACCCAATTACATCTGAAGTCATGGACGGAAACGGGAAGCCACGACGCAGCAAAAACAATCGCCAGAATAAAGAAGACAGCCCGAAGAACACGGCGGTAAACGCCGGATTCAGAAGCTCTCGGCCAGGTCAGCAAAAGCTGCCTTCCAAAGGCAACAGAGACGAACTGTCCAGCCTAAACAAGATTCTGGACAAAATATGTCAGATCCACAGCCCCCCCCCCCCCGATAAACCTGCAAATCATACCCATAGAGAATGTTGGGTCTTCAAGCAGTCTGGCAAGCTCAACGCCGAACACAAGGGGCAGGATACACCAAGCGAAGACGAGGACGAGCCTCGCAGCAAAGCACTAGGGAACAGAAGAAATTCCCACCAGAAGTCAAAACAGTAAACGTGTTACACGTGATGAAGGGGAGAAACAAAGAGGCACTCCTAGAGACACATGCCCCAGGGCCTATCACCACGGAGTTCTGCCACTGGCCGTCCCAACTGATCACCTTTGACCATCAGGATTACTCGGCAAGTATCCGGCATGCAGGATGGGCTGCCTTGGTGTTAGACCCGATAATTGACGGATACCACTTCACACGAGTCCTGATGGATGGCGGCAGTAGTTTAAACCTGATATATCAGGACACAGTCCGCAAAATGGGGATAGACCCAACAAAAATCAGCCATAGCAATACTACCTTTAAAGGAGTAACGCCAGGCCCAGAAGCCCATTGCACGGGCTCCCTGCTACTAGAGGTTATATTCGGCTTTCCCGATAACTTCTGCAGCGAAAAGTTAACCTTCCACATTGCTCCGTTCCAAAGTGGCTATCAAGCACTACTCGGACGCGAAGCTTTCGCTCGCTTTAACGCAATACCGCATTACGCTTCCCTCATGCTTAAGATGCCCAGTCCACGTGGCATCATTACAGTAAATGGAAATATTGAGCGCTCCTTGCGCGTGGAAGACCGTGCGGCTGCCTTGGCAGCCGCACACTAAACGGCCTCACCAACTAGAGCATCTGACAGGTCGTTAAGACCACGGACACGGTTAGATGAGTCTGGTGTAGCTATATATAATTGATACAGGTTTGATGGCTATACCCCTATAACAATACAAGGGCCTCAACGTGTGTAAACAAGTGACAATTAGGCTCAACTTTACTCATCTTGAACTATACATGGTTTATTTAGTATAACTTACCTTTTGCACGACAACTTTTTAGCTAAGTTCCTCTCTTTTACAGATGACCATCGTGCTACACCCGTCTAGGATACGGTACAACGAAGACACAGGCGCGGACGTGCAGTAGGGACCCGTTCCAAAGATTCTTTTTAGATTAAGACCCTGCGTAAACCTTTTTTACTGTCTCTTGTTGATACACATCCCCTGGATTCTCGGTACAATTGAGAAGGATGCTGATGTATTGGCATGTGGCCACGTCAGAATATTGCACGTACCTGGACACCAGGGGCTTATTACAAAGGGCACTGTTTAGCCCGGTTTACATCATAAATACCGAATACCTTAGGGAGTGTTCGGCGTCGCGAGTTTGGCCTTATATGCATCAGCTCCGAATCATGTCTTTGGTCAAATGTTGGGTTTGCCCGGCTCCTGTGTTTTGCTGCCTTACGTTCTGCTCTATCGGCTAAGGCGGCACCAGGAGAACTACTGCGATTGTGCCCTGGTTCATCCGGACAAGCACCTCAGTAGAGAAAGCCGAAAACTGACTGTCATGATATAGTGTGAGACTGGTCAACCACTCGATAACCTAGCGGAATCTTCGGGATTCCTCCGCCTTAACGAAGGGCCGTTTCCCGGCCAGGCATGTACGCGCCCTGAATTCGGATGAGCATGGAGCCACTAGGGGCTATATGGTAGCCCCACTGTCAAACTCCTCTGGCTAAGTGAAAGTGTTAAAGCATTATAGTCCGATTGCCTAGTTCGCTGCGCTATCACCTCCTTAATGGACCAAGACGTTGGATCAAGTGTGAACATGCGTATTCTGCGAGCACCCCCGCATTATATGCGTGGGGGCTGAAGCCGACGACTGCCATCTTTCAGGTTATATACATATATACATAAACGGCCGCACAGGAGGTATTATAATTCTTTTAGCCACAAGTATAAAATAGCCTTTACAATTCAGTAAAACATTGTTTTTCAATGGGAACACATGTCATTAGAACATAATATTCTTCGAGCACTGCGCTTCTATTGAACGAGCGCCCTCAAGAACTTCTCGAAAGTAGTGCTCAGCTGGTACTCGGCTCTCGTCCGAATCTTGGGCTGCAATGGTGGTGGCCTCCATCTCCGCCCAGTATGTCTTCACACGGGCAAGGGCCATCCGCGCACCCTCTACGCACGCCGACATCTTCATCGCGTTGATGTGCGGCACTGCACCAAGGAGCTGCTACACCAAACTAAAATAACTATTCAGCTTTGGCCTTTCCGGCCACAGATGATCCACAATAGACCTCATGGCGAGTCCGGACAACCTATTCAGCTCGGCCCATTCGGTCAACCGATCAGTCAATGGAAGCAGACGCTCTGGAACGTTAAATTGTGACCAGAACAGCTTTTCCACTTCGCGATCTTTTTGATCTCGGAAGTATTCGGCCGCATCGGCAGCACTCGCCGCTAAGTCCAGATATGCGTCCGCAGAACTCCACAGCCGGTCCAAAGGGGCGTACCTAGGATCTCTGCTACGTCTTGAGCTTGCGTTGGTTTTCCCCGAAGAGGAAGGGATGATGCAGCAGAGTAGCGTAAGTATTTCCCTCAGTTTTTGAGAATCAAGGTATCAATCCAGTAGGAGGCCACGCTCAAGTCCCTCGTACCTGCACAAAACAATAGCTACTCGCAACCAACGCGATTAGGGGTTGTCAATCCCTTCACGGTCACTTACGAGAGTGAGATCTGATAGATATAATATTTTTGGTATTTTTGGTATAAAGGTGCAAAGTAAAAAGTAAAGGCAAAGTAAAAAAGCAAAGCAGGATTAAAGTGATGGAGATTGATATGATGAGAATAGACCCGGGGGCCATAGGTTTCACTAGTGGCTTCTCTCAAGAGCATAAGTATTCTATGGTGGGTGAACAAATTACTGTTGAGCAATTAACAGAATTGAGCATAGTTATGAGAATATCTAGGCATGATCATGTATATAGGCATCACGTCCGTGACAAGTAGACCGAAACGATTCTGCATCTACTACTATTACTCCACTCATCGACCGCTATCCAGCATGCATCTAGAGTATTAAGTTAAAAACAGAGTAATGCCTTAAGCAAGATGACATGATGTAGAGAGATAAATTCATGCAATATGAAATAAACCCCATCTTGTTATCCTCGATGGCAACGATGCAATACGTGCCTTGCTGTCCCTTCTGTCATTGGGAAAGGACACCGCAAGATCGAACCCAAAGCTAAGCACTTCTCGCACGGCAAGAACTACCAATCTAGTTGGCCAAACCAAACGGATAATTCGAAGAGACTTGCAAAGATAATCAATCATACATAAAAGAATTCAGAGAAGATCCAAATATTATTCATAGATACACTTGATCATAAACCCACAATTCATCGGTCTCAACAAACACACCGCAAAAAGAAGATTACATCGAATAGATCTCCACAAGAGAGGGGGAGAACTTTGTATTGAGATTCAAAGAGAGAGAAGAAGCCATCTAGCTACAAACTATGGACCTGAAGGTCTGAGGTACACTACTCACACTTCATCGGAGAGGCTAGGATGATGTAGAAGCCCTCCATGATGACGGCCCTCTTCCGGCGGAGCTCCGGAACAGGCCCCAAGATGGGATCTCATGGATACAGAAAGTTGCGGCGGTGGAATTAGGTTTTTGGCTCCTGTTCTGATTGTTTGGGGGTACGTGTGTATATATAGGAGGAAGAAGTACACCGGAGGAGCACCGAGGGGCCCACGAGGCAGGGGGCGCGCCCTAGGGGGGGGCGCCCCCCACCCTCGTGACCGCCTCCTTTGTTCCTTGGAGCAGGGTCCAAGTCTCCTCGATCACGTTCGGTGAGAAAATCACGTTCCCGGAGGTTTTATTCCATTTGGACTCCGTTTGATATTATGTTTATCCGAAACACTGAAATAGGCAAAAAAAACAGCAATTCTGGGCTGGGCCTCCGGTTAATAGGTTAGTCCCAAAAATAATATAAAAGTGGAAAATAAAGCCCAATATAGTCCAAAACATTAGATAATATAGCATGGAGCAATCAAAAATTATAGATACATTGGAGACGTATCAGGCATCCCCAAACTTAATTCCTGCTCGTCCTCGAGTAGGTAAATGATAAAAAGAGAATTTTTGATGCGGAGTGCTACTTGGCATATTTTCAATGCAAATCTTCTTAATTGTGGTATGAATATTCAGATTAGAAAGATTCAAGACAAAAGTTTATATTGACATAAAAATAATAATACTTCAAGCATACTAATAAAGCAATTATGTCTTCTCAAAATAACATGGCCAAAGAAAGTTATCCCTACAAAATCATATAGTCTGGCTATGCTCTATCTTCACCACACAAAATATTTAAATCATGCACAACCCCGATGACAAGCCAAGCAATTGTTTCATACTCTAACTTTTTCAAAACTTTTTCAATCTTCATGTAGTACATGAGCGTGAGCCATGGATATAGCACTATAGGTGGAATAGAATGGTGGTTGTGGAGAAGACAAAAAGGAGAAGATAGTCTCACATCAACTAGGCGTATCAACGAGCTATGGAGATGCCCATCAATAGATATCAATGTGAGTGAGTAGGGATTGCCATGCAACGGATGCACTAGAGCTATAAGTATATGAAAGCTCAAAAAGAAACTAAGTGGGTGTGCATCCAACTTGCTTGGTCATGAAGACCTAGGGCAATTTGAGGAAGCCCATCATTGGAATATACAAGCCAAGTTCTATAATGAAAAATTCCCACTAGTATATGAAAGTGATAACATGAGAGACTCTCTACTATGAAGATCATGGTACTACTTTGAAGCACAAGTGTGGTAAAAGGATAGTAACATTGTCCCTTCTCTCTTTTTCTCTCATTTTTTTATTTATATTTTTTTGTTTGGGCCTTTTCTCTTTTTTTATGGCTTCTTTTTATTTGGGCTTCTTTGGCCTCTTTTATTTATTTATTTATTTTTCGTCCGGAGTCTCTTCCCGACTTATGGGGGAATCATAGTCTCCATCATTCTTTCCTCACTGGCACAATGCTCTAATAATGATGATCATCACACTTCTATTTTTCTTACAACTCAATAATTAGAACAAAATATGACTCTATATGAATGCCTCCGGCGGTGTACCGGGATATGCAATATGACAATGATGGAGTGTGTCATGATAAACGGAATGGTGGAAATTTGCATGGCAATATATCTCAGAATGGCTATGGAAATGCCATAATAGGTAGGTATGGTGGCTGTTTTGAGGAAGGTATATGGCAGGTGTATGATACCGGCGAAAAGTGTGCGGTATTAGAGAGGCTAGCAAAGGTGGAAGGGTGAGAGTGCGCATAATCCATGGACTCAGCATTAGTCATAAAGAACGCATACACTTATTGCAAAAATCTAGAAGTTATCAAAGTAAAGTATTACGCGCATGCTCCTAGGGGGATAGATTAGTAGGAAAAGACCATCGCTCGTCCCCGACCGCCACTCATAAGGAAGACAATCAATAAATAAATCATGCTCCGACTTCATCACATAACGGTTCACCATACGTGCATGCTACGGGAATCACAAACTTTAACACAAGTATTCTTTAAATTCACAACTACTCAACTAGCATGACTTTAATATTATCACCTACATATCTCAAAACAATTATCATGCTTCAATTTTTTCTTAGTATTCAACACACTCAAAAGAAAGTTTCACAAATCTTGAATACCAATCATATTATTATTAAGCAAATTACCATGCTATTAAGAGACTCTCAAAATAATTTAAGTGAAGCATGAGAGATCAATAGTTTCTTTAAAACAAATCCACCACCGTGCTCTAAAAGATCTAAGTGAAGCACATAGAGCAAAATTATAATGCTCAAAAGATATAAGTGAAGCACATAGAGCAAAACTACATGGCTCAAAATATATAAGTGAAGCACATAGGGCAAAACTACTTAGCTCAAAAGATATTAGTGAAGCACATAGAGTATTCTATCAAATTTAATTCATGTATGGCTCTCTCAAAAGGTGTGTACAGCAAGGATGATTATGTCATAATAAGACACAAAGACACAAATAATACAAGACGCTCCAAGCAAAACACATATCATGTTGGTGAATAAAAATATAGCTCCAAGTAAATTACCGATGGAAGTGGACGAAAGAGGGGATGCCTTCCGGGGCGTCCCCAAGCTTTGAATTCTTGGTGTCCTTGGATTATCTTGGTGTGCCATGGCATCCCCAAGCTTAGGCTCTTGCCACTCCTTGTTCCATTATCCATCAAAATAATTCACCCAAAACTTGAAAACTTCACAACACAAAACTCAAAATAGAAAAGCCGTGAGCTCCGCTAGCGAAAGAAAACAAAACACCACTTCAAGGTACTGTAATGAACTCATTCTTTATTTATATTGGTGTTAAACCTACTGTATTCCAACTTCTCTATGGATTATAAACTATTTTACTAGCCATAGATTCATCAAAATAAGCAAACAACACACGAAAAACAGAATCTGTCAAAAACAGAACAATCTGTAGTAATCTGTAGCTAGCGCAAGATCTGAAACCCCAAAAATTCTGAAATAAATTGCTGGACGTGAGGAATTTATCTATTAATCATCTTCAAAAAGAATTAACTAAATATCACTCTTAAAATAAAAATGACAGCAGTTCTCGTGAGCGCTATAGTTTCTGTTTTTTACAGCAAGTTCAACAAGACTTTCCCCAAGTCTTCCCAACGGTTCTACTTGGCACAAACACTAATTAAACACAAAAAACACTACGAAAACTGAGGCTAAATAATTTATTTATTACTAAGCAGGAGCAAAAAGCAAGGAATAAAAATAAAATTGGGTTGCCTCCCAACAAACGCTATCGTTTAACGCCCCTAGCTAGGCATAAAAGTGAGGATAGATCTAGGTATTGCCATCTTTGGTAGGCAATTCTTCGATGAGGCATCTGTTTCCCTTAGGAATTTATTTCTTTCTAGTGATTATTAAACTTTTAGGCACAAGATCAAAAAATTCATGTGTAGCAATTGGTTCCTTAATGATATCAAAAAGATTGGGATGAATACTTATAGATTTAAGATCCGCAATTTCCTTAGATGATTCACCCTTATTTTTAGGAAGATACATAAGCTTTGCAATTTTAGTAGGAGGACTTGGAGTATTCTTTACGGAAGAAAAAGCGGTTCCCAAGTTTGTAATGATACCCTCAAGTTTATCAATTCTAGTAGAATCTAAGTTCATTCTCTCATTAACTATGGGTTCTTTTTCCTTAATATTTTCAAAGTCATTCCTACCTTAGATCCATATTGAGTAATTTGATTGTGGATCTTTTTATCTAGATTTTCAATTGATTGAATAGTAGCAACTTTATTTCCAATAATTTCAAGTCTTTGCATAACATGCTCCAAAGTTAACATGGTTCCATTAACCAAAAGTGGTGGTGAGCCAAATAAATTTAGCATAGCATTATAAGAATCAAAAGCATGGCTACCCAAGAAGTTCCCTCCGGTAATGGTATCGAGGATATATCTAAACCAAGGATTAACACCTACATAAAAATTGAGGAGAAGAACTAAGGTAGATTGCTTCCTGGTAGATCTATTTTGAGCATTGCAAATTCTATACCAAGCATCTTTTAGATTTTCTCCCTCCCTTTGTTTAAAATTTAGAACTTCACTCTCGGGAGACAACGGAGAAGATATGAGACTAGTCATGACGACAAGCAAACAAACTAGCAGACAAGTAAACAAAAAAGGCAAGCGGGCAAAAGAGGCACATAGAGAGGGAGGATAGAGAGAGAGAGGGCGAATAAAACGACAAGGGTGAATTGGGGGGGACAGGAAAATGAGAGGCAAATGGAAAATAATGTAATGCAAGAGATAGGGATTGTGATGGGTACTTGGTATGTTGACTTTTTGCGTAGACTCCCCGGCAACGGCGACAGAAATCCTTCTTGGTACGTCTTGAGCTTGCGTTGGTTTTCCCAGAAGAGGAAGGGATGATGCAGCAGAGTAGCGTAAGTATTTCCCTCAGTTTTTGAGAACCAAGGTATCAATCCAGTAGGAGGCCACGCTCAAGTCCCTCGTACCTGCACAAAACGATAACTACTCGCAACCAACGCGATTAGGGGGTGTCAATCCCTTCATGGTCACTTACGAGAGTGAGATGTGATAGATATAATATTTTTGGTATTTTTGGTATAAAGATGCAAAGTAAAAAAGTAAAAGCAAAGTAAAAAAGCAAAGCAAGATTAAAGTGATGGAGATTGATATGATGAGAATAGACCCGGGGGCCATAGATTTCACTAGTGGCTTCTCTCAAGAGCATAAGTATTCTATGGTGGGTGAACAAATTACTGTTGAGCAATTGACAGAATTGAACATAGTTATGGTGAATATCTAGGCATGATCATGTATATAGGCATCACGTCCGTGACAAGTAGACCGAAACGATTCTGCATCTACTACTATTACTCCACTCATCGACCGCTATCCAGCATGCATCTAGAGTATTAAGTTAAAAACAGAGTAACGCCTTAAGCAAGATGACATTATGTAGAGAGATAAATTCATGCAATATGAAATAAACCCCATCTTGTTATCCTCAATGGGAACGATGCAATACGTGCCTTGCTGCCCCTTCTGTCACTGGGAAAGGACACCGCAAGATCGAACCCAAAGCTAAGCACTTCTCCCATGGCAAGAACTACCAATCTAGTTGGCCAAACCAAACGGATAATTCGAAGAGACTTGCAAAGATAACCAATCATACATAAAAGAATTCAGAGAAGATTCAAATATTATTCATAGATAGACTTGATCATAAACCCACAATTCATCGGTCTCAACAAACACACCGCAAAAAGAAGATTACATCGAATAGATCTCCACAAGAGAGGGGGAGAACTTTGTATTGAGATTCAAAGAGAGAGAAGAAGCCATCTAGCTACTAACTATGGACCCGAAGGTGTGAGGTAAACTACTCACACTTCATTGGAGAGGCTAGGATGATGTAGAAGCCCTCCGTGATGACGGCCCTCTTCCGGCGGAGCTCCGGAACAGGCCCCAAGATGGGATCTCGTGGATACAGAAAGTTGCGGTGGTGGAATTAGGTTTTTGGCTCCTGTTCTGATTGTTTGGGGGTACGTGTGTATATATAGGAGGAAGAAGTACGCCGGAGGAGCACCGAGGGGCCCACGAGGCAGGGGGAGCGCCCCCCACCCTCGTGACCGCCTCTTTTGTTCCTTGGAGCAAGGTCCAAGTCTCCTGGATCACGTTCGGTGAGAAAATCACGTTCCCGGAGGTTTTATTTCGTTTGGACTCCGTTTGATATTCTGTTTCTTCGAAACACTGAAATAGGCAAAAAACAGCAATTCTGGGCTGGGCCTCCGGTTAATAGGTTAGTCCCAAAAATAATATAAAAGTGGAAAATAAAGCCCAATATAGTCCAAAACAATAGATAATATAGCATGGGGCAATCAAAAATTATAGATACGTTGGAGACGTATCAATCTCCGAACTTCATCCGCAGCATAAAGGGCTTCCCAGCCACGATATCCCCGGCTTGACGTAGCTCCTCCTTCATCGCTCTCATTGCAGAGCGGGTGTCTTTGGTCGCCATCGTGGCCTTCTCCAGGTATGTCCTCTTCGCTCGATCTTCCTTTTCAAGAAGCTCGTAACGGTCAGCGGCATTCTTCAATTCCACAGCCATCCTGGCTATCTCCTCCTTGCTATGGCAGTGAGCAGCATGTTCGGCTTTCAGATCCTTAACTGCCTTTAGGGCAGCCGCATCGCTTCTCTTGGCTTGTTCTTTGGCTCGGGCAAGTTCCGCCCGAAGGTTCTCCACGGGCGCAGCTCCATCTGCATTCACACACATGTTATAGATATTGGCATCATGCTCCTCTTCCATGTGTCGCCGAAGGAATCACATACCCTGTGCCTCGTCAAGCCCCTTGTTGACAAGTACGATGTTGGCATCTGCCACATCAAGCTGCCGCTTTAGCTCGGCAAACTCATCAGTCCGGCTGGCCACCGGACCCTCCGCCACCTGCATATTAAGGTGACAGGATTATTCCTGAGACTATGATCCTCTGTGCATCGTCGTCTTCGACAGCACCCAGAGTCTTAGGGGCTACTATCTACACATGGCACATCTAAAAATGTGCTGTACTGTCAAAAATGTACATCATTTCACGTACCTCAAAACCCGTTAGTAGACTCATAAAGGCTTCATGCAACCGGCTTTCGGCGGACAAAATCCTTTCAATCACCATACCCATCAATGTGCAGTGCTCTTCTGAGATAGCCGCTCGCTCTAGCAGATCCCTCAGTACGTCCGACCACACACCAGACGGTGCCAGGCTCTTTCGATTGTTCTCTTCAAGAGCCGGATACTGAGGACTTCGGGTGGCCATAGGATTGTCTTCTGGCCTTGCCGGATCAGGAGAAACCCTCCGCGACAACACCTCGGGGTCGCCCGCCTCATGAGGCGGTATGGTAGGGGGAGGCGTTTCGCTCTCCATCATCTCTGGAATAAGATCCCCTGAAGACGAGCTCTGCTGAGAAGGGCTAAGATCCGAACTGCAAGATAAATGCTTCGGTTATTTTCCTCAGAAGTAAAGCGAGGTATTTTCATTATTAAGTACCCTTTTACTTACAGCTCGGTGGAGGGCTGATCCCCTTGAGGGCATAGTGCGGCCGGGGTAGCCCCGTGACAGGACCCTCCGGCAAAGATTTCTTCCCCCGTTTGGAGACCATTGTCTCCGGGTCCTAGGAGGCGGTCCTCTTCCTTCCCTGGGGAGAGGAAGTTTCAGTCCCTCCTCCCCGGCTAACCTCCTTCGCGGAGGCGCTAGCCTCCTTGTTCCCCCCTTTATCTTCTCCTAAGGGCGATTAATAAGTGATACGTCTCCAACGTATCTATAATTTTTGATTGCTCCATGCTATATTATCTACTGTTTTGGACTATATTGGGCTTTATTTTCCACTTTTATATTATTTTTGGGACTAACCTATTAATCGGAGGCCCAACCCAGAATTGCTATTTTTTTGCCTATTTCAGTGTTTCAGATAAACGGAATATCAAACAGAGTCCAAACGGAATAAAATCTTCGGGAACGTGATTTTCTCACCGAACGTGATCCAGGAGACTTGGACCCTGCTCCAAGGAACAAAAGAGGCGGTCACGAGGGTGGGGGCGCCCCCCCTAGGGCGCGCCCCCTGACTCGTGGGCCCCTCGTTGCTCCTTCAGCGTACTTCTTCCTCCTATATATACACACGTACCCCCAAACGATCAGAACAGGAGCCAAAAACCTAATTCCACCGCCGCTACTTTCTGTTTCCATGAGATCCCATCTTGGGGCCTGTTCCGGAGCTCCGCCGGAAGAGGGCTGTCATCACGGAGGGTTTCTACATCATCATAGCCTCTTCGATGAAGTGTGAGTAGTTTACCTCAGACCTTCGGGTCCATAGTTAGTAGCTACATGGCTTCTTCTCTCTCTTTGAATCTCAATACAAAGTTCTCCCCCTCTCTTGTGGAGATCTATTCGATGTAATCTTCTTTTTGCGGTGTGCTTGTTGAGACCGATGAATTATGGGTTTATGATCAAGTCTATCTATGAATAATATTTGAATCTTCTCTGAATTCTTTTATGTATGATTGGTTATCTTTGCAAGTCTCTTCGAATTATCCATTTGGTTTGGCCAACTAGATTGGTAGTTCTTGCCATGGGAGAAGTGCTTAGCTTTGGGTTCGATCTTGCGGTGTCCTTACCCAGTGACATAAGGGGCAGCAAGGCACGTATTGTATCGTTGCCATCGAGGATAACAAGATGGGGTTTATTTCATATTGCATGAATTTATCTCTGTACATCATGCCATCTTGCTTAAGGCGTTACTCTGTTTTTAACTTAATACTCTAGATGCATGCTAGATAGCGGTCGATGAGTGGAGTAATAGTAGTAGATGCGGAATCATTTCGATCTACTTGTTATATGCATGATCATGCCTAGATATTCTCATAACTATGCTCAATTCTGTCAATTGCTCAACAGTAATTTGTTCACCCACCGTAGAATACTTATGCTCTTGAGAGAAGCCACTAGTGAAACCTATGGCCCCCGGGTCTATTCTCATCATATCAACCTCCATCATTTTAATCTTGCTTTGCTTTTACTTCGCTTTTACTTTTTCACTTTGCATCTTTATACCAAAAATACCAAAAATATTATATCTATCAGATCTCACTCTCGTAAGTGACCGTGAAGGGATTGACAACCCCTAATCGCGTTGGTTCCGAGTAGCCATCGCTTTGTGCAGGTACGAGGGAGTTGAGTGTGGGCTCCTACTGGATTGATACCTTGGTTCTCAAAAACCGAGGGAAATACTTACGCTACTCTACTGCATCATCCCTTCCTCTTCGGGGAAAGCCAACGCAAGCTCAAGACGTAGCAAGAAGGATTTCTGGTGCCGTTGTCGGGGAGTCTACGCAAAAAGTTAACATACCAAGTACCCATCACAATCCCTATCTCTTGCATTACATTATTTGCCATTTGCCTCTTGTTTTCCTCTCCCCCCAATTCACCCTTGCAGTTTTATTCGCCCTCTCTCTCTATCCTCCCTCTCTATTTGCCTTTTTTGCCTGCTTGCCTTTTTGTTGGCTCGTGTGTTAGATTGCTTGTTTGTCGCGATGGCTCAAGATACTACCAAATTGTGTGACTTCACCAATACCAATAATAATGATTTCCTTAGCACTCCGATTGCTCCTCTTACCGATGCTGAATCTTGTGAAATTAATACTGCTTTGTTGATTCTTGTTATGAAAGATCAATTCGCCGGCCTTCCTAGTGAAGATGCCGCTACTCATCTGAATAGCTTCGTTGATTTATGTGATATGCAAAATAAAAAAGCTGTCAATAATGATGTCGTTAAATTGAAGATATTTCCTTTTTCGCTTAGAGATCGTGCTAAAGCTTGGTTTTCGTCTTTGCCTAAGAATAGTATTGATTCATGGAAGAAGTGCAAATATGCTTTTATCTCTAAGTATTTTCCTCCCGCTAAGATCATCTCTCTTAGAAACGATATTATGAACTTTAAACAACTTGATCATGAACATGTTGCACAAGCTTGGGAGAGGATGAAATTAATGATACGTAATTGCCCTACTCATGGTTTGAATTTGTGGATGATTATACAAAAAATTTATGCCGGATTGAATTTTTCTTCTAGAAATCTTTTAGATTCGGCCGCGGGAGGCACTTTTATGGAAATTACTTTAGGAGATGCTACTAAACTACTAGATAATATTATGGTTAATTATTCTCAATGGCATACTGAAAGATCTTCTAATAAAAAAGTGCATGCGATAGAAGAAATTAATGTGTTTAGTGGAAAGATGGATGAACTTATGAAATTATTTGCTACTAAGAGTGTTTCTTCTGATCCTAATGGTATGCCTTTGTCTACTTTGATTGAGAATAACAATGAATCTATGGATGTGAATTTTGTTGGTAGGAATAATTTTGGTAACAACGCTTATAGAGGGAATTTTAATCCTAGGCCATATCCTAGTAATCCTTCTAATAATTATTGGAATTCCTACAGCAACTCTTATGGAAATTATAATAAGATGCCCTCTGAATTTGAGAATAGTGTTAAAGAGTTTATGAGTTCACAAAAGAATTTTAATGCTTTGCTTGAGGAGAAATTGCTTAAAGTTGATGATTTGGCAAGAAATGTTGATAGAATTTCTCTTGAGGTTGATTCTTTAAAGCTTAGATCTATTTCTCCTAAGCATGATATCAGTGAGTCTCTCAAAACCATGAGAATTTCCATTGATGAGTGCAAGGAAAGAACCGCTAGGATGCATGCTTCCAAAGATGCCTTTATTAAAGCGTGTTCTTCCAATACCTATGAAAATCAAGATGAAGATCTAAAAGTTATTGATGTGTCCCCTATTAAATCTTTATTTTGCAATATGAATCTTGATGAAACTGAATATGATCTTCCTTTACCTAGAAGGTGTTCTAAAAATTTGGAGTATTTAGATCTTAATGATGAAATTGATGAAAGTGGGATTGAAAGAAATAAAAATCTAGATGTTGCTAAACCCACTATATTGGATTTCAAGGAATTTAATTATGAAAGTTTCTCTTTAATTGATTGTATTTCCTTGTTGCAATCCGTGCTAAATTCTCCACATGCCTATAGTCAAAATAAAGCCTTCAACAAACATATTGTTGATGCCTTGATGCAATCTTATGAAGAAAAACTTGAGTTGAAAGTTTCTATCCCTAGAAAACTCTATGATGAGTGGGAACCAACTATTAAAATTAAAATTAAAGATCATGAGTTTTATTCTTTGTGTGATTTGGGTGCTAGTGTCTCTACTATTCCCAAGACTTTGTGTGATTTACTAGATTTCCGTAATTTTGATGATTGCTCTCTAAACTTGCATCTTGCGGATTCCACTATTAAGAAACCTATGGGAAGGATTAATGATGTTCTTATTGTTGCAAATAGGAATTATGTGCCCGTAGATTTCACTGTTCTTGATATAGATTGCAATCCTTCTTGCCCTATTATTCTTGGTAGACCTTTCCTTAGAATGGTTGGTGCGATTATTGATATGAAGGAAGGGAATATTAGATTTAAATTTCCATTAAAAAGGGAATGGAACACTTTACTAGAAATAAAATAAAATTACCATATGAAACTATCATGAGAGCCACTTATGGATTGCCTACCAAAGATGACAATACCTAGATCTATCCTCGCTTTTATGCCTAGCTAGGGGCGTTAAACGATAGCGCTTGTTGGGAGGCAACCCAATTTTATTTTTATTCCTTGCTTTTTGCTCCTGCTTAGTAATAAATAAATTATTTAGCCTCTGTTTTGGTTGTGTTTTTTTGTGTTTAATTAATGTTTGTGCCAAGTAGAACCGTTGGGAAGACTTGGGGAAAGTCTTGTTGAACTTGCTGTAAAAAACAGAAACTTTAGCGCTCACGAGAACTGCTGTAATTGTAATTTAAAGAGTGATATTTAGTTAATTATTTTTGAAGATGATTAATAGATAAATTCCTCACGTCCAGCAATTTATTTTAGAATTTTTGGGGTTCCAGATCTTGCGCTAGCTACAGATTACTACAGACTGTTCTGTTTTTGACAGATTCTGTTTTTCATGTGTTGTTTGCTTATTTTGATGAATCTATGGCTAGTAAAATAGTTTATAATCCATATAGAAGTTTTAATACATTAGGTTTAACACCAATATAAATAAATAATGAGTTAATTACAGTACCTTGAGGTGGTCTTTTGTTTTCTTTCGCTAACGAAGCTTACGAGTTTTCTATTTTGAGTTTGGTGTTGTGAAGTTTTCAAGTTTTGGGTGAATTCTTTTGATGGATCATGGAACAAGGAGTGGCAAGAGCCTAAGATTGGGTATGCCCATGGCACCCCCAAGATAATCCAAGGACACCAAAAAGTCAAAGCTTGGGGATGCCCCGGAAGGCATCCCCTCTTTCGTCCACTTCCATCGGTAATTTACTTGGAGGTATATTTTTATTCACCAACATGATATGTGTTTTGCTTGGAGCGTCTTGTATTATTTGTGTCTTAGTATGACACAATCATCCTTGCTTTACACACCTTTTGAGAGAGCCATACATGAATTAAAATTTGATAGAATACACTATGTGCTTCACTTATATCTTTTGAGCTAAGTAGGTTTGCTCTATGTGCTTCACTTATACCTTTTGAGCGTTATAATTTTGCTCTATGTGCTTCACTTAGATCATTTAGAGCACGGTGGTGGATTTGTTTTAAAGAAACTATTGATCTCTAATGCTTCACTTAAATTATTTTGAGAGTCTCTTAATAGCATGGTAATTTGCTTAATAATAATATGCTTGGTATTCAAGATTTGTGAAACTTTCTTTTGAGTGTGTTGAATACTAAGAAAAGATTGAAGCATGATAATTGTTTTGAGATATCGAGGTGATAATATTAAAGTCATGCTAGTTGAGTAGTTGTGAATTTAAAGAATACTTGTGTTCAGGTTTGTGATTCTCGTAGCATGCACGTATGGTGAACCGTTATGTGATGAAGTCGGAGCATGATTTATTTATTGATTGTCTTCCTTATGAGTGGCGGTCGGGGACGAGCGATGGTCTTTTCCTACCAATCTATCCCCCTAGGAGCATGCGTGTAATACTTTGCTTTGGTAACTTCTAAATGTTTGCAATAAGTATATGAGTTCTTTATGACTAATGTTGAGTCCATGGATTATACGCACTCTCACCCTTCCACCTTTGCTAGCCTCTCTAATACCGCGCACCTTTCGCTGGTATCATACACCTACCATATACCTTCCTCAAAACAGCCACCATACCTACCTATTATGGCATTTCCATAGCCATTCCGAGATATATTGCCATGCAACTTCCCACCATCCAGTTCATCATGACACATCCATCATTGTCATATTGCATATCCGGGTACACCGCCGGATGCATTCACATAGAGTCATATTTTGTTCTAAGTATCAAGTTGTAATTGTTCAGTTATAAGAAAAATAAAAGTGTGATGATCATCATTATTAGAGCATTGTCCCAGTGAGGAAAGAATGATGGAGACTAGATTCCCCCATAAGTCGGGATGAGACTCCGGACGAAAAAAAGAGAGGCCAAAGAAGCCCAAATAAAAAGAGGCCATAAAAAAGAGAAAATGCCCAAACAAAAAATATATAAATAAAAAAATGAGAAAAAAGAGAGAAGGGACAATGTTACTATCCTTTTACCACACTTGTGCTTCAAAGTAGCATCATGATCTTCATAGTAGAGAGTCTCTCATGTTATCACTTTCATATACTAGTGGGAATTTTTCATTATAGAACTTGGCTTGTATATTCCAATGATGGGCTTCCTCAAATTTCCCTAGGTCTTCATGAGCAAGCAAGTTGGATGCACACCCACTTAGTTTCTTTTTAAGCTTTTATATACTTATAGCTCTAGTGCATCCGTTGCATGGCAATCCCTACTCACTCACATTGATATCTATTGATGGGCATCTCCATAGCCCGTTGATACGCCTAGTTGATGTGAGACTATCTTCCCCTCCTTTTTGTTTTCTCCACAACCACCATTCTATTCCACATATAGTGCTATTTCCATGGCTCACGCTCATGTATTGCGTGAAGATTGAAAAAGTTTTGAAAAAGTTAGAGTATGAAACAATTGCTTGGCTTGTCATCGGGGTTGTGCATGATTTAAATATTTTGTGTGGTGAAGATGGAGCATAGCCAGACTATATGATTTTGTAGGGATAACTTTCTTTGGCCATGTTATTTTGAGAAGACATAATTGCTTTGTTAGTATGCTTGAAGTATTATTATTTTTTATGTCAATATAAACTTTTGTCTTGAATCTTTCTAATCTGAATATTCATACCACAATTAAGAAGATTTGCATTGAAATTATGCCAAGTAGCACTCCGCATCAAAAATTCTCTTTTTGTCATTTACCTACTCGAGGACGAGCAGGAATTAAGCTTGGGGATGCCTGATACGTCTCCAACGTATCTATAATTTTTGATTGCTCCATGCTATATTATCTAATGTTTTGGACTATATTGGGCTTTATTTTCCACTTTTATATTATTTTTGGGACTAACCTATTAACCGGAGGCCCAGCCCAGAATTGCTGTTTTTTGCCTATTTCAGTGTTTCGGATAAACGGAATATCAAACGGAGTCAAAACGGAATAAAATCTTTGGGAACGTGATTTTCTCACCGAACGTGATCCAGGAGAATTGGAACCTGCTCCAAGGAACAAAAGAGGCGGTCACGAGGGTGGGGGGCGCCCCCCTAGGGCGCGCCCCCTGCCTCGTGGGCCCCTCGGTGCTCCTCCGGCATACTTCTTCCTCCTATATATACACACGTACCCCCAAACGATCAGAACAGGAGCCAAAAACGTAATTCCACCGCCGCAACTTTCTGTATCCACGAGATCCCATATTGGGGCCTGTTCCGGAGCTCCGCCGGAAGAGGGCCGTCATCACGGAGGGCTTCTACATCATCCTAGCCACTCCGATGAAGTGTGAGTAGTTTACCTCAGACCTTTGGGTCTATAGTTAGTAGCTAGATGGCTTCTTCTCTCTCTTTGAATCTCAATACAAAGTTCTCCCCCTCTCTTGTGGAGATCTATTCGATGTAATGTTCTTTTTGTGGTGTGTTTGTTGAGACCGATGAATTGTGGGTTTATGATCAAGTCTATCTATGAATAATATTTGAATCTTCTCTGAATTCTTTTATGCATGATTGGTTATCTTTGCAAGTCTCTTCGAATTATCCGTTTGGTTTGGCCAACTAGATTGGTAGTTCTTGCCATGGGAGAAGTGCTTAGCTTTGGGTTCGATCTTGCGGTGTCCTTACCCAGTGATAGAAGGGGCAGCAAGGCACGTATTGTATCGTTGCCATCGAGGATAACAAGATGGGGTTTATTTCATATTGCATGAATTTATCTCTCTACATCATGTCATCTTGCTTAAGGCGTTACTCTGTTTTTAACTTAATACTCTAGATGCATGCTGGATAGCGGTCGATGAGTGGAGTAATAGTAGTAGATGTAGAATCGTTTTGATCTAATTATTATGGACGTGATGCCTATATGCATGATCATGCCTAGATATTCTCATAACTATGCTCAATTCTGTCAATTGCTCAACAGTAATTTGTTCACCCACCGTAGAATACTTATGCTCTCGAGAGAAGTGCTACGTCTTGAGCTTGCGTTGGTTTTCCCTGAAGAGGAAGGGATGATGCAGCAGAGTAGCGTAAGTATTTCCCTCAGTTTTTGAGAACCAAGGTATCAATCCAGTAGGAGCCCACGCTCAAGTCCCTCGTACCTGCACAAAGCAATAGCTACTCGCAACCAACGCGATTAGGGGTTGTCAAGCCCTTCACAGTCACTTACGAGAGTGAGATCTAATAGATAGAATATTTTTGGTATTTTTGATATAAAGATGCAAAGTAAAAAGTAAAGGCAAAGTAAATAGCAAAACAATATAAAAGTGATGGAGATTGATATGATGAGAATAGACCCGGGGGCCATAGGTTTCACTAGTGGCTTCTCTCAAGAGCGTAAGTGTTCTACGGTGGGTGAACAAATTACTGTTGAGCAATTGATAGAACTGAGCATAATTATGAGAATATCTAGGCATGATCATGTATATAGGCATCACGTCCGTGACAAGTAGATCAAAACGATTCTGTATCTACTACTATTACTCCACTCATCGACCACTATCCAGCATGCATCTAGAGTATTAAGTTAAAAACAGAGTAACGCCTTAAGCAAGATGACATGATGTAGAGAGATAAATTCATGCAATATGAAATAAACCCCATCTTGTTATCCTCGATGGCAACGATACAATACGTTCCTTGCTGCCCCTTCTGTCACTGGGTAAGGACACCGCAAGATCGAACCCAAAGCTAAGCACTTCTCCCATGGCAAGAACTACCAATCTAGTTGGCCAAACCAAACGGATAATTCGAAGAGACTTGCAAAGATAACCAATCATGCATAAAAGAATTCAGAGAAGATCCAAATATTATTCATAGATAGACTTGATCATAAACCCACAATTCATCGGTCTCAACAAACACACCACAAAAGGAAGATTACATCGAATAGATCTCCACAAGAGAGGGGGAGAACTTTGTATTGAGATTCAAAGAGAGAGAAGAAGCCATCTAGCTACAAACAATGGACCCGAAGGTCTGAGGTACACTACTCACACTTCATCGGAGAGGCTAGGATGATGTAGAAGCCCTCTGTGATGACGGCCCTCTTCCGGTGGAGCTCCAGAACAGGCCCCAAGATGGGATCTCGTGGATACAGAAAGTTGCGGCGGTGGAATTAGGTTTTTGGCTCTTGTTCTGATCGTTTGGGGGTACGTGTGTATATATAGGAGGAAGAAGTACGCCGGAGGAGCACCGAGGGGCCCACGAGGCAGGGGGGCGCGCCCTAGGGGGGCGCCCCCCACCCTCGTGACCGCCTCTTTTGTTCCTTGGAGCAGGGTCCAAGTCTCCTCGATCACGTTCGGTGAGAAAATCACGTTCCCGAAGGTTTTATTCCATTTGGACTCCGTTTGATATTCTGTTTATCCGAAACACTGAAATAGGCAAAAAAAACAGCAATTCTGGGCTGGGCCTCCGGTTAATATGTTAGTCCCAAAAATAATATAAAAGTGGAAAATAAAGCCCAATATAGTCCAAAACAGTAGATAATATAGCATGAAGCAATCAAAAATTATAGATACGTTAGAGACATATCAGACATCCCCAAGCTTAATTCCTACTCATCCTCGAGTAGGTAAATGATAAAAAGAGAATTTTTGATGCGGAGTGCCACTTGGCATAATTTCAATGCAAATCTTCTTAATTGTGGTATGAATATTCAGATTAGAAAGATTGAATACAAAAGTTTATATTGAGATATAAAATAATAATACTTCAAGCATACTAAAAAAAGCAATTATGTCTTCTCAAAAGAACATGGCCAAAGAAAGTTATCCCTACAAAATCATATAGTCTGGCTATGCTCCATCTTCCCCACACAAATTATTTAAATCATGCACAACCCCGATGACAAGCCAAGCAATTGTTTCATACTCTAACTTTTTCAAAACTTTTTCAATCTTCACGCAATACATGAGCGTGAGCCATGGATATAGCACTATAGGTGGAATAGAATGGTGGTTGTGGAGAAGACAAAAAGGAGAAGATAGTCTCACATTAACTAGGCGTATCAACCGGCTATGGAGATGCCCATCAATAGATATCAATGTGAGTGAGTAGGGATTGCCATGCAATGGATGCACTAAAGCTATAAATGTATGAAAGTGTTGGGAACGTAGCAGAATTTTAAAATTTTCTATGCATCACCAAGATCAATCTATGGAGTCATCTAGCAACGAGGGAGAGAGGAGTGCATCTACATACCCTTGTAGATCACGAGCGGAAGCGTTCAAGAGAACGGGGTTGATGGAGTCGTACTCGACGTGATTCAAATCACCGATGACCTAGTGCCGAACGGACGGCACCTCCGCGTTCAACACACGTACGGTTGGGAGACGTCTCCTCCTTCTTGATCCAGCAAGGGGGAAGGAGAGGTTGATGAAGATCCAGCAGCACGACGGCGTGGTGGTGGAAGCAACGGTGATCTCGGCAGGGCTTCGCCAAGCGCTGGGAGACGGAGGAGTGTCACGGGAGGGAGAGGGAGAGGCCAGGAGCTTCGGTGCACAGCCCTCCCTCCCCCCCACTATATATAGGGTGCCTAGGGGGGCGCCGGCCCTAGGAGATCCAATCTCCTAGGGGGGCGGCGGCCAAGGGGGTGCCTTGCCCCCCAAGGCAAGGATGGCGCCCCCACCCCTAGGGTTTCTAACCCTAGGCGCAGGGGGAGGCCCAAGGGGGGGCGCACCAGCCCACTAGGGGCTGGTTCCCCTCCCACTTCAGCCCATGGGGCCCTCCGGGATAGGTGGCCCCACCCGGTGGACCCCCGGGACCCTTCCGGTGGTCCCGATACAATACCGGTGACCCCGAAACCTTCCCGATGGCCGAAACTGGACTTCCTATATATAAATCTTTACCTCCGGACCATTCCGGAACTCCTCGTGACATCCGGGATCTCATCCGGGACTCCGAACTACTTTTGGGTTACCGTGTGCTAATATCTCTACAACCGTAGCGTCACGGAACCTTAAGTGTGTAGACCCTACGGGTTCGGGAGACATGCAGACATGACCGAGAAGCCTCTCCGATCAATAACCAACAGCAGGATTTGGATACCCATGTTGGCTCCCACATGCTCCACGATGATCTCATCGAATGAACCACTATGTCGAGGATTCAATCAATCCGTATACAATTCCCTTTGTCAACCGGTACGTTACTTGCCCGAGACTCGATCGTCGATATCCCAATACCTTGTTCAGTCTCGTTACCGGTAAGTCACTTTACTCGTACCGTAATGCATGATCCCGTGATCAACCACTTGGTCACATTGAGCTCATTATGATGATGCATTACCGAGTGGGCCCAGAGATACCTCTCCGTCATACGGAGTGACAAATCCCAGTCTCGATTCGTGCCAACCCAACAGACACTTTCGGAGATACCTGTAATGTACCTTTATAGTCACCTAGTTACATTGTGACGTTTGGCACACCCAAGGCACTCCTACGGTATCCGGGAGTTGCACAATCTCATGGTCTAAGGAAATGATACTTGACATTCATAAAAGCTATAGCAAACGAACTACATGATCTTTGAGCTAAGCTTAGGATTGGGTCTTGTCCATCACATCATTCTCCTAATGATGTGATCCCGTTATCAATGACATCTAATGTCCATAGTCAGGAAACCATGACTATCCTTTGATCAACGAGCTAGTCAACTAGAGGCTCACTAGGGACGTGTTGTGGTCTATGTATTCACACATGTATTACGATTTCCGGATAACACAGTTATAGCATGAGCAATAGACAATTATCATGAACAAAGAAATATAATAATAACCATTTTATTATTGCCTCTAGGGCATATTTCCAACAGTCTCCCACTTGCACTAGAGTCAATATTCTAGTTACATTGTGATGAATCGAACACCCATGCAGTTCTGGTGTTGATCATGTTTTGCTCTAGGGAGAGGTTTAGTCAATAGATCTGCTACATTGAGGTCCGTATGTACTTTACAAATCTCTATGTCTCCATTTTGAACACTTTCACGAATGGAGTTGAAGCGACGCTTGATATGCCTGGTCTTCCTGTGAAACCTGGGCTCCTTGGCAAGGGCAATAGCTCCAGTGTTGTCACAGAAGAGAGTCATCGGGCCCGACGCATTGGGTATGACTCCTAGGTCGGTAACGAACTCCTTCACCCAGACTGCTTCTTGTGCTGCCTCCGAGGCTGCCATGTACTCCGCTTCACATGTAGATCCCGCCACAACGCTTTGCTTGCAACTGCACCAGCTTACTGCCCCACCATTCAAAATATACACGTATCCGGTTTGTGACTTAGAGTCATCCAGATCTGTGTCGAAGCTAGCATCGACGTAACCCTTTACGACGAGCTCTTCGTCACCTCCATAAACGATAAAAATTTACTTAGTCCTTTTCAGGTACTTCAGGATATTCTTGACCGCTGTCCAGTGTTCCATGCCGGGATTACTTTGGTACCTTCCTACCAAACTTATGGCAAGGTTTACATCAGGTCTGGTACACAGCATAGCATACATGATAGACCCTATGGCCGAGGCATAGGGGACGACACTCATCTTTTCTCTATCTTCTGCCGTGGTCGGGCATTGAGCCGTGCTCAATCTCGTACCTTGCAATACAGGCAAGAACCCCTTCTTTGACTGATCCATTTTGAACTTCTTCAATATCTTGTCAAGGTACGTACTCTGTGAAAGACCAATGAGGCGTCTCGATCTATCTATATAGATCTTGATGCCTAATATATAAGCAGCTTCTCCAAGGTCCTTCATTGAAAAACACTTGTTCAAGTAGGCCTTTATGCTTTCCAATAATTCTATATCTTTCCATCAACAGTATGTCATCCACATACAATATGAGAAATGCTACAGAGCTCCCACTCACTTTCTTGTAAATGCAGGCTTCTCCATAAGTCTGCATAAACCCAAACGCTTTGATCATCTCATCAAAGCGAATGTTCCAACTCCGAGATGCTTGCACCAGCCCATAAATCGAGCATTGGAGCTTGCACACCTTGTCAGCATTCTTAGGATCGACAAAACCTTCCGGCTGCATCATATGCAATTCTTCCTTAAGGAAACCATTAAGGAATGCCGTTTTGACGTCCATTTGCCATATCTCATAATCATAGAATGCGGCAATTGCTAACATGATTCGGACGGACTTCAGCTTCGCTACGGGTGAGAAAGTCTCATCGTAGTCAACCCCTTCAACTTGTCGATAACCCTTAGCGACAAGCCGAGCTTTATAGATGGTCACATTACCATCCGCGTCTATCTTCTTCTTAAAGATCCATTTATTTTCTATGGCTCGCTGATCAACGGGCAAGTCAGTCAAAGTCCATACTTCGTTTTCATACATGGATCCTATCTCGGTTTCATGGCTTCTAGCCATTTGTCGGAATCCGGGCCCGCCATTGCTTCTTCATAGTTCGAAGGTTCACCGTTGTCTAACAACATGATTTCCAAGACAGGGTTGCCGTACCACTCTGGTGCGGAACGTGTCCTTGTGGACCTACGAAGTTCAGTAGCAACTTGATCTGAAGTTTCATGATCATCATCAACTTCCTCTCTAGTCGGTGCAGGCACCTCAGGAACATTTTCTTGAGCTGCGCCACTTACCGGTTCAAGAGGTAATACTTCATCAAGTTCTACCTTCCTCCCACTTATTTCTTTCGAGAGAAACTCTTTTTCTAGAAAGGACCCATTCCTGGCAACAAAGATCTTGCCTTCAGATCTGAGGTAGAAGGTATACCCAACAGTTTCTTTAGGGTATCCTATGAAGACGCATTTTTCCGACTTAGGTTCGAGCTTTTCAGGTTGAAGTTTCTTGACATAAGCATCGCATCCCCAAACTTTTAGAAATGACAACTTAGGTTTCTTCCCAAACAATAATTCATACGGTGTCGTCTCAATGGATTTCGATGGAGCCCTATTTAAAGTGAATGCGGCAGTCTCTAAAGCATAGCCCCAAAATGATAGTGGTAAATCGGTAAGAGACATCATAGATCACACCATATCTAATAGAGTGCGATTACGATGTTCGGACACACCATTACGCTGAGGTGTTCCAGGCGGCGTGAGTTGTGAAACTATTCCACATTTTCTTAAGTGTGTGCCAAATTCGTGACTCAAGTATTCTCCCCCATGATCTGATCGCAAGAACTTGATTTTCCTGTCACGTTGATTCTCAACCTCACTCTGAAATTCCTTGAACTTTTCAAAGGTCTCAGACTTGTGTTTCATTAAGTAGACATACCCATATCTACTCAAGTCACCAGTGAGGGTGAGAACATAACGATAGCCACCGCGAGCCTCAACACTCATTGGACCTCACACATCAGTATGTATGATTTCCAATAAGTTGGTTGCTCGCTCCATTGTTCCTGAGAACGGAGTCTTGGTCATTTTACCCATGAGGCATGGTTCGCACGTGTCAAATGATTCGTAATCAAGAGACTCTAAAAGTCCATCTGCATGGAGCTTCTTCATGCGTTTGACACCTATGTGACCAAGGCGGCAGTGCCACAAGTATGTGGGACTATCATTATCAACCTTACATCTTTTGGTATTCACACTATGAATATGTGTAGCATTACGCTCGAGATTCATTAAGAATAAACCATTCACCATCGGAGCATGACCATAAAACATATCTCTCATATAAATAGAACAACCATTATTCTCGGATTTAAATGAGTATCCATCTCGTATTAAACGAGATCCTGATACAATGTTCATGCTCAAAGCTGGCACTAAATAACAATTATTGAGGTTTAAAACTAATCCCGTAGGTAAATGTAGATGTAGCGTGCCGACGGCGATCACATCGACCTTGGAACCATTCCTGACGCGCATCGTCACCTCGTCCTTCGCCAATCTCCGTTTATTCCGCAGCTCCTGCTTTGAGTTACAAATGTGAGAAACCGCACAGGTATCAAATACCCAGGAGCTACTACGAGTACTGGTAAGGTACACATCAATTACATGTATATGACATATACCTTTCGTGATGCCGGCCTTCTTGTCCGCTAAGTATTTGGGGCAGTTCCGCTTCCAGTGACCACTTCCCTTGCAATAAAAGCACTCAGTCTCGGGCTTGGGTCCATTCTTTGGCTTCTTCCCGGCAGCTTGCTTACCGGGCGCGGCAACTCCCTTGCCGTCCTTCTTGAAGTTCTTCTTACCCTTGCCTTTCTTGAACTTAGTGGTTTTATTCACCATCAACACTTGATGTTCCTTTTTGACTTCTACCTCTGCTGATTTCAGCATTGCAAATACTTCAAGAATGGTCTTTTCCATCCCCTGCATATTGAAGTTCATCACAAAGCTCTTGTAGCTCGGTGGAAGCGACTGAAGGATTCTGTCAATGACCGCGTCATCCGGGAGATTAACTCCCAGCTAAGTCAAGCGGTTATGCAACCCAGACATTTTGAGTATGTGCTCACTGGCAGAACTATTTTCCTCCATCTTACAGCTGAAGAACTTGCCGGAGACTTCATATCTCTTGACCCGGGCATGAGCTTGAAAAACCATTTTCAGATCTTCGAACATCTCATATGCTCCGTCTCTCTCAAAACGCTTTTGGAGCCCGGTTCTAAGCTATAAAGCATGCCGCACTGAACGAGGGAGTAATCATCAGCACGTGTCTACCAAGCGTTCATAATGTCTTGGTTCTGTGGGACCGGTGCGTCACCTAGCGGTGCTTCTAGGACATAATCTTTCTTGGCAGCTATGAGGATGATCCTCAGGTTCTGGACCCAGTCCGTATAGTTGCTGCCATCGTCTTTCAGCTTGGTTTTCTCTAGGAACGCGTTGAAGTTGAGGACAACGTGGGCCATTTGATCTACAAAACATATTGTAAAGATTTTAGACTAAGTTCATGATAATTAAGTTCATCTAATCAAATTATTAAATGAACTCCCACTCAGATAGACATCCCTCCAGTCATCTAAGTATAACATGATCCGAGTTAACTAGGCCGTGTCCGATCATCACGTGAGACGGACTAGCCAACATCAGCGAACATCTTCATGTTGATCGTATCTTCTATACGACTCATGCTCGACCTTTCGGTCTTCTGTGTTCCGAGGCCATGTCTGTACATGCTAGGCTCGTCAAGTCAACCTAAGTGTATTGCGTGTGTAAATCTGGCTTACACCCGTTGTATTCGAACGTTAGAATCTATCACACCCGATCATCACGTGGTGCTTCAAAACAACGATCCTTCACAATGGTGCACAGTTAGGGGGAACACTTTCTTGAAATTATTACGAGGGATCATCTTATTTAAGCTACCGTCGTTCTAAGCAAATAAGATGTAAAACATGATAAACATCACACGCAATCAAATAGTGACATGATATGGCCAATATCATTTGCTCCTTTGATCTCCATCTTCGGGGCTCCATGATCATCGTTGTCATCGGCATGACACCATGATCTCCATCATCATGATCTCCATCATCGTGTCTTCTTGAAGTTGTCACGTCAACTATTACTTCTACTACTATGGCTAACGGTTTAGCAATAAAGTAAAGTAATTACATGACGTTTATGTTGACACGCAGGTCATAAATAAATTAAGACAACTCCTATGGCTCCTGCCAGTTGTCATACTCATCGACATGCAAGTCGTGATTCCTATTACAAGAACATGATCAATCTCATACATCACATATATCATTCATCATTCATCACAACCTTTGGCCATATCACATCACAAAACACTTGCTGCAAAAACAAGTTAGACGTCCTCTAATTGTTGTTGCAAGTTTTTACGTGGCTTCTATAGGTTTCTAGCAAGAACTTTCCTACCTACGCCAAAACCACAACGTGAATTGCCAATTTCTATTTATCCTTCATAAGGACCCTATTCATTGAACCCGATCCGACTAAAGTGGGAGAGACAGACACCCGCCAGCCACCTTATGCAACTAGTGCATGTCAGTCGGTGGAACTGGTCTCACGTAAGCGTACGTGTAAGGTTGGTCCGGGCCGCTTCATCCCACGATGCCGCCGAATCAAGATAAGACTAGTAACGGCAAGCAAATTGACAATATCGACGCCCACAACTACTTTGTGTTCTACTCGTGCACAGTAACTACGCATAGACCTAGCTCATGATGCCACTGTTGGGGAACGTAGCAGAATTTTAAAATTTTCTACGCATCACCAAGATCAATTTATGGAGTCATCTAGCAACGAGGGAGAGAGGAGTGCATCTACATACCCTTGTAGATCACAAGCGGAAGCATTCAAGAGAACGGGGGTGATGGAGTCGTACTCGACGTGATTCAAATCATCGATGACCTAGTGCCGAACGAACGACACCTCCGCGTTCAACACACGTACGGTTGGGAGACGTCTCCTCCTTCTTGATCCAGCAAGGGGGAAGGAGAGGTTGATGAAGATCCAGCAGCACAACGGCGTGGTGGTGGAAGCAACGGTGATCTCGGTAGGGCTTCGCCAAGCTCTGGGAGACGGAGGAGTGTCACGGGAGGGAGAGGGAGAGGCCAGGAGCTTCGGTGCGCAGCCCTCCCTCCCCCCACTATATATAGGGTGCCTAGTGGGGGCGCCGGCCATAGGAGATCCAATCTCCTAGGGGGGGGGGGCGGCGGCCAAGGGGGTGCCTTGCCCCCCAATGCAAGGGTGGCGCCCCCACCCCTAGGGTTTCTAACCCTAGGCGCAGGGGGAGGCCCAAGGGGGCGCGCACCAGCCCACTAGGGGCTGGTTCCCCTCCCACTTCAGCCCATAGGGCCCTCCGGGATAGGTGGCCCCACCCGGTGGACCCCCGGGACCCTTCCGGTGGTCCCGGTACAGTACCGGTGACCCCGAAACCTTCCCGATGGCCGAAATTGGACTTCATATATATAAATCTTTACCTCCGGACCATTCCGGAACTCCTCGTAACGTCCGGGATCTCATCCGGGACTCCGAACAACTTTCGGGTTACCATGTGCTAATATCTCTACAACCCTAGCGTCACCGAACCTTAAGTGTGTAGACCCTACGGGTTTGGGAGACATGCAGACATGACCGAGAAGCCTCTCCGGTCAATAACCAACAGCGGGATTTGGATACCCATGTTGGCTCCCACATGCTCCACGATGATCTTATCGGATGAACCACGATGTCGAGGATTCAATCAATCCGTATACAATTCCCTTTGTCAATCGGTACGTTACTTGCCCGAGACTCGATCGTCGGTATCCCAATACCTTGTTCAGTCTCGTTACTCGTACCATAATGCATGATCCCGTGATCAACCACTTGATCACATTGAGCTCATTATGATGATGCATTACCGAGTGGGCCCAGAGATACCTCTCCGTCATACTGAGTGACAAATCCCAGTCTTGATTCATGCCAACCCAACAGACACTTTCGGAGATACCTGTAATGTACCTTTATAGTCACCCAGTTACGTTGTGATGTTTGGCACACCCAAGGCACTCCTATGGTATCCGGGAGTTGCACAATCTCATGGTCTAAGGAAATGATACTTGACATTCAGAAAAGCTATAGCAAACGAACTACATGATCTTTGAGCTAAGCTTAGGATTGGGTCTTGTCCATCACATCATTCTCCTAATGATGTGATCCCGTTATAAATGACATCTAATGTCCATAGTCAGGAAACCATGACTATCCTTTGATCAACGAGCTAGTCAACTAGAGGCTCACTAGGGACGTGTTGTGGTCTATGTATTCACACATGTATTATGATTTCCGGATAACACAATTATAGCATGAACAATAGACAATTATCATGAACAAAGAAATATAATAATAACCATTTTATTATTGCCTCTAGGGCATATTTCCAACAGAAATCTCAACAAAAGAAACTAGTGGGTGTGCATCCAACTTGCTTGCTCAAGAAGACCTAGGGCAATTTGAGGAAGCCCATCATTGGAATATACAAGCCAAGTTCTATAACGTAAAATTCCCACTAGTATATGAAAGTGACAACATATGAGACTCTCTATATGAAGAACATGGTGCGACTTTGAAGCACAATATATGAGACTTGCTATATCATGGTGCTACTTTGAAGCACAAGTGTGGAAAAAAAAGGATAGTAGCATTGCCCCCTTTTTTTGGGCCTTTTTTTTCTTTGGCCTTCCCTTTTTTGGGGACAATGCTTTATTGAATGATGATCATCACACTTCTATTTATTTACAACTCAATGATTACAACTCGATACTAAAACAAAGTATGACTCTATATGAATGCCTCCGGCGGTGTACCGGGATATGCAATGAATCACGAGTGACAAGTATGAAAGAATTATGAACGGTGGCTTTGCCACAAATACTATGTCAACTACATGATCATGCTAAGCAATATAACAATGATGGATGTGTCATGATGAACTAGATGGTGGAAAGTTGCATGGTATTATATCTCGGAATGGCTATGGAAATGCCATAATAGGTAGGTATGGTGGCTGTTTTGAGGAAGGTATATGGTAGGTGTATGATAACGGCGAAAGTTGTGCGGTATTAGAGAGGCTAGCAAGGGTGGAAGGGTGGGAGTGCGTATAATCCATGGATTCAACATTAGTCATAAAGAACTCATATACTTATTGCAAAAATTTATAAGTTATCGAAGCAAAGTATTACGCGCATGCTCCTAGGGGGATAGATTGGTAGGAAAAGACCATCGCTCGTCCCCGACCGCCACTCATAAGGAAGACAATAAATAAATAAATCATGCTCCGACTTCATCACATAACGGTTCACCATACGTGCATGCTACGGGAATCACAAACTTCAACACAAGTATTCTTTAAATTCACAACTACTCAACTAGCATGACTTTAATATTATCACCTCCATATCTCAAAACAATTATCATGCTTCAATCTTTTCTTAGTATTCAACGCACTCAAAAGAAAGTTTCACAAATCTTGAATACCAAGCATATTATTATTAGGCAAATTACCATGCTATTAAGAGACTCTCAAATTAATTTAAGTGAAGCATGAGAGATCAATAGTTTCTTTAAAACGAATCCACCACCGTGCTCTAAAAGATCTAAGTGAAGCACATAGAACAAAATTATCTAGCTCAAAAGATATAAGTGAAGAACATAGAGCAAAATTATCTAGCTCAAAAGATATAAGTGAAGCACATAGAGCAAAACTATCTAGCTCAAAGGATATAAGTGAAGCACATAGAGCAAAATTATCTAGCTCAAAGGATATAAGTGAAGCACATAGAGTATTCTATCAAGTTTTAATTCATGTATGGCTCTCTCAAAAGGTATGTACAGCAAAGATGATTGTGGCATACTAACAAACAAAGACACAAATAATACAAGACGCTCCAAGCAAAACACATATCACGTTGGTGAATAAAAATATAGCTCCAAGTAAATTACCGATGGAAGTGGACGAAAAGAGGGGATGCCTTCCGGGGCATCCCCAAGCTTTTACTTTTTGGTGTCCTTGGATTATCTTGGGGATGCCATGGGCATACCCAATCTTAGGCTCTTGCCACTCCTTGTTCCATGATCCATCAAAAGAATTCACCCAAAACTTGAAAACTTCACAACACAAAACTCAAAACAGAAAACTCGTGAGCTCCGTTAGCGAAAGAAAACAAAAGACCACTTCAAGGTACTGTAATTAACTCATTATTTATTTATATTGGTGTTAAACCTACTGTATTCCAACTTCTCTATGGATTATAAACTATTTTACTAGCCATAGATTCATCAAAATAAGCAAACAACACACAAAAAACAGAATCTGTCAAAAACAGAACAGTCTGTAGTAATCTGTAGCTAGCGCAAGATCTGGAACCCCAAAAATTCTAAAATAAATTTCTGGACGTGAGGAATTTATCTATTAATCATATGCAAAAATAATTAACTAAATAACACTCTTCAAATAAAAATGACAGCAGTTCTCGTGAGCGCTAAAGTTTCTATTTTTTATAGCAAGTTCAACAAGACTTTCCCCAAGTCTTCTCAACGGTTCTACTTGGCACAAACACTAATTAAACACAAAAAAACAACCAAAACAGAGGCTAAATAATTTATTTATTACTAAACAGGAGCAAAAAGCAAGGAATAAAAATAAAATTGGGTTGCCTCCCAACAAGCGCTATCGTTTAACGCCCCTAACTAGGCATAACAAGCAAGGATAGATCTAGGTATTGCCATCTTTGGTAGGAAATTCTTCAATTAGGCATCTACCATGTTTAGGAATTTATTTCTTTTTATTAATTACCAAACTTTTAGGCACAAGATCGAAAAATTCATTTGTAATAAATGGTTCTTTAATGATAGCAAAAAGATTGGGATGAATACTTATAGATTTAAGATCAACAGTTTCCTTACTAGAGGATTCACCCTTATTTTTAGGAACATACATGAGCTTGGCAATTTTAGTAGGAGGACTAGGAGTACTCTTTACGGAAGAAAAAGCGGTTCCCAAATTTGTAATGATACCCTCAAGTTTATCAATTCTAGTAGAATCTAAGTTCATCTTCTCATTAACTATGGGTTCCTTTTCTTTAATATTTTTCAAAGTCATTCCTACCTTAGATCCATATTGAATGATTTGATTATGGATCTTTTTATCTAGATTTTCAATTGATTCAATAGTAGCAACTTTATTTTCAATAATTTCAAGTCTTTGCATAACATGCTCCAAAGTGAACATGGTTCCATTAACCAAAAGAGGTGGTGAGCCAAATAAATCTAACATAGCATTATAAGAATCAAAAGTATGGCTACCCAAGAAGTTCCCTCCGGTAATGGTATCGAGGATATATCTATTCCAAGGATTAATAACTACATAAAAATTGCGGAGAAGAACTAAGGTAGATTGTTTCCTGGTAGATCTATTTTGAGCATTGCAAATCCTATACCAAGCATCTTTTAGATTTTCTCCCTCCCTTTGTTTAAAATTTAGAACTTCACTCTCGGGAGACAATGGAGAAGATATGAGACTAGCCATGACGACAAGCAATCAAAATAGCACACGAGCAAACAAAAAGGCAAATAGAGAGGGAGGATAGAGAGAGAGGGCGAATAAATCGGCAAGGGTGAATTGGGGGGAGAGGAAAACGAGAGGCAAATGGCAAATAATGTAATGCGAGAGATAGGTATTCTGATGGGTACTTGGTATGTTGAATTTTTGCGTAGACTCCCCGGCAATGGCGCCATAAATCTATCTTGCTACGTCTTGAGCTTGCGTTGGTTTTCCCCAAAGAGGAAGGGATGATGCAGCAGAGTAGCGTAAGTATTTCCCTCAGTTTTTGAGAACCAAGGTATCAATCCAGTAGGAGCCCACGCTCAAGTCCCTCGTACATGCACAAAGCAATAGCTACTCGCAACCAACGCGATTAGGGGTTGTCAAGCCCTTCACGGTCACTTACGAGAGTGAGATCTGATAGATAGAATATTTTTGGTATTTTTGATATAAAGATGCAAAGTAAAAAGTAAAAGAAAAGTAAATAGAAAAACAATATAAAAGTGATGGAGATTGATATGATGAGAATAGACCCGGGGGCCATAGGTTTCACTAGTGGCTTCTCTCAAGAGCATAAGTATTCTACGGTGGGTGAACAAATTACTGTTGAGCAATTGATAGAATTGAGCATAATTACGAGAATATCTAGGCATGATCATGTATATAGGCATCACGTCCGTGACAAGTAGATCAAAACGATTCTGCATCTACTACTATTACTCCACTCATCGACCGCTATCCAGCAAGCATCTAGAGTATTAAGTTAAAAACAGAGTAACGCCTTAAGTAAGATGACATGATGCAGAGAGATAAATTCATGCAATATGAAATAAACCCCACCTTGTTATCCTCGATGGCAACGATACGATACATGCCTTGCTGCCCCTTCTGTCACTAGGAAAGGACACCGCAAGATCGAACCCAAAGCTAAGCACTTCTCCCATGGCAAGAACTACCAATCTAGTTGGCCAAACCAAATGGATAATTCGAAGAGACTTGCAAAGATAACCAATCATGCATAAAACAATTCAGAGAAGATTCAAATATTATTCATAGATAGACTTGATCATAAACCCACAATTCATCGGTCTCAACAAACACACCGCAAAAAGAAGATTACATCGAATAGATCTCCACAAGAGAGGGGGAGAACTTTGTATTGAGATTCAAAGAGAGAGAAGAAGCCATCTAGCTACTAACTATGGACCCGAAGGTCTGAGGTAAACTACTCACACTTCATCGGAGGGGCTAGGATGATGTAGAAGCCCTCCGTGATGACGGCCCTCTTCCGGCGGAGCTCCGGAACAGGCCCCAAGACGGGATCTTGTGGATATAGGAAGTTGCGGCGGTGGAATTAGGTTTTTGGCTCCTGTTCTGATTGTTTGGGGGTACGTGTGTATATATAGGAGGAAGGAGTACGTTGGTGGAGCACCGAGGGGCCCACGAGGCAGGGGCGCGCCCTAGGGGGGCGCCCCCTACCCTCGTGACCACCTCTTTGATCCCTTGCAGTAGGGTCCAAGTCTCCTGGATCACGTTCGGTGAGAAAATCACGTTTCCGAAGATTTTATTCCATTTGGACTCGTTTGATATTTTGTTTATCCGAAATACTGAAATAGGCAAAAAACAGCAATTCTGGGCTGGGCCTCCGGTTAATAGGTTAGTCCCAAAAATAATATAAAAGTGGAAAATAAAGCCAATATAGTCCAAAACGGTAGATAATATAGCATGGAGCAATCAAAAATTATAGATACGTTGGAGACGTATCAAGAAGCCACTAGTGAAACCTATGGCCCCTGGGTCTATTCTCATCATATCAACCTCCATCACTTTAATCTTGCTTTGCTTTTACTTTGCTTTTACTTTTTACTTTGCATCTTTATACCAAAAATATTATATCTATCAGATCTCACTCTCGTAAGTGACCGTGAAGGGATTGACAACCCCTAATCGCGTTGGTTGCGAGTAGCTATCGCTTTGTGCAGGTACGAGGGACTTGAGTGTGGGCTCCTACTGGATTGATACCTTGGTTCTCAAAAACTGAGGGAAATACTTACGCTACTCTGCTGCATCATCCCTTCCTCTTCGGGGAAAACCAACGCAAGCTCAAGACGTAGCAATAAGGCGTGATCTCCCGCATCCTGGTTAGCACGGGATTTGGTGAGATCTCAGGGAGGGGGCCGGACATCTGATCAACTTTGCCTTCGCTATCCAATCCTGGTCAAAGAGCGGCTTTTTTAGGGCGACGTTGTGATAAATAAATGGACAGTGTGTTCAGATGCGGGGCTACTTACTTGGGTATCCGGGCGATTGCAGCTCAGACCTGCATCCTCAGTGATGTCCGGACACATTATTTGTGGTCCGAAGAACAATTTGTACATCTCCTCGGGCGTCATGCCGAGGAAGTGTTGGATAGCTCGCGGTCCCTCTGGGTTGAACTCCCACATGCGCAGGGACGGCGTTTGCAAGGCTGGACTCGAAGAACTAGCATAACTTGCACTACCATAACCAGACTGAAATCTCTCTCAAAGAGATCTCGGATACGGCTTTGCAGTATTGGCACGTTCCTGGCTGGACCCCAGCTCAGCCCCTGCTGATCCATGACATCAGTTGTGGTGGGGGGCCTGAGCGAAAGGTGGGGACGGCTACCCACTTGGCACTTCGGGGAGCTATGATGTAGAACCACTCCCACTGCCACAATCCGGACACCTCTGGGAAGCTACCCTCAGGCCATGGAGCGTCAGCGATTTTGCTTATTGAAGCGCCTCCGCATGCTGTGTGCTGCCCCTCGATCATCTTCGGCTTCACATCGAAGGTCTTGAGCCACAAGCCGAACTGATGGGTAATGCGGAGGAAGGCCTCACATACGACAATAAATGACAAAATGTGAAGAAGGGAATCCGGGGCCAGATCATGAAAATCTAGCCCATAATAGAACATAAGCCCCCTAACAAAGGGATCCAGAGCGAGACCTAGTCCTCAGAGGAAGTGGGAGACGAACACGACGCTCTCGTTGGGTTCGGGAGTAGGGACGACTTGCCCTCGGGCAGGCAGCCGATGCGAAATTTCGGCAGTCAGATATCTGGCCTCTCTCAACTTCTTGATGTCCTCCTCCGTGACGGAGGAAGGCATCCACCGACCTTGAAGGTTGTATCCGGACATAGTTGAAGGTCCGAAGTGCCTAAACCTGAGCTTTGGGTGTTGGAACTCGAGGCGGGAGGCGGATTCGATTAAGATCGAGAGAAAAAAGCATTGTCCCCTTTATAAAGAGGGTGAATATCAAGCGTCCTCCTCGTGGCCGTTTGGGACTTGCCTAAGATCCAGGAGTCCTACCCATAAGCACGATTGGGTTACCCACGTTCGTATTGATGAGAATCCCATGATAAAATGGACATGATCTCTGCTTCGATAAGACGTGCCAAGGAAACCGTCTCGCGAAACACGCTGAGATGGGTTATGAAAAACGATTCGAATAAACACCTGGCTGTGGTGTGATGTCACACTACAGGGTACGTCAGTAGATTAGATTTGTGGAAATATTATTCTCTCTACGGTGGTATGTGGAACTCGTTTTGCAGAGCCGGACACGATCCTCGTGTTCAAAATCTTCTATGAAGTATTCGGAGGAGGAACCCGCCTTGCAATGTCGAAGACAATCTGCGCGCCAGACTCATTGTCATTGAAGCCTGGTTCAGGGGCTACTGAGGGAGTCCTGGATTAGGGGGTATCCGGACAGACGGACTATATCCTTTGGTCGGACTGTTGGACTATGAAGATACAAGATTGAAGACTTCGTCCCGTGTCCGGATGGGACTCTCCTTGGCATGGAAGGCAAGCTTGGCAATATGGATATGTAGATCTCCTTCCTTGTAACCGACTCTGTGTAACCCTAGCCCCCTCCGGTGTCTATATAAACCGGAGGTTTAGTCCGTAGGACCAAGAACAACAATCATACCATAGGCTAGCTTCTAGGGTTTAGCCTCTCTGATCTCGTGATAGATCAACTCTTGTATTACCCATATTATCAAGAACAATCAAGCAGGACGTAGGGTATTACCTCCATCAAGAGGGCCCGAACCTGGGTAAACATCGTGTCCCCTGCCTCCTGTTACCATCCGCCTTAGACGCACAGTTCGGGACCCCCTACCCGAGATCCGCCGGTTTGGACACCGACAACGTTCCTAGCCAATTCATCAACTTTAAGCAATTTTTCTTCAAGCAAAGCATTGAAATTCTTTTGCGAATTCATAAACTCCTTAAAACTAGTCTCAAATTCAGAGGGCATCTTATTAAAATTTTCATAAGAATTGTTGTAGGAATTACCATAATTATTAGAGGAATTATTAGGAAACGACATAGAATTAAAATTACCTCTATACGCGTTATTACCAAAATTGTTCCCACCAACAAAATTCACATCCATAGATTCATTATTATTCTCAATCAAGGTAGACAAATGCATATCATTAGGATCAGTAGGAGCACTCTTATTAGCAAACAATTTCATAAGTTCATCCATCTTTCCACTCAAAACATTAATCTCTTCAATTGCATGCACTTTTTTACTAGTAGATCTTTCGGTGTGCCATTGAGAATAATTAACCATAATATTATCTAGGAGTTTAGTAGCTTCTCCTAAAGTGATTTCCATAAAAGTGCCTCCCGCGGCCGAATCTAAAAGATTTCTAGAAGCAAAATTCAATCCGGCATAAAAATTCTGTATAATCATCCATAAATTCAAACCATGTGTAGGGCCATTACGTATCATTAATTTCATCCTCTCCCAATATTGTGCAACATGTTCATGATCAAGTTGCTTAAAATTCATAACGTTTCTAAGAGAGATGATTTTAGCGGGAGGAAAATACTTAGAGATAAAATCATTTTTGCACTTATTCCATGAATCAATACTATTTTTAGTCAAAGACAAAAACCAAGATTTAGCACGATCTCTAAGCGAAAATGGAAATAACTTAAGTTTAACAATATCATTATCCACATCTTTCTTCTTTTGCATATCATACAAATCAACAAAGTTGTTTAGATGGGTAGCGGCATCTTCACTAGGAAGGCCGGCGAATTGATCTTTCATGACAAGATTCAACAAAGCAGCATTAATTTCACAAGATTCAGCATCGGTAAGTGGAGCAATCGGAGTGCTAAGAAAATCATTGTTGTTGGTATTGGTAAAGTCACACAATTTAGTATTAGCTTGAGCCATCATGACAAGCAAGAAATCCAACACACAAGCAAACGAGAAACGGGCAAAAGAGGCAAACTGGAAAATAGGAGGGGAACGGAAAGAGAGGGTGAAAGGAAAAGAGGGCGAATAAAACGGCAATGGTGAAGTGGGGGAGAGGAAAACGAGAGGCAAATGGCAAATAATGTAATGCAAGGGATAAGAGTTTGTGATGGGTACTTGGTATGTCTTGACTTGTGCGTAGACTCCAGAAACAGTGCCAAAATGGCTCGTTGTTAGGAGTCAAATTTTGACTTGACTTGGCATGAATCTCCCCGGCAACGGCGCCAGAAATCCTTCTCGCTACCTCTTGAGCACTGTGTTGGTTTTCCCTTGAAGAGGAAAGGGTGATGCAGCAAAGTAGCGTAAGTATTTCCCTCAGTTTTTGAGAACCAAGGTATCAATCCAGTAGGAGATCACGCTCGAGTCCCACGCACCTACACAAACAAATAAGAACCTCACAACCAACGCGATAAAAGGGGTTGTCAATCCCTTCACGGTCACTTACAAGAGTGAGATATGATATATATGATAAGATAATTTTTTTGGTATCTTTATGATAAAGAGAAATAAAGATGCAAAGTAAAATAAACGGCAAAGGAAATAACTAAGTATTGGAAGATTAATATGATGGAAGATAGACCTGGGGGCCATAGGTTTCACTAGTGGCTTCTCTCAAGAGCATAAGTATTACGGTGGGTAAACGAATTACTGTCGAGCAATTGATAGAATTGAGCATAGTCATGAGAATATCTAGGCATGATCATGTATATAGGCATCACGTCCACGACAAGTAGACCGAAACGATTCTGCATCTACTACTATTACTCCACACATCGACCGCTATCCAGCATGCATCTAGAGTATTAAGTTCATAAGAACAGAGTAATGCTTTAAGTAAGATGACATGATGTAGAGGGATAAACTCATGCAATATGATATAAACCCCATCTTTTTATCCTCGATGACAACAATACAATACGTGCCTTGCCGCCCCTGCTGTCACTGGGAAAGAACACCGCAAGATTGAACCCAAAACTAAGCACTTCTCCCATTGCAAGAAAGATCAATCTAGTAGGCCAAACCAAACTGATAATTCGAAGAGACTTGTAAAGATAAACCAATCATACATAAAAGAATTCAGAGGAGATTCAAATATTGTTCATAGATAAACTTGATCATAAACCCACAATTCATCGGATTTCGACAAACACACGCAAAAGAAGATTACATCGAATAGATCTCCAAGAAGATCGAGGAGAACTTTGTATTAAGATCCAAAGAGAGAGAAGATGCCATCTAGCTAATAACTATGGACCCGAAGGTCTGAAGTAAACTACTCACACATCACTGGAGAGGCCATGGAGTTGATGTAGAGGCCCTCCGTGATCAATGACCCCTCCGGCAGAGCTCCGAAAAAGGCCCCGAGATGGGATCTCTCGGGTACAGAAGGTTGCGGCGGTGGAATTAGGTTTTCGTGGTGCTCCTGGATGTTTGGGGGATACGTGGATATATATAGAAGGAAGAAGTACGTCGATGGAGCATCGAGGGGCCCACGAGGGTGGAGGGCGCGCCCAGGGGGTAGGCGCGCCCCCTGCCTCGTGCCCTCCTCGATCGTTTCTTGACGCCCACTCCAAGTCTCTTGGATCATGTTTGTTGAGAAAATCACGTTCCCGAAGGTTTCATTCCGTTTGGACTCCGTTTGATATTCCTTTTCTTCGAAACCCTAAAATAGGCAAAAAAACAACAATTTGGGCTGGGCCTCCGGTTAGTAGGTTAGTCCCAAAAATGATATAAAAGTGTAAAATAAAGCCCATTAACATCCAAAATAGATAATGTAATAGGATGGAGCAATCAAAAATTATAGATATGTTGGAGATGTATCAGCCACTAATATCAACGTCATTGCCTTCTTTTTCATCACCATCACCTTCGACATAGATGTCATCGTCTTCATGCCACGAGTCATCATGGTCGTAGTCAGCACGGTCGCCGACCTCTTCACCGGGGACGTACTGGGAGCGGTCATCCTGACTTTGGGTCTCGTCGGGGTCATAGGCACGGCCATGCCCACCCTCGGAGATCACGTCCTCCATGTACTGGTTGTAGAAGGGGTCATCGACCGTTGGCGCTGGTGTTGGCATTCCGTCAAACTAGACGCAAGGGGCCGGCATGGTGCCCGTGAACGGTGCCCGTGCTTGCTTTCTTTGCATCTCGACGGCCGGCCGGCCGCTGCTGCTGGACCCAGACGCGACGTTGAGGTCGATGACGGCCGCGGGACGCGGTGTGGACGGCGCGAACAAGCCCACGTCCGGCAACCCCGAGAAACGGGTCTGGCCGTCGTGCCTTGGCGGAGGAAAGCCGGGTGACATGGGCGCAGTCCGCGACGTCGGCGACTGGCAGTGCGGAGGCCGGGCGACCGACGAGCCTGTGCTCGCCAGGCCGACGGCCGCTGCAGGGAACCCGGCCGGACGGCCCATGCCAAGCATGAGGAGGGCGTGCGCTTTGTTGACGAGGTCCTCCTTCTCGTCGACCGCGACCTTGTGCCGCGCGGCCTCCATTGCATCACGTTGGGTGGCGAACTTGGCCGCGGCGGCATTGACCATGACGACCGCTCTTCGTTCCATCCTCTTCGCCGATTCCGCGTCCAACTTGGCGATCTCCTCTGACGTGCACTCCGATCGCGGCTTCCTTGGCGCCTTGACCGCCTCCTTCTTCACCTTTGTGGGCGGTTCGACGGCCAGGCCGCCGGAATTTGGCGGGGCGTCGGCCATGGACAGGGAAGAGAGGGGGCGGCGGGAGGGACGTGGGAGGGTTTGGGGAAATGGCGTCAAATGGGGCGTCGGGGGGTTGATTTCTCCCACCGACAGATGGGCTAGGGGAGGACAAGCGCGCGCGTCCTGCCTGTCCGCGCGCTGTCCGTTTCACCTCAAAACCGGCGCAAACTTGGGCCAGTTATGGGTCGAAAGCGGACACAAAGCGGACAAAAGTCCGTTTACGCCCGCGTGTTGAGTCGTCTGGTTTGTCCGTTTTATTCCAAACAAACGGGGGCGGACAAGATAGGGTCACGCGGTGGAGTTGGCCTTAGGATGGTCAGGAGAGCTAGAGGAGTTGCTACAAGAAACATGGGCCAAACTATAAAATTCCCCAGGAACACCAAAAAATCCTACACTGCACGCTCGAATGGCGACAGCAAAAGATGTCAAAAGGAAAAAAAGTGACGGCAGCAAAACCCAAATAAACCGCGACCAGAAGCCGAGCCAAATTCCGGCACTTGGCACACGCGCGAACCCCCACCGCCGGCCTCCGACTGAGAGAAAGGGAAGGAAGGGAAGAAAATCCAGCGCCGCGGCGGGGGCGGAGGCGGAGCCGGAGCCAGCCGACCAATGCGGCGGGAGAAGCGGCTCTACAGCTTCCTGGGCCTCCTCCTCCTCCTCGCCGTCGTCTACCTCAACTGGCTCCCGGGCCGCGACCCCGCCGCCCCCGGCGGCGGCGGCCTCAAGCTGCCGGTGCCGTGGCTGCAGCCGCGGATGTCGTTCGCGGGCCGCAACGGCACCCACTTCGTGGACGCCGACACAGGCGCGCCGCTCTACGTCAACGGCTGGAACTCCTACTGGCTGCTCTCGTCGCGGTCGCCCGCGCTCGTGTCGGAGATGCTGCGCCGGGGCCGCCGCATGGGCCTCGGCGTCTGCCGCACCTGGGCCTTCATCGACGGCGGCCCCGGCGCGCTTCAGATCTCCCCCGGCCGCTTCAACGAAGCCGTCTTCCAGGTCCAGATCTCCCTCCAATCCCCTGCTCCTCCCTCGCGAACCATCTGGTGGCAGTCATGCTATTGGGGCTGCTCTTCTGACCAAAATTCTTGTCTATATACAAGGGTACTACTTAGAGCCGCAGTTAACAAACACGTGAACACATCTTTTGTATTGTTGGTACCACTGTTGGGACCGTGGGGGTGTTGCAAAGCATGATGATGCAACTGGGGCAATTTGGATGTGCTTCATGTGGCCATCATTTAGCAGATACTTTGCAACATGAAGATATCTGCATACTTTGTCGTGTAGAGGCCCAATGCCCGATACCATGTACCGTATTTCGATACCAGATTAGGTTATGCTTTATGCTTCTGTAGTCCAAATCCATAATTCAGTAGATTCCATAATACCCTTCACAGTAAGACTGCCGTGTACCAAATAAATCCAGTCGTAATATCTTTCCGCATGCATCGAATAAATCTTATGGTTGGCGTCTAGCCTTTTTGGGAACCAATTAGCTTTTAAGTTCCTTATATATCGTGGCGCGATTTCTTTGGTGCCTCTCGCTGATTAGAACCTTCTGTCAAGAAACAAGATCCCTTCACCAGTCTCCTCCCCTGTCCCAATCATGTTTCTGCATTTCTTAATCATATTCTAGTGGTGTGGTCATTTAAACAAGTGCGCTGTTATCTTGTGATGTTTGAAGACCCTACCTAGTGTTGGCTGCAAATTCATAGCTCGCCCTGACTGGCCTGGTTAATGACGTACTATTGACAAGCCTGGCCTTGTATTGCGGCCATTTGTCATGGAACATACTCGTAAAGCCTCATGAAAATCTTATAATCCCTGAGGAGGTTCTACCATGTGGAAACACTCTTTAATTGAACTTTTCTTTTAACTGGTTGTGACCAAGAAACTACCAGCTTTGCTTGGTGGGCTGGGAATGCCAGAATAATCAATTTATCGGGTAAACTACTTGGAGCTCATGTAGCCCATGAAGGATTAATCGTATTCTGGGCCAGAGCAATTAACCTATTTGAAGTGGCCCATTTCGTACCAGAAAAGCTCATGTATGAACAAGGGTTGATTTTACTTCCGCCCTTAGCTACTCTAGGTTGGGGAGTAGGGCCAGCGGGGAAGTTCTAGATACTTTTCCTCACCTCGTATCTGGCATACTTCACCCAATTTCCTCATCAGTCTTAGGCTTGGGTGGCATAAATCAAAACACCAACCACTATAGTTAGATTTGTTGCTAAAATATCGGTATTAAGCCCCAAATTGGCAGCGCATGGCCAGTGAGCTAAAAACCCCTGAAAGAATAGGTTGCATTTTTCATATGCTCTCCTCTTATAGATAGGACGGACAAAGAACAAATTTTTTTCATGGTGACAATCTCCTAACAGAATCCTATTGTTAGCAACGGCAGTATGCTTGTTTGATTTGAGATATATTGCGCCACATGCATATTAACCAAATGTTTAAAATTACAACTCAGAAGTTTCAAGTTTGAAACTGATGGGATCTGTTTTGAGGAGTCACATGGAAAGCTACTTTAAGACTCAGGAAAATGGACCTTTGAATGTCACATTACCTGCTTACATCTGCATAGTTCTCTTATGAATTTTGAAGCATGGTCATCTGTAAGTTCTCAGGTTTGCTGGTTATTTGACTCACCAATAGAACGAGTTTTGAAACTTTACCTCCTTGATTGACACATCTCATCTTGGCCTCTAATACCTTTACACACTTGGGAGTTAACCAGCCCTGTCAATTATGTTGCTGCAATCAAGTTTTTACAATGGAAAAAAGAATCCCTGAAAGAACGATGGTTTCTAGAGTGGAATGATCATGCACTTGTCTGTGAGGTGCAATATTTGGCGTCGACTGGTATCATACCTTTTTTGAGAAAATGCAAAGGACTTGCATTTCATTTCATTGAAAAGGGGGGAATTTGGTTACAGGCGCCCTAAGGTGGTCCACGTATATTATAATCAGTGCACGTCCCAAGATGAGGGCAGCACAATTCTAAGCTCAGTTGTCCCAGCCTTTGCCCAAAGATAGGCCTCCTCCTTAATGTTCTGAACTAGTGTGTCAATGGAAGGCCTGGCGTTCTCGAAGACGCAGCTGTTCCTGTGCTTCCAAGTCATCCAGGGCACAAGAAGTGCGACTGATTGCAGGGCTTTGCGCAACGTCGGAGGCGTATTTTCCTTGGCGTGCAGCCACCAGTCCATGAGGGTGGGCTCCTGGTTGGGTGTCGGTGCCGGAATGCGCAGCCAGGCCAGGGTCTCATGCCAGGCCTGCCGGGCAAGGGGGCAGTCCAGCAGCAAGTGCCGGATCGTTTCCGGTGTTTGGTCGCAGAGAAGGCATGTGGGTGATGTTGCAGACCACGGCGAGCCAGCCGCTCCGCGGTCCAGCATCGGTCCTGGTTGGCCAGCCAATGGAAGAACTTGACTCGAGGCGGTGCGCAGCACTTCCAGAACAGCTTCCATGAGTGGCAGGACGTTGACCCTTGGAAGGTAGCCTCGTAGCAGGGTTGTGCAGAGTACATACCGCTCGTGGACCGTTTCCAGATTAGCTGGTCCGGCATGTCTGAAAGAGTGGTGCGTTGTGCAATCTGCCATAGCTGCAGGTACTGGCCAATCTCGTGGATGCCAAGTACGCCATGTATGTCGCGTGCCCAGGTGTTGTTGTCGAGGCCGTCCGCCACCGTTCTGGCTGTCCTTGCGTCGGCGCTTCGGAACGGCACCGTATAGCAAAGGCATGATCTCACGAACCGAAAGCCCATTGATCCAAGGTCCTCCCAAAACAAGGCAGTCGAACCATCTCCCAGGGCCATGGAGGTAGAAGCAGCGAATAGCGCGCGTTCATTGCCGGAGAACTGTAGGTCAAGCCCCTGCCATGCACGTTCCGGGTCCGTGCGAGTAAACCAGAGCCAGCGCAAGCCCAGCACGCTCCAGATCGCGGACGCCCAGACCACCTAGCTCGAGTGGGCGGCAAACATGGCGCCAGTTGACGTGACAATTACCACCATTCGCAGCAGCTCGGCCCGCCCAGAGGAAACCATGC
>NC_041392.1:202636523-202644566 GCF_002162155.2 Triticum dicoccoides
CACGGGGATTGCACCGAGGACTGACTTGACGAGGGCAAGCCGTCCAGCCTTGTTCATAAGCTCTGCCTTCCAAGTCGGCAGGCAACCAACAACCTTGTCAACCAGCGGCTGTAGTTGTGTGGCAGAGGGGCGGCGCAATGTCAGGGGAATGCCAAGATAGGTGACTGGAAGATCCACAATCGAGCAGCCCAGGCCAGTGATCATCTCGACGTCCGCCGGGTCGCCGTGAAGGGCCGTGGCCGAGCTCTTGGCGTAGTTCACGTGGAGACCCAAGGCCCTCCCAAACAATGCCAAAATCTCTCTGACTGCGGTCACATCGCTCTCCGCGGCATGGCAGAAGAGCATGATGTCGTCAGCATATAGCGATATCGCTCGGACAGACCGTCGGGGGTGGAGCTGCAGCAGAATACCAGTGTCGTGCGCGCGCTTCATTAGCCGTCCAAGTGTGTCGACGGCGAGTACGAACAACTATGGGGATAGGGAGTCGCCCTGGCGGTGCCCCTTCTGATGCCAAATAGGCGGTCCGGGCTCGCCATTAAGTAGGACCCGGGTGCTCGCAGAGGACAGTAGGATGGCGAGCCATTCCAAGAATCTGTCCCGAAAACCATACTAGCGCAGAGCCTCAAAGAGGAATGGCCAAGATATGGAGTTGAAAGCACGCGCATAACTCTTGGGGATCCCAGCCGATGCAACAACTTCAGCGATTGCTTGACAAGAACATAGTTGTCGTGGAGGCTCCGTCCAGTGATGAACGTGTTCTGGTTGTGGCTGACAAGGCAGTCTAGCTTCGGGGTGAGGCGAAGCGAGAGGACTTTGGAGACGATCTTGGCCACGATATGGATGAGGCATATCGGCCGGTAGTCGCGTAGCTCATGGGCGTCGGCGTGCTTCGGCAACAGGGTGAGGAGGGCTTGTTCAGCTTGCAAAAGCTCCGTCCTCGAAGCTGGAAGAGCTGCTGGAAGACATCCAAGAAGTCCTGCTTGACGGTGCTCCAGCACGCACGCAGAAACTCATCTGTGAATCCGTCTGGCCCGGGTGCCTTGCGCGTCGGGAGACGCTTGACCACGCTCCAGATCTCCTCCGGACTGAAGGGCGTGTCGAGGTCGGCGAGGTTGCTCTGCTCAATAAGCCGTGCCATGTCGAGCGTGTGGTCGCGATTGATAGCGGTGCCGAGTAGCTCGTCGTAATGTGAGAAAGCCGCGTGCGCTATCTCCTCGTGGTCGGTGAGCACCGCGCCGTTGTCAGGCTGAAGATCCTGTTTTTCTGCCGGCGGAAGGAGCACTGTTGGTGGAAGAACGCGGTGCTGGCGTCGCCGTCTTTGAGGTTGGCAATGCGGGCACGCTGCCTGGCGATCGTGCGCTCCATAGATGCGAGGCCAAGGTAGGAAACCTTGAGCTATTTACGCAGCCTGTCCTCCTGGGCAGAGAGCACTCGATCCTCTTGGGCTTTGTTGAAACGCGCGATGAGCTCGCGGGAGATCGCCACTTAGCCTTAATGTTCCCAACCGCCTTGGAGCTCCAGCTCGTCAACCTACGCGTTGTAGCCTGTAGGCGGAGCATTAGGTGACGGAAGGGATCGGGGTCGTAAGTGGAGCCCCAAGCGGCGGTCACCGTCTGGAACCCGTCCATGCGCAACCAGTAGTCCTTGAAATGGAATCGCCGGTGCGCCGTGGAGCAAGCAGTCTAGTACCAGAGGGCAGTGGTCAGACACTACGGACGCGAGGCATCTCAAGTGGCAATCACTGTGCATGTCCTCCAGTTCGAGGTGCAAAGCACATGGTCCAGATGCACCAAGGTTGGCGGCAATTGCTCGTTAGATCATGTGTAGAGCTGTCTGTTTAGGTAAATCTCCTTAAGCGCGAGATCATTGACGAGGTGGCGGAATCTGCCCATCATGCGCCTGTTCAGGTTGCCCGTACTCTTATCCTCATCTCGAAGGATGAGGTTGAAGTCACCACATAACATCCATGGCCCGGCGCAATCCGCCCTAATCTCCCGTAATTCTTTCATGAATGCCACCTTGTCCACGTCATCTTGGGGTCCATAGACCACCGTGAGCCACCATGGCGTGCCAGAGGCCGTGGCCACCTTGGCAGTGAGCGTGTTCATGGTGAACATTGGTTCCGTGATCGACATGGCCCTGCTCTTCCATGGGAGCAAAATGCCGCCCTGTGTGCCTTGGGCCGGAAGATAAGTATAATCATAGAATTCTGAGCCAAGCATGTCAAGAACAACAGACGAGTAGATCAAATCCATTTTAGTTTCTTGCAAGCACACAATTGAGGCGCCGGTGGTGTCCAGCAAAGTGCGAATGGCGTGGCGGTGCGCGAGTGTTGAGGCCGCGCACATTCCAAACCACGATCTTAAGGCCGTGATCCATAAAGGTGGGATCGACGGGCACGATGCCGCGGGGGCCTAGACCTCGCACGCGGTGTCGACACGTGCCGGTGTGGGCGCCGGCGGCGCCATGCAGGCTGGGATCTCACGATCGACCAGCGCGGCGATGGCCGTGAGCAGCGTGAACGGGATGGGCACCGCGAACACGTCGTCGTATGCCTTCATCTCCGCGGCGGTGATCTTCTGGATGGTCCCAATTATACCGAGCGCGCGGAGGACCTGGAGTTGCGCTCTTCTTTCTGCTGTCGGCGGCGCGGCGGCCGCGGAACTGGCGGATGCCGAACGACCACGGCAGGGGGGTGAAGTTGAGGGGGCGGCGTGGCCTCTTCCCAGGCGCCCGCAGAGACGCGATGAGCTGCTTGGAGGCGGCGGCGAGGAACTGGCCCAGCGTCCATGATTGTGGGACGGGTGCACGACCTCAGGATCGACGCAGGGTTACTGGCGGGGAGGCAAAGTGGTTGGGCGTAGGCGTGCACATGTCGTGGTTGGCCTCCATGTGGGCAGGCACCACTGTTGGAGGGGCCGCAGTACGCCTGGGAGGAGGGACTATTGGCGTGGGCCTTTGGAGGATCGAGATAGGAGCCTGTTGGGTCGGGGCGGGTAGCTGTGGCCCAGTAGGAGTTGTGCTCGACAGCTCTTGGGATGGATTGTTGGCGCCGCTGGCGAGCACGAGCGCCTCTCTGTCCGTTGCGGTGCGCGTGGGGGTTGGCGTGGACCGGTCAACACAGGAGAGCAGCCCCACCTCGAGGGTGGATGTGGGTGAATCGCCACTTTGCCCCGACAAGGCCGGCGTCTCTTCCCGCGAGTATGGCACCTCGCTCAGCACGGCCAGGTCCCGACAAGAAGGGTCAGGCGAACTAGAACTTTGGCCAGCAGGATCGTTCCCGGGTGCATGGGATACCACCGGATTCGAAAAACCGGATGGCTCCGATGCCGCCGCAGCCGCAGGGGAGTCGCCATCTGTCCCCGCAGGCCCGTCGAGCGCGGCGATAGAGCCATCGTCAGCGTTGCGCGCTTGGCCCACGGCTGTTGCCAGCTTATCTTTCCTTTTCCCCTTTCCTTTTCTGGCTCGATGACGAGGGTGAGGGGCCCCACGTTGGCAAGGCCACAGCAGCATGCCGTTTCTGGTTGGATCTATGGGCGGTTGCGCCGCCGCACCGGGAGGGGCAGGCCACGCCGGAGCCATGGCCACCCCATCCACGTGGGAGGCGCGGTTGCCGACGCGCCAATCGAGGTTGTCCATAGCCATGCCATCGGCACGGCCGGTGGGCTGCGAGTCCATGCGCCTACGCTTGCGGTCGTGGCGGCGCGCGGGCCCCGGGCCGTGGCTGTGCCCGGCGTCGTTGCCATCACCGGCGCCTTGATCGCGACCATGCCCCTCGTTTGGAGCCACGCTCGTAGGCCTGATGATCACATCGCGGGATATCGCAGTGGAGATGGGGTAGGTAAGCGTCCTGATGAAAGGCGCAGCAGAGCCTAGGCGCGCGGGGACTTGCTCGACGATCTCCAGAATGGCGTTGCGACGGATGTCGGCAGGATTGTGCGTGCGCCCGGAAAGCCGGAACGTGGCGAGGTCGGCGCGGGAGCGAGTGTGGGGATGGAGGCGCTCAATCCAGCAGCTTTGTCCAAGGATGTGCTCGGCAGTCGAGAGATGCCACGCCTGGGCAGGAATACCGCGGAGCTCGAGCTCGACGCTGTATTCGAACTCGCCGTAGCCGGCATGAGCGAGCTTACTCCAAGGGCGAATCGAAAGGGAGAAGCGGGGAGATCGGATGAAGTGGTCGTCATTGAGACGGTCCCTGGTGGCCTGAGAGCTGAAGAGGATCAGGAAATCCATCAGGCTATTTGGTCTGTTATGCCTGTACGAATCATATTGGCCTTACACTTTGCAAGTTCGCATCGTGAACAACTTCAGTGCCAGGAAAGAAACAATGGATATATTCAGCAAGCACAAATAATTAGCAGCTTTAAGATGCATGCTACCTCCATCCTTCATTTATTCATTTCTTCTATGATAACAACCTTTCTTTTATTATGGTACAAGTTGCTAATAGTTTGCGCTTGTGCAACTTGAGTAATACCTTGCCGTTCTCTCACAAAATGACTAACTTATGATCCCTACTTTTGAGTGTGTTATGCTTACACAACGGAATGCAAACTGATATTTAGATTTTTCTGAAGTATGAAGTGGTGCCGAACTTTTCATGATCTCTAGAGTTTAGCTAGGGCTTAACCTGTACCCTGTGTTCCTACCGTGTTAATATAAATTTCTAGATTCTGTGCCTTCGCCTAAGAAATTCTTTAGTTTTTTTCTTCATGGTTGTATGCACTCCCCAACACGTATCTTTTTGAAGCGGTATACATTTTTAGGATTACTTTTAAAGTGGCAATACCTCAACAAATAGGTTTATAGAAGCACAGGTAAATGATGTTCTTCATGTGAATATTAATCATAACTTTCTTCATTACAGGTATTGGATTACATTATCTATGAAGCCCGGAGAAATCATATTAGGTTGATTCTTTGCCTTGTCAACAACCTTGATAACTTTGGAGGGAAGGCCCAATATGTTAAGTGGGCACAAGCAGCTGGAGCTAACTTGACGAATTCAACTGATTCTTTTTTCTATGACCCAACCGTTAAGGGTTACTACAAGGATTATGTGAAGGTAATATTTAGCTTGAAACAAATAATTATTTTGTCTTGTGGCACCTCGTATTTACTACTCCCTCTGTGTTCTTAACTGTCCTCAACTCACCATGTGCACATAACAAGTAAACACAAAATCTATGAAATATTTAGTGAGAAAGTACCATGCATACCCTTGTTGAATGACATGCTACAACCATTTAACCTGTTCCAAAGCAATAAATGGAGATATTGGATTAACTATACTCTTGATTTCCTCAATGGACAGTTGTTTTGAAACGGATTCTTGTGAGGTTCAGGACATATATCATGAAAACAGAAAGATGTAGTTGTGCATTCATTGCAATATTGTGGTGTGCCCCACTTGCATGTTAGAAAATTAATTTTGATAATCTCATCTTACCTTTGATGAGGACTTTAGGAACGACGTAATGTGTCAATCTTTTCTGTACACATATCATGGTTTTCTCTGTAGATTATCTCCCAAGGGAGTGGATATTAGATAAAATGTGTTTTGTATTCGCTGAATGTACCTAATATGTTCATATGCTCTGACATTTTATCTAGGAGTGGTAAAGTGTATTGTGCTATGGCCACTGCCAAGTGACTAGCATGATTTACAAGACCTTCTTTTATGCATATAGCTTGTAAATTTGTTACATAAATAAACAAGGGAGTAATATGTGTCAATTGCGACCCTAATCGACCTGGGTAAACAAACTTGCAGCTACGTTTGCAGAAGCACTATTTATAAACACTTTTTCTCCAATTTTCCTTCGCTGGCCAGTTTTTGATGATTCTGTCACCACTCCTATATAACGTATTACCAACAGGCAATATTAACTAGAAGGAACTCTTACAGTGGAATCAGATACTCTGATGAACCTGCTATTTTTGCTTGGGAACTCATGAATGAGCCTAGGTGTGTGTCCAACTCATCTGGTCCTCATCTTCAGGTAATGACTTCAATGCATTCAAAGATCCATTTTCACTTTCAGTACATGGGGATTTTTCTGAGTGAAAACACTCGGCACTTCAACCCGATGTCCCTTGGCAGGCTTGGATAGCAGAGATGGCAGCGTATGTCAAGAGTCTGGACGCTAAACATCTTGTTGCAGTAGGAATTGAAGGGTTTTATGGCACTGGAATAGCTGAGAGGCTGGGTTTTAATCCTGGGGACTGGGCAGCTTCACTCTGCTCAGACTTCATACAGAACTCGGCAGTTGAGAATATTGATTTTGCATCGGTGCATGCTTACCCTGACAGCTGGTATGTATTTTTCCCGATTATTTGTACAAATGTATCATGCTTTAGTTTATATGCCATTGATGCATATATTTGTTCCCAGGCTACCAAAGGCAAGCATGGAAGAAAAACTCAGATACCTTTCCAGTTGGGTTGATTCACACCTTAATGACAGCGAACACATCTTGAAAAAACCTGTTCTGTTCTCAGAAGTAGGTTACCTGCAGCATGTAGAGGGCAACAGCACAGTTGATAGAGATATTCTTCTAAGAGTTGTTTACGACAAAATCTATGATTCAGCGAGGAAGCTTCAGGCAGGCGGGGGTGCTCTTATTTGGCAGTTGATGGTCGAAGGAACACACATGTACCACGACGACTTCTCCCTGGTGGCACGCGATCATCCCTCGACTTATAAGTTGATAACGGAGCAGTCTTGTCGATTGCAAATGCTGTACGAGAATGATAGAGACCCTGACTGGCAATGTGCGATACAGCCCTAGGAATTTTACTGCCATTGATGCCGGGAAAGCCTGCTTCATCAAACAGAAACTCGTCTTCAGCGTTATCTTGAACAAGACTGCCTATAGAAGTGAACAGCTGACTGACAGGATGTGTATAGCAACAGAACGTTTGTAACTAGTGATAGATTAATCATCAAATGCAAGTAGGTGGCGTTTGAATTTGTCTGTGGTAATTACCGTTTTTTCCTTTCGTCTGTCGGCCACCAATGTGGTTGCTAGCATTCTTTCCATAGGTGCACGCAACTTGTTAGATACTTTGTTTCTTGGCCACATGAATAGCAAGAAGAGTTTCAGAAATATCGGATTTGCTTTATGTGTTTTCATGTTCTGTACAGTGCAATTCAGTTTCAGATTCGCGCTCGGGCTGGTGCATTGCAGAACAGTGGCGGAGCCAGGATTGAAGTGAACCTTGGGCCAATTTGTTTTTCGGTAATATGTTTTTTTTTTAATCCTGGCTTCGCCACTGTTCTGCAAGAATTGAGGTTTAGCATTTTCCGTACAGGAGCTGCTCGACTGATAAGTTGCAAATTGACAAGAGTTCGCCGCTTTTCTTTAGCTTAGATTGCATCTGAGTTTGCCAGAAACTTGTACCGCCTCCATTCCTAAATATAAGATGTTGGCTGCTCAAATAAATAAATAAATATAAGATGTTGGGGCTGGTGGGCGCACGAGGAAGGAGGTGAGCCGTTGGATTTCACTCGTAAGGTAGACTGCTTAATTGACCGATTTCAACAACAAAAAAGAGAGTATGTTTTGCTTGCAAAACAGTGGTCGGCAGATATGACTCGTGTTGTGTATTGAGGGCTGGATGTTTATCTCGTTCTGATGTGCAAGAATAAAAATCTGCTGACACGTTCTTTTCATCCGGAGCATGTAGCGACCAAAACATACAACGGAAACGATGTGGCGTGGAGCACCAACCACACAAAGAGCAGGTCTGCCGTGCCCGTACGAGGACCATATGGCGCGTTGAAAGTTCCTAACGAGTAGTATTTCCCATTTGTAGCATACACATGAGACCATTGCCATATACCCACATACGTTCATATGTTGTGCCCATCAGGAGAGCTACGCCTGAAAAAGCAGGAGCACGATGTTTCTGTATGCACGCTCGTAGAACAAACTACACGGACCCGCAGGTTGTTATCGCCAGCGCCGATGATGCATGGCAAGGGCGCCTATTCGTGGATGCCGATCATGCGCGTAGGCTCGGCTTCATATGTACAAATCT
>NC_041392.1:202645080-202664570 GCF_002162155.2 Triticum dicoccoides
CTCGCGTTGTTTCGGAGGGTTGGGCCGTCTCCACGAATTTGAGGTCCCGGTGCAAAATGTAAAATGAGGCCCTAAATGTTAAAAAATTCTTACAATTATAACGAGCTAGTATGGCTAGCACATACTCTCACTTAATTATGTAATTTTGAATATTTGTTATTTCACACAACGTTTAGAATTATGCGTGACGACCCGAGGAATAGCCAATCGATTGATAACCGAAAGAAATATCAACCGTTGTTCAAGGTGGTGTGTGTGTGGTTGGCGCGGGTGGCCAAGAGATTTTCACCCAATATGGGTGATAGCATAGTGTTGATCTTTTACGACTTTACTGGTGCCAATATGTTGGCCTTTTCTTCTTCTTTTGTCAGATTGTTTGGCTGTATACATTCTAACTACGCAGTGACCGGGTGTTACTCATTATGCTTTGTATCCACTTAATGCTATATTTTATTAACGCCTTTATAAAAAAAGTACCCAAAATATGAAATTAATGAAACTAATATAATTATTCAATATAGTGTTTGCCAAGATGAACCAACTAGAGATTTTAATTACTCAATATAGTGTTTGTATGTATACTCATTGATATAATTATTCAAGAGAAAAACAACCTAGATTAAATACTAACACTTTGTAGGCGCACATGATAGAGTGATGGATTGATCGGTAATACTGGTTGCTTTGGCTTGCGGCATTTGATGTTAACGCCTATCTTTTCCCATGCATGGTGGCTGCCGTGGTGAGCTGACATAGTTGCATGTTGAGATAAGTGGTTAATAAGGGTATTTTTTTTCATGCATGGTGACATGGTGACTCACATGACATGTCGAGAGAATTAAAGTTAGTGAGAATTAACTATTTAGGTTTATAGGATCACAAAACATCGTTATGGGCTATGATGCTGACACTTGTGGTTAGTGATGTAGGGTTTCGTTCGAAATCACTTGTATTTGTTTCATAGAAAAACTCTTGCTAACCACCTGATAAGGCCAAGAGCCACTCGACCACTTCAGAAAAGAAAAAGAAAACAGGCAGATATGCAAATTATCTTCCCAGAGCTTCAAGCCAAGTTTTTCATGTGCAAGGCCATGTCTCTATCATCCTCATCAATCAATGGGACCGTTCTAATCCAGAGCCAGCAGCCCCTTTGCCACTCGTTCGTTGCCCGTAGTGCAAGCATGTAATACATGTCAAGTGGTTCATCTCCAAGACAAAGAAAGGACAATCCTCGGAGGCACTTCTCACGTGCGGGCACAAACTGATAATCAATTACAATTTAGACTATAAACCCACATAGCAGTACAAGTCAAGTTCTTTTTTGCGAGGGAAAAGAGGACTTTATTACTTAAGGCAGAGAGTCCGCCATACAAAGGCTTACAACCTCACTAGTCCCTGATCCAAACCACAATGGAGCAAGATAGAGAAAAAACTCCTATCCCAGTTGATCGAGCTGAACCCACCCACCGCCGGGCAGGTGCATCAGCCTCTTCTTTCTAGTTTCCGACAGGGCTACCCGCACTAGCCTCTGACCTCTACTCCAAAACCTGAACTTCACAGATCCGAACTGTAGGGGAGGTCCTGCGGCAAAATAGCTCGATGCCAGAATGATAAAAAGCTTAACACCTCTTATTTGACTTTTTCACTATTTTAAAATAAGAAAAAGATCCAAATCTAAAATGCAAAACACCGCAGTCCGAGGTGTGCATCTACCATACGCAGCAAGGCCATGGGCGACCTTGTTCTGTGTGTGACTAATATGAGCAATAACTATCTCTCTCGTACTCTCAGCAATCAACCCTTGAATGTCTTCAACCAGTATCGTGAGCATTGATTGATCCCATGTGAGTACAAGTTAAGCTTTACTCCCAATTTTAAGTATCTACACCTTTTATTTTGTTAAAATATTTTAAGTTGCAATATTATTTTAACACTCAAATGTTTAAAGGGAAACAGTGGGGAAGAAAACCACTGCAATTTTTATTGATTTAAAGAAGAATTTAAAAATATTTACAATAGTGAGGCAATAAATATTTACAACAGTGGGAAGCCCAAGCACCTATCTAATGTTACATGAGCAGCTGATCATGGAGCCAAGACAGAAATAGTGGGTCCCCGCAAAAAAAGGACAGAAATAGTGGGGCATTATTTCCTTTTAGTCCTATAATCAAACAGGGAAAGTTCATGAAAGTATATTTGCCTCCATCTTTGAAAGCTTGTCACCTTGGCTCTGAAAATTCTGTTGTTCCTAGACATCCAGATGGCCCAAGTAGAAAAAATGATTATATCCATGAAGAAGGGAACCCTTAATTTCTGCATCAAGCCATGAAACGCCTCCGGGGCTGATGGATTCCTTCCTCTTTGAGGGCAAACAAAATTCCTGCATTCTTTAGAAAAAGAGCAACTCCAAAAAAGATGATGTGGAGTCTCCTCTTGAGCAGAGCCTAGTTTTTTAATCAATTCTCACATTTCTCGGTAATTTAAATGTTATACCTTTTTTTTGAGTCAACTCCAAAAAGATGACAAAGAGTATGAATTTATGACATATTAGAAATACCTAGAGTTTCAAAATATAATATGTCGGATATGCAACTCAAACTGAAAATCACTAACAAATTCACATATTTTAAAGCATCCACATTATTTTTAACTAAAATGTCAAAGTACCAATTTTAGCTTTTTAATATTTGAATACTTTGAACAATTATGTCAAGCATTCACCAAAACTCACAACTTTTGTTGTCCCTGTCTATTGTACCACAGAAATGACATCACAATACTGGTATACTTATAGTGTTTAGAAATATTGTTGTTCTTCATAGGACACTGAATTCATTATCTAGAGTCGTGCATAGATGGTAGATGTAGAAGAAGCTATGAAAACATTTAGTTACGGGCCATGATGGGCATATATTTGGGGGAAATATGGCAGGTAGTTTATGCCAAAGGCGTTTAATATTTTTTTTTTACTTTTTAGAACACGAATGTACTTAACATCCATGTGCCCATGTGAACATAGCCAAGGCTAAAAATGGCATCATTTCTGGGCACACATCCATGAGAATTTACTATATATCAAATATATATTGCTTTTTTAATGTCAAATAATAGCAACAATGTACACATCTCAAACTACATGTGTCTGGCTTATATTTTGTGGGCAGTCAACCATGTGTGCAAAAATCCGAGTCAGGTTATCCTCTCTCTAAGTCTAAGTTCTCAACATTGATTGGCTCAGTTGCGTCACTTAGCAAGGTTGTCGCAATTGGTCCCTCCTTCATTGTTTGTTACGATCTCTCTAAGTTCCCAACATCGATTGGCCAAGTTGTGTTATTTAGCTCAGGTTGTTGCAATTGGTCCCTCCTTTATTGTTGTCACACTCAGCTACTAGATGTATATACTTGAACTACGAAATATTGAAGTTGCAAATGCTTGAACTAGACTTGAAGTTCTGTTGAGGGGTTCTCCTCGGTGTTCATGAAACCCTCAATCAAGTGAATCAATTCATATGTTTTGTCCAAGTTGAACCATTTTTTTATCTGTTAGAATGTAAACATCTTATAATACCCTACTAAGCCAAAATTATCTAGCCATTTAGTTTTCTAGATTTATTAGTGATATTATCAATCTTCCAGCTGTATCATATATATAGTTTACTAGCTTTACATGCCCAAAATAAGCCCTTCGAGAATAGGAACCATTTTAGTAGAAGGCCCAAAGGATGTTAATGTTAAAGTACCATGCTCTAATCTATGACAGCCTCCAGATCTTTCCCTTTCCTTGAAAATATCTCTTGACCCTCAAATATGTAAGTAGAAAAATATTTGAATGTCTCGAATCATGAACCTTTCAACTCGTTACTCTATTAACAAAACCAGACTGACCAAATGGTACTTGTGTCGACTGTATATAGTGTCCCAAATTAAAGAGATGCAACACCTTGGAGTTAATAATTTGAAGTTATAAACAATGAGAGTATAAAAGTATGTTAAATAAACATGTTTTTAAAAATACAAGTCGTCCTTAAAAAAGGGACATGCCCTCCCACATGCAACCCAATTCATTAGTTTGTCCATAGTTGGTTGCAAACTCTTTTTGTAGCTTGTCATAGTGTAGAAAATGTTTCTCCCGCAGACAAAAAATCATGTCAGAACTGTTGCACAACAAGACTATTCCCCTCAAAACCGAAACCATATGTTTAGAATATAATGCTTGCACCATGTTGCTATGGACCGTTATTTTCCCAATATTATTGTTTTTCGCCTGCCTCTAATGCTAAATACAACTTATGTAACCTAGAGTCTGTGACCATTGCAACATGTGGCGTCTTTTGGTGAGACATAAGCTCCTACCTCCCTTCCTTCCACCGCATCAACATGTCCGTTCTGCTTCAAAGTGGCAATGCGTGCCACCAAGATCCATGCTTTTGACATGGGAAAGAGATCCGAAGTCACAATACCTCCACCAACTCCATACACACCCTTGTCTGGTGCCCCTGACACTAAATGCTATAAGCGCGTACCATTGGTTCGACGACTACCTGCCAACGTTCTCAAGTATTTCTCCTCCATACCATCTTCAAACTAAGCTGGTCATTCAATTCACACATGAATAAGCCACCCAACTTACAATATCCCCAATTGACTCCAAAACTTAACTCCCAAATGTTATATTTGTGTCGAATATATTATGTACGCAAGGGGTTACGTGGACTTGGAGTTGTAATTGATGTGGTTAGGTACGAGTTGTCTAGGAGTCGGACACTTGTATCCTAGGCCTCTTATATACGAAGGAGCACCACACGTTGTAACCTATGACGACTTGATAGCAACAGGTACGTGGGGAGCCGACGGCTTGTGCCGGCGTCCGGGCGGCCGGTGTTGCGGTATCTTGGGGAGGAGCGCCCGTAGTCATGCCCCGGGGATGTAGCCATATCGGTGAACCTCGTCAACAAATATCGTGCCTCGGTGTGTCATCTATGATCTTGCATTAGCGTTTTATTCTAATAAGTGGTATCATGAGCAAGGTTGTGAGAAGGCTATGCGGAAGATCATCCGGAGGTACGAGGATCATGCTCGACGGGTGCCATGGAACGTTCGATTGGTGCAAGGTGGAGCATGGCGGCGATCGCGGATGCGGTCGGTGGTGTCGGACACTTCGGGCAGGAGGCCTGGACCGTTCAATGGGCTGCGGTCGGTAAGGATCGGCTAGACGTGGCGATCAGACCGGCGTAGTGGCTGTTGAAGACGTTACAGAGGCGGCGGATTCGGCTCGCGATCAGACTGACGACCAGACGAAGGGATGGCCGGATAGATCGGAGTGTAAGAGCATTAAGATACGCTCAGTGTTGTAAAGGGCAGCGGCACGGCACTGCGGACGGATTGTATCGATGATGTGAATGGCCACGGACTGATGGCGAGGTGATGACTGTTATGGCAGGGTTGGCATTGATGAGTACGTGCCACAAGGCTATAAGATCATTGGCGAAAAACAGACACGGCGTTAGCTGTTCGTCGGAATTTGCGGCAAGGTTTTTCCCAAGGTACGCGGAATCGAGAAAAGGAATGTCAGTATTTGGTTGCTCGTGTCGTAGGCGAGACGGCCGCTGGAGCCTCGAGCAGGCGTGTGGCAGTTGGTCTCGGTAGAAGCACGACGCGCAAGGCAAAGAAAAGTCAAGGCAGCAGGTTCGATCGGATAGAGGGTAGTGCACAAGGAAAGAGAATCGTGATGAGGCAGAAGTCCAGAGGTTTACATGGATGCTGTCAGCGGATCAAGTGATACGTGCGTGGGTGTACATGTTTCAGGGGACAAGTCTGCTGCTGGTCATGATTAAACAAGAGACGTGTGCATGCATAGGTCCGTGGGAGACTTGGCTTGACAAGGCTGAGCAAATCGTGACAGAGTTGAACTCGGTTTCGTGTGAGGGGAGGAAAAGAAGGGCCAGCTATATCCAGCGGAAATAAAGGGCTGGGGCGACGAGGCTAGCAGGGCACAAAATCAATCTGCAGGTTCAGGAAAAAGGTGGAGCAACCAGTTTCGGCGGAGAGCAAATTCATCTTGCGTCGGCAAGGCTTCACGGTGATTTTCTGAAGGGCGGACAGGGACATTGTGTTGGTTAGATTTCTTAATAGATCGCGGACTGTGACGTGACTTCAGACGAGGAATACGGGATCAGTGATCTTTTTCGTGAGGAAGTCACAGAGGAAAACAAGGGCGGTCAGACCGGCGGCAACAGGTCGGTTAGATCGCGGTTCGGCATGGCGCCGGGATTCACCAAATTTGATGTGGAGAAATTCGATGGCACGGGTAACTTCGGTCTATGGCAGACAAGAGTCAAGGATATTCTGACGCAGCAGGGAATCTTGAAGGGTTTGCAGGAGATGAAGCCGGCCAAGGTTGACAACGATGCGTGGGAGGATATGCAAGTGCAAGCGGCCGCTACCATATGGCTTTGTCTTGCAGATCAGGTCATGTATTATGTCATGGACGAACATACTCCTAAGGGAATTTGGGACAAGTTGGCAAATTGTCATATGTCCAAGTCAGCGACCAATAAGCTGTATTTGAAACAAAAGTTCTATGGGCTGAAGATGCAGGAGGGGTCGGATGTTGTGGAGCATGTGAATGCCTTTAATCAGTTGGTCACGGATCTAGCGCGTCTAGATGTGAAAATTGAGGACGAGGATAAGGCACTACTTCTTCTTGTTTCGTTGCCACCGTCCTATGAGCATTTGGTCATTACATTGAGACATGGAAAGACAACCGTCAATAATGAGGAAGTCACTGCAGCGTTGCTTGGACATGAGTTGAGGAAGCAAAAGAATGCTACAGAGGAGAGTACTCAAGGTTTGGGGTTGGCAATTAAAGGTTATCAGCTCAGGAAGGGACAAGAGGCAGAGAAGAAAAGGAAGAAAAAGGTGCAGTGCTACAGGTGCAAGGGCTGGGGACATGTAAAGAGGGAATGCACTGAACTGAAGGGTGGGACAAGTGCTAATGCGGCTACTCATGGTGATGACTCAGACAATAGTAGTGATGTTCTCGTAGTATCAAACAGGCGGTCAACAAAAACTGAAGCATGGATGTTGGATTCAGCTTGCTCTTTTCATGCGACGCCCAACAGGGAGTGGTTCTCTTCGTACACGTCTGGTGAGTTTGGTTTAGCCTATGTCGGCGATGACAAAGATTATCGTTTTGCTGGAGTAGGTGACATCAAAATCAGGATGTTTGATGGAGTTGAGCGGATACTTCGGGGAGTCAGGCATGTGCCAGGGTTAAGGAGGAATCTAATTTCACTTGGTGTTCTTCATGATGGTGGTATGGAATTACGTTCTGACCGGGATAAGAAGACCATGAAAATCATGAAAGATGGGATGATTGTGATGATAGGAAAGAGGACGGCTTCGCATCTTTACAAGTTGTAAGGGAGCACTATTGCAGGTGGAGCTGCAAGAGTAGCAGTGGAGTCTCACAGTGGCGGCGGGTTTGGCCCGTCGGGTAGCTCTCAGTAAGCTGCAAAGAAGACAATCCAAGTCCGGAGTACATGAAGGTTCGAGCATGGACGACTTCTAAGTGGCGGAGAATATTCGCCAAGGTGGAGTTTGTTATATTTGTGTTGAATATATTATATATGCAAGGGGTTACGTGAACTTGGAATTGTAATTAATGTGGTTAGGTACGAGTTGTGTAGGAGTCGGACACTTGTATCCTAGGGCTCTTATATACAAAGGGGCACCACACGTTGTAAACTATGACGGCTTGATAGCAACAGGTACGTGGGGAGCCGACGGCTTGTGCCGGCGTCCGGGCAGTCGATGTTGCGGTATCTTGGAGAGGAGCGCCCGTAGTCATGCCCCGGGATGTAGCCACATCGGTGAACCTCGTTAACAAATATCCTGCCTCGGTGTGTTGTCTATGATCTTGCATTAGCGTTTTATTCTAACACCAAAAAGCCGTCCGCAAAATTAACTCCCCAAAAATCCCGGGGTTGTGGAGGCTGCATTCTAACCGATCACCAAAACATAGACAACAATAATTTTTTGTTGCTATTTCTCTCATCCTATTGCATATGTAAACCTCATTCCGACTTCATTTAAACAACCTATCAAATAATAGCTTGATGGTAGGAATGCATACGTTCAAACACCATTTTGATTGCCAATTCACAAATTCAAATTGAAACACTCATAGTTCAAAATTGAACCAAAAGAAACAACACAACCCTTAACCCATAGTTCACCAAGAATTCTTTGCCTCAATATTTTTGCTGTAGGGGCTCATTTTTGGTGGGCCCCAAAAGTTTATGGGCTTTAGAGAGGTAAATGGGATGGATTCGACATCGTCAACTCCCCCCCAATATTTTTTTGGATGCTCGTGAAATTTTAGGATCGGCTAGAGATGCCCTTAGAAGTAGGCATGCATCCCATTAGTTGCCAGTAACATGACCTAGGAGCACCATGACTACTTAAGCAGATCCTCATACACATGATACGGTATAGTGGCGTTTTTTTAAAGCGGCAACACAAGTTTTGCCTGATTTCATTAGTTAAGAAGAAAAAATTGCACAATTAATTATGAAAAACTGGGCGAAAACCATAATAACATGCCCACATAGGGTACCGATGGCCAACCTGGCTACCCACAAGACTCACACATGCCACCGAAGAGAGAAACACTACCGATGTTGTCCGCAGATTGTCATTGCCACCATTTATTCCCGAGAAAGCAACTCCGACTTCAATTTATTTGACCAAGGGCGAGCCCCCCACCACAACAAGCACACAAGAATCATGCCAGCCCATGCCAAACAAACAACTATACGCTCAAGTGGCAAGGCAGCTCCAAGTCCGAAGGCGAGCTACGACAGAAAATTATGCAAGTGATGTCATCGTGGCATATTTTGAATTGACCGAATGATTTACTCTCTCATGATGAATTCATGCACCTGTAAATTATAGCTTTCTACCTCGTCTCATGCACAAACAAGACCATGTATGTCATTACATCATTAAAAATCATGATATGTGCATTTTTATTTTGGAACCATTGTATTTTTTCACTTGAAAATACGAAATATATGTGAAGCTAAAGGCTGACTGAAAGAACATGCGGTGCCCCCATGTTTGGTTTTGGTAATTTATGACAATCTTTATGGACTAATGGTTGCCTTGAGTTATATTTGAAGGTTTTGTCCATAGGCTTTTCTTGGAGTACATGTGTTGGTTTCAAGGAGAGTTTGTGTTGACCAAGGTTCTATTAAGGAATTATCCAAAGTTTGGTCATGTGAGAGTTGAGCTTATTGCAAGCATGTCTTGAAGAAGAAGATTGTGTGATCATTCATGTTTACCTTCAAGACATCATCCAAATGAAGAGAGTTGGAAAGATTCAAGGTTGATCAAGACTAAGTCAAGAGTGAATCAAGTTGATCAACTCACAAAGCGTAGAAGATGTACCGAGAGGGATCAAGTGATCCCATGGTTTGGTAAGCATTGTCCATTGTGCTTTGTATACTAACCCATGGTCTATGTGAGAGTTCTGCATGGGGTTAGGTACGTGTTCATGGGCTTGTGTCAAGAGGAAGATATCACTCAACCCATGGAGAGGATGACATCAAGTGGTGATCGTCATCAAGATTGCCGTGTGCAAGTTCAAGTGGATCATCGCGAAGAGATCAAGTGCTTAAAACTTGCCGTCCATTGTGGTGACAATGGACTTGTGAAGATGTGTTGAAGAGTGGCTCACCCATAGTGGACTATGGGGGAGCAATCATCTAGTCTTCATTGAGCCAACGCAATCAAGAAAGGTGGTCCAACTTGAGGGAGTCAAGATCGTCATCATCTAGCTCAAGTGGACCATGTGCAAGGCAAAGGTTTGCCCTTGATAGGTTTTCTATTTTACCGGTCTCATGGTGGTAGTTTGGAGACCGGGTTATAGGATCATTTGCCGTACTATCAAGGGGGGCTCTCAAGTTGGTAGCTTGATCATATCGTTAGTAGAGAGCTCAAACCATTGCATCCTTGCATCATCTTTCTTGGTTCTTGTTTGGTTCTCTTTGTGAGTCTTAGAGCTTATGGTCATCTTGATGACAAGCTTGATTTCATCGAAAACGGAGTTCACATGCATCTTCTATGATGTTTTCGGTGTTGGAGGTTTTACCGGTCTTTTACGAGGAAGGGTTCTCACCATTTTATTATGGGACTTTTCTCATTTGCTTCTTATTGATATCTCTTTGAATATCGTGTTAGCCCCTGTCGCTAGCTTTCCAACAAACTTGGTTTCATCGAATTCGAAGTCCGTTTGCAAAAGTTGTGTCAGTTTTGGTGTTCTGAAAAGGCTGCAGCGGTACTACCGCGAATTGGAGCGGATGTAATTTTTTACTACCGCTCCAGAGCAGTACTACCGCGGCTCCTACAGCGGCAGTACCACTCCGGACCAAAAACTCGTCCCAAGTCTTGCGGTGGTAGGCCCCGATGTATTTTTTTAGTACCGCTCGCAAGCAGTAGTACCGCTACCATTTGCGGTAGTACCGTGAGGTCGAGCAGTAGTACCGTGAGGACAAGCGGTAGTACCGCTCCGGCGGTTCTTCTGGCCTTTTGCCTCCTCGCTGTTGTTTTTCAAAGGGATACTTCCGCCCTAGCGGTAGTACCGCTCTGTGCGGGCTGTGAGCATAATGGTTGGATTTTTCCCCACCTATAAAAGGGGTTCTTCTTCCCCAATGAACCTTATCCTTTTAGCTCGTGTTCTTCCCCCATTGTTGACCTTCTTCAAGCTTGCTAACTCTCAATCCTTCCAATGATTCTTGCTAGTTCTTGAGGGAAATGAGAGAGGAGATCTAGATCCACGTTTCCACCAATCACTTTCTCCTCTAAGTGAGGGGAACCCCTTGGATCTAGATCTTGGAGTTCTTCGTGTTCTTCTTTCGTTCTTCCTCTCATTTTCTTCCCTAGCATTAGTTGCTTTGGTGGGATTGGGAGAGAAGGACTTGGGCACTCCGTGTGCCCTTGCCATTGCATTTGGTGCATCGGTTTGAGTTCTCCACGGTGATACGTGGAAGTAAAGTTTGAGAAGCTTATTACTCTTGGGTGTTTGGCCACCCTAGAGCTTGTTCCTCTTGGGTGCCTTGGTGCCCTAGACGGTTGGTGGTGTTCGAAGCTCAATCATTGTGGTGTAAAGCTCCGGGCAAGCGTCGGGGTCTCCAATTAGGTTGTGGAGATCGCCCCGAGCAATTTGACGGGTACCGGTGACCGCCCCCAAGGGTTGCCAAAGTGTACGGGTTCGGTGACCGCCCCCAAGGGTTGCCATTTATACGGGTTCGGTGACCGCTCTCAAGGGTCCCTTAGTGGAATCATGGCATCTTGCATTGTGCGAGGGCGTGAGGAGATTACGGTGGCCCTAGTGGATTCTTGGGGAGCATTGTGCCTCCACACCGCTCCAAACGGAGATTAGCATTCGCAAGGGTGTGAACTTCGGGATACATCATCGTCTCCGCGTGCCTCGGTTATCTCTTACCCGAGCTCTTTACTTATGCACTTTACCTTGTGATAGCCATATTGGTTCTTGTCTTATATCTTGCTATCACCTAGTAGTTTATCTTGCTTAGCATAAGTTGTTGGTGCACATAGGTGAGCCTAGTTGTTGTAGGTTTTGTGCTTGACATATTAACCACTAGGTTTATTCCGCATTTGTTCAAGCCTAAACCGTAATTAGTTTAAAAGCGCCTATTCACCCCCCTATAGGCGACATCCACGATCTTTCAATTGGTATCAGAGCCTCGTCTCTCTTTGTTAGGCTTAACCGCCTAGAGAGTAAAGATGTTGACTAGGGGATTAGGATTCTCTCACACTCTTAGTTTCGATGGCATAAATTTTGATGTTTGGGTAATTCGCATGCTTAATCTCTTTAGGGTCATGGACCCAAATTTAGAGCGAATTTTAGATATGGGTTTTTATCCTCCAAAGGATCCTCAAAGATTATCTTTAGAGGATGAGAAAAACTCTTATCTCAATGCTCAAGCTTCTAATGTGCTTTTCGATGCTTTGAGCAATGTAGTTATATTTCAACATGTCGTTCCGGGATGCTCATGAGTTGTGGACAAAGCTTCAAGATAAATATGGCGTGTCCAAGTTTTATGGGGATGATTGTTCTCCCTCCACATCCGGCTGTATAGTCTTCTCAACTTCTTCTACTTCACCTACATGTGGCTTGTCACAAGGTAATGATATGGTGAGTAGTGTTGGTCATTGCAATGATGATAGTATGTTTATTGTGGATGATCCTTCATCACTATCTTATTGCAATGCTCCTTCTTTGGGATTTAACACTTCGAGCACTCCAAATGTTTCACATGCTTGTGTTGATAGTCCTTGCATATCATGTAGAAATTGCTTGACTAAATCCCATGATGATATGTTTACTATGTCTTGTTGCCATGATAAAAATGCATATATGTCCTTGAATTGTTGTGCTAACAATGTAGAGGAAACCCAACACCCCATGGAACAAGATGTGGTCTTGAATGGTGCTTCAATGGATCCTTCATCATCATCTATTGCATTTTGCCTTATGGCCAAGGCTTCAAAGGTATCTCCCACTTTGAATCCCAATATATCTTGTGATGATGGCAAGAGTGATGATGATGTTGATTATGATGAAGAGAATGATAATGTTGCCTCCTTAAAAACTAAGGGGGAAATAATTTTTAAAGCTCTTCACAAAAATAAACTTGCTCGTTCCAACTTCATGGAAATCATGTCTCTTGCCATTGAAGGCAAGAAATACATTGAGGAGTTGGAATCTCATCTAGAGGAGCATGAGGTCACCATTGAGAAAATGGAAGCTCATGAGCGTGATTACGCAAATGAGATCACGGAGCTATCTCAAGCTCTTGAACATGAAAAAACCACATCCGAATCTCTTGAGGAGACCTTTGCTCTAGAATTATCTAGAATAAAGGAATCTCATGATAGAGCACTCGAGGTGGCCAATGATTTCAAAACTAAAAATGCCAAGCTTGAAGTTGCTCATGCTAGACTCCTTGAAGATTTTGAGCACCTCGAAAATGGCTCAAGGGTCATCAAGGGTGAGCTCATCAAACTCACCGAGTCTCATGCTCAACTTAAAGCTTCATATTCAAAAGAGCTTGCCAAGTTTTCTTCTCCTCTTGTTGCTAATGATGATGCTTGTGCTACTAACTCTATCTCTTGTGAAGCATCCATATTAAAGGAGAATGTTGAGCTAAGGGCTCAACTTGAGTTGCTATCTAGCAATTATGGGATGTTGGAAGAAAATCATGTAAACCTCACAAGCTCTCATGATGATCTTCTAGTATCCCATAATGTGCTAAAGATAGCTCATGAGGCCATGCTTGCTAAGGTAACATCTAGTGAGCCTCATGTGGATACTAGCACTACTTTTGGTCAAAATGCTATATTGCCTTGTGCTAGTCCTTGCGATTCATCCATGCATAACATTGGTACATCTTGTGATGAATTGCTTTCCTTGCCTTGTTGCTCTAACGATGAAGCTTATACTTCCTCTAGTACTTGTGTTGAGACTAACCATGCAGATAAAATCAAAGAGCTCAAGGCCCTAGTCACTTCTTTGAAGAAAGACTTGGAAAAGAGTCATGAAGGAAAATTCACACTTAACAATATCTTGAGTGTGCAAAAGTCCCCCAATGACAAAGGTGGACTTGGATTCAACTCCAACAAGAAGAAGAAGTCCAAAGTGAACAAAAAGAAGGGCCAAGAACAAGTCAAGAATTCGGCCAAGATTGTTTGCTTCAAGTGCTAAGTAGAAGGGCATCATGTTAGATCTTGCCCATTGAAGAAGAAGGCCATTAGTGACAAGCAAGAAGGGAAGCGGCCACAAGTTCGATCTCATGCTCAACCACATGTTGAAGAAAGTCCTCTTTCCAAGAATCCTCAAGCTAATGCTTCTCAAGTTGAGAAATCAAGTGAGAAGAAAGTGAAGAGTAGACGTTGCTACTTATGTCATGAGAAAGGTCACCTCACCTCTTCATGCACTAGTGGTAACTTATCCAACCCAATTATTATTGATGATATCTATTCTCTTGGGAAGGATAAGGTTGGCAATGTGTTTGCCAAAGTTGTTGGTACTCAAAGTGGTGTCAAGAAGAGAACCATTTGGGTAGCCAAGCCTATTGTGACTAACCTCTTAGGACCCAACTTGGTTGGGGACCAACAAGCTCAAACTTGATCAATAGGTGTTTTTGGAGGGCACTGGAGACTTGGCTACTTTATGAAGAATTAAGGGGACTTCATCATTCTAATTGTCTCAAGACAAGTTATTCGAATTATCAAGTTTCTATCTTATATCCAATGTTTCTCCATGCGGTAACTCGTGCTTAAAGTGTTTAAATTGATAGTTACTTACCCCTTTGCATGTTTGGTTTTGTTCCTTGCATGTGTTTGTATATGTTGTGCTTCCAACTTGATTATCTTGTGCAATCAAGTATGTGTGTGTTGGTTTGCACATCATGTACGTGTGTGTCATGCATTGAGCCTTTTGCATCTTGTTCTTTTCTTAGTTGGCTCTTGTGAGAGATTAATGGAATATCCCATTATGGGGGAGTGATGTGCTTTGTGCACCTCACAATCCTATAAATGTGTGTACATGAGTAATACCATCTAGTATTGATATTTCAAGATTATCTAGTCGTTATGTGGTATGTCTTCTCATGAGAAATTCAAATTCTATATTGTCCATTAATTATCTCGCGTTGGATCGTTATTTTGCCTCTTGTTTATCCTTAATTGGTATCACATTATGGGGGAGTAATATGCTATGTGTATATTACTAGCCTAGAAAATGTGTACATTTGAGATATTGTCACCTAGAGTTGATATTGTAAATTATCTTGTTCCTAGGTGGCATGTTAGCTTTACAAGTTACAATTTTCTTTTTGTTTGGTGTGAAGACGATGTTGGATATCCTTATTATCTACCACCGGGAATTATTTCCAAATACTTCTTGTCTTTTGACAATTGCTACTCACTTATGTGTGGTAGAAATTATTGATCATCTTTACATTGGCCTTTGCTTTTATTTGCTTTATCTCTTGCCTAGGATTGTGTCAACTCCCATTGTATTCCATACCACTTGTGGATCTTGTTAATTTCTTGACCTTGTCTAGTGTTTCCTAGATATAGTGAAAGTGGTGATCCCACCTCGTGCACTTTGTATTCAAATGCAAATTCTCTATAATGCACTAGTCTTGGGGGAGCTATCCTATTCTCTATAAGACACTCATCTTGTGATCCTTATCAAATGTGTGTCGGTGAAAGGCAAGTCATTTCTTTTGGGTACTTTGTGCCATCATGAAACTTTGTAGAGAGCTCGGTTTGTTTGGAACCATCCTCTCTTTTGGGAGTTTGACATCTTTCTTTTTGAGTGTATCAATGGATATCTCATTCCTTGATGTATCTTTTATGGATATCCTCCAAGTGATGATTTATTCATTTGGTATCTTTTCTTCGCTTGGTATTTCTTTGTCTTTTGGTCTCGGTTCTTGAAAGTCTTGAGCATGCATATTTACTTCTTGTAGTTTCTTTGGCATGTTTTCTTTATTTGACCCAATATATAGGGGGAACTCCACCAAGTCTCAAATTGGATGAGATGTGCATGAAATTCATTTTCATATCTATATGCACATATTTATGTGGAGTTTTTCCTATGTGTTGTTGGTTCTCTAACTCTTTGGTCCCAATGAGTTTGGGTACCATTTTGTTTGTGTTGTTGTTCTAGGAACAAGTGGAGATGCATTGGATGCTCGGCTCACTCACAAGGAAGGTGTTGTCACCATGTGCTTATTGGAGTCAAGCTAGGATACCAATGAACTATTTTGTACCTTCAATTGGTATCTACTACATCCTTCCAATGTTATCTCGGTAACAAGTATCTTCATATACTTCATGCACACATTTCTTGCATCAACCTTGTGTAGGTTGTATCATGGCATGTTATCCATTCTTTCTTGTGATACTTGTTTCCTTTCTCAAAGCATCCCAACAATGATGTCTTGTTGCTAGTTGTGATGTCTTTGATGGGTGTGTGGTAGGAATTCATTTATATACTATAAGACCATATCTAGCCATGTGCTATACTTCCAAGCAAATATCTTATTGGTATATGTATGACCTCCCTTTGGATATCTTGTTCCTCGTGTTGTAACTATTTCGGGTGTACATCCTTCTTTGTAGATATATATCATCATGATTTCGTCTACCTAGAATCTTATACACTTGAGATAAGTTGCATATCTAGTTGATATCCTTTCTTTCATGTCCACCTTGTCTTTCTTATGTTATTTCTTTGGTGGCTCCGTGAAAGCTTTTGCCTTGAGTGCGTGTCTTCTATCGTTGCATCTTGATGCGCTCTTGTGTGGTGAACATTATTTTCCTCATGCTTTTCTTTAAGAGGTTTTTGCCATCTTAATTATCATCCCTCGTCTTGACGCGCCTTTCATCTTCTATCTTCACCGCGGGTTGTCACAAGCATAGGTTCTCTATATGCTTATTAGTAATCTTGTGAACCCATTTGCTTGTTGTGCGTGGGAATGATAGGCCTTGCACTGTGTTGCCTCATTCTTTCAAGACTTTATTGATGCTTAATGCTCATCCGTACATTAGTCTTCTCAAGTGCATTGCCTTGACTCACACACATCATTTTGGTTGAGCCCATTCTTAAGTTGCCTCTTTCACTTATTGCTCAACCATGTGTTTGTTACATGTACTAGGCTTAGTTTCCTATATGCTCACTTGCACTTGTTGTAAGTTTCTATTGATTTTGGGGGAGTTATATTTGAAGGTTTTTTACATAGGCTTTTCTTGGAGTACATGTGTTGGTTTCAAGGAGAGTTTGTGTTGACCAAGGTGCTATTAAGGAATTATCCAAAGCTTGGTCATGTGAGAGTTGAGCTTATTGCAAGCATGTCTTGAAGAAGAAGATTGTGTGATTATTCATGTTTACCTTCAAGACATCATCCAAATGAAGAGAGTTGGAAAGATTCAAGGTTGATCAAGACTAAGTCAAGAGTGAATCAAGTTGATCAACTCACAAAGCGTAGAAGATGTACCGAGAGGGATCAAGTGATCCCATGGTTTGGTAAGCATCGTCCATTGTGCTTTGTATACTAACCCATGGTCTATGTGAGAGTTCTGCATGGGGTTAGGTACGTGTTCATGGGCTTGTGTCAAGAGGAAGATATCACTCAACCCATGGTGAGGATGACATCAAGTGGTGATCGTCATCAAGATTGCCGTGTGCAAGTTCAAGTGGATCATCGCGAAGAGATCAAGTGCTTGAAGCTTGCCGTCCATTGTGGTGACAATGGACTTGTGAAGATGTGCCGAAGAGTGGCTCACCCATAGTGGACTATGGGGGAGCAATCATCTAGTCTTCATCGAGCCAACGCAATCAAGAAAGGTGGTCCAACTTGAGGGAGTCAAGATCGTCATCATCTAGCTCAAGTGGACCATGTGCAAGGCAAAGGTTTGCCCTTGATAGGTTTTCTATTTTACCGGTCTCATGGTGGTAGTTTGGAGACCGGGTTATAGGATCGTTTGCCGTACTATCAAGGGGGGCTCTCAAGTTGGTAGCTTGATCGTATCATTAGTAGAGAGCTCAAACCATTGCATCCTTGCATCATCTTTCTTGGTTCTTGTTTGGTTCTTTTTGTGAGTCTTAGAGCTTATGGTCATCTTGATGACAAGCTTGAGTTCATCGAAAACGGAGTTCGCATGCATCTTCTATGATGTTTTCGGTGTTGGAGGTTTTACCGGTCTTTTCCGAGGAAGGGTTCTCACCATTTTCTTATGGGACTTTTCTCATTTGCTTCTTATTGATATTTCTTTGAAGATTGTGTTAGCCCCTGTCACTAGCTTTCCAACAAACTTGGTTTCATTGAATTCAGAGTCCGTTTGCAAAAGTTGTGGCAGTTTTGGTGTTTTGAAAAGGCTGCAGTGGTACTACCGCGAATTGGAGCGGATGTAATTTTTTACTACCGCTCCAGAGCAGTACTACCGCGGCTCCTACAGTGGTAGTACCGCTCGGGACCAAAAACTCGTCCCAAGTCTTGCGGTGGTAGGCCTGGATGTATTTTTTAGTACCGCTCGCAAGCAGTAGTACCGCTACCATTTGCGGTAGTACCGTGAGGACGAGCGGTAGTACCGCTCCGGCGGTTCTTCTGGCCTTTTGCCTCCTCGCTGTTGTTTTTCAAAGGGGTACTTCCGCCCTAGCAGTAGTACCGCTCCTTGGAGCGGTAGTACCGCTCTGTGCGGGCTGTGAGCATAACGGTTGGATTTTTCCCCACCTATAAAAGGGGGTCTTCTTCCCCAATGAACCTTATCCTTTTAGCTCGTGTTCTTCCCCCATTGTTGACCTTCTTCGAGCTTGCTAACTCTCAATCCCTCCAATGATTCTTGCTAGTTCTTGAGGGAAAAGAGAGAGGAGATCTAGATCCACGTTTCCACCAATCACTTTCTCCTCTAAGTGAGGGGAACCCCTTGGATCTAGATCTTGGAGTTCTTCGTGTTCTTCTTTCGTTCTTCCTCTCATTTTCTTCCCTAGCATTAGTTGCTTTGGTGGGATTGGGAGAGAAGGACTTGGGCACTCCGTGTGCCCTTGCCATTGCATTTGGTGCATCGGTTTGAGTTCTCCACGGTGATACGTGGAAGTAAAGTTTGAGAAGCTTATTACTCTTGGGTGTTTGGCCACCCTAGAGCTTGTTCCTCTTGGGTGCCTTGGCGCCCTAGACGGTTGGTGGTGTTCGGAGCTCAATCATTATGGTGTAAAGCTCCTGACAAGCGTCGGGGTCTCCAATTAGGTTGTGGAGATCGCCCTGAGCAATTTGACGGGTACCGGTGACCGCCCCCAAGGGTTGCGAAAGTGTACGGGTTCGGTGACCGCCCCCAAGGGTTGCCATTTGTACGGGTTCGGTGACCGCCCTCAAGGGTCCCTTAGTGGAATCATGGCATCTTGCATTGTGCGAGGGCGTGAGGAGATTACGGTGGCCCTAGTGGCTTCTTGGGGAGCATTGTGCCTCCACACCGCTCCAAACGGAGATTAGCATCCGTAAGGGTGTGAACTTCGGGATACATCATCGTCTCCGCGTGCCTTGGTTATCTCTTACCCGAGCTCTTTACTTATGCACTTTACCTTGTGATAGTCATATTGGTTCTTGTCATATATCTTGCTATCACCTAGTAGTTTATCTTGCTTAACATAAGTTGTTGGTGCACATAGGTGAGCCTAGTTGTTGTAGGTTTTGTGCTTGACATATTAACCGCTAGGTTTATTCTGCATTTGTTCAAGCCTAAACCGTAATTATTTTAAAAGCGCCTATTCACCCCCCCTCTAGGCGACATTCACGATCTTTCACTGACCCTTACCAACCATTGCTATGCATGTAAATAAATTTACGATTTAACAGTTTATGCAATTTTTGTTATAGAGCACACAAGACAAACTTTTCT
>NC_041392.1:202664810-202667964 GCF_002162155.2 Triticum dicoccoides
GGAGCGCGAAAGAGATATTTAACCATAATAGGTCTCTCACTTATAATACTCTTCATATACCACAAATTAAACTATTTAACCATAGCAGACCTCCCACTTACAATACCTGCATATACCACTAATTAAACTATGTCCATTACGTGGCCTTCTTCAGTGACAACACAATGATGGGGTACTTAGCCTTTGCTTTCTCTAGATGCTTTGCAACGATGGAGGCAAACACCACAAACAAGTCATCAATAATGTCCTCCCCAAAGTGGTCTACGATTAGAGGCTCCTTCACCGCCCTTATGCAATTAGCGACATTTGCCCCGCTGCCAGCATAATCTAGTACCACATCACCATCTGAGTCATCCTGAGGATCCCAGTTGGATTCAAAGAGTCTGGCATGCTCGATGTCGAAGAGCCTACTCTTGTTGATCAACTCCCGGACCTCTTTCACGGATGGGGTGTAGTAGGGCACGTTGAATGAATCCAACTTCTCCTTTTCCACACGACCCTATCATGCAAACCAATAATACTTATGGTAGGGTGGGTGTATCAAATGAGAAATCTTATTTTGTGGAACCATTGTTCTTATTTTAGCGTTCAAAAGTGCACTTCTGTCTGACATGCTTTAGAATGTGAATTTCTTTTCTCCACTTTTACGTGTACTTGGCACCTTTTTTTTCTTTTCCGGATAAAATGTACTGCCACTTTGCATATATGTCGGTATTCAACATCAATGTAATCTCGTTCATATAATGTTGTCATGCAAGAATGAATTAGTTTAGGAACATATCTAATTACATATGCAATTATAAGTTGGTCAACATGAAGAGTAATTTTATTTTTTAGAAGGAGGCTTTACCCGGCTTTTGCATCATACGTGGCACACAACCACAATATGAAGACTAATATAGTTACTTGAAAAGAAAGCAAGACATCGTTGCTTTAGTTAACATGTCCCGTACCTTTAGTACCAAAGACAGGAGAGATTCAGCAACCAATTCATACAAGGTGCCAACCTCCCCATGCGTCATCATTTCTTCATTCTTTCGGCCAAGAAACGTTAGCAACATTCGACCGCCACTGACAAGCTCTTTGAAACGCAATGTAAGGAACAACTCAAAGTCCTTTTTGAATTGTTCTTGGAATAGCTTAATCACCATAGGTGGAGTAGTTTTTCCAATGTAGATGTTGCCTTCGTTCAAGTGAGTGCAACTTGAGAGCTCCTCCGGCACCTAGGTAATTACATATCATGATGGAGTCATTATATTGTATAAAATGGCCCAACAGTACTTACTACTCTTTCACCTCCTAGTCGGTGATCCATGGAAGCAAATTGAATTGTTTGCAACTTTGCATGGTGAAGCCTTCAGACCATTCAGGTGTGTTCTTATAATGCGACAGGATATCGTTGAGATATTTCATGCCTATCTTCAACTATTTTTTTGACCAACAAAATATGAGTAATATTAATATACACTGAAAAAGTAAATCATTGGATTCACATCGTCATTGGCATCGGAGAGAACAGAGAACTCCAAGAAAGTACTGAAAGCGTAATCTTGGGCATAATATAGGAAATATATACATAGCAAATTTATACCGACTGTTTTAGATAAGTTTATATTGGCTGAAAATTACATTTGTGTTATCGTACTCACTCCGCTCAGATATTTCTTTATATTACATTTGTTGTTATTGCACACACTCTACTCAGATACTTTTTGATTTTAATTCGCTGAAAAAGTGAAAATTCATCAGTTTAAAATACGTAGATATTTCTTGCTATTACTCCTGTTCCAAGGCTAGCGATTGCTGGGCAATACACACATCATGTCTTGATATTACGACCCATTTAATAAAAGCTCCAGTTAGCGAACAACGATGTCACACGTAGCTTCGTGAATCTAGCTTCGCACTTGAATGTTGTGGAGCAAGAAGTTGGAGAGGTTCAGAACATGCCCATAATATCAACAAATAGATAGGTTTGGCTTGTAGAATTTTTTTTAATATATTTTATATTTATGAACGGAGAGAGTAGTAGCTAAAACTTGAACAGTATTAGCTTTGAAAAGAAAAATAAATACCTTAGAGCGCCACATGAGGGAGTAGGACGAGTGGAAGAAGTGGACGCTCCGGGAAGGGAAAAGCTTCCTGTAGTATGATCGGGGCAGTCCTGCCACATAGTAGGGCGGCGTATCTTTCCCGCCGAGATTTTCAAGTTGCTCCAGTGACCGGAAGACGAGGTTGAAGTCGTTCCCCGGCAGGTCATTCAGGAAGAACTGCACCTCCACGGCGCGTCGTTCTTCTTCAGACTTCCGAGTGCAGGAGCGGACCGCACCGATAACCTCGGAGACGAAGCCCAGAGTGTTGGGACCCGATGAGCAGCCGAGGTCAGCGACGACCATCGTGCTCCGTCGGGCAGAGAGCGACGTGTACACCTCTTCTATGGCCTTGCGAAGCACCGGCCTTGTCTCCAAAATGGCCTTCTCCTGCATACGTGCATGAAACACAGCAAATTATTTCATGCAACGAGAGTGAATTGCAACACAGTGCAGGATACAAACCTGGAGCCTCTCATCTAAAAAACAAACAAACCTGGAGCCTGGAGTTTGCGGCGTAGCTGTTTTCGCCGTTGCCGGTAACCATGCGAACGCCGCTTGCTTCCTTCATAGCTATTCAGGGGGGTGATGTCTATTAGCTTTGCAAGTTCGGGGCTACAAGCTTGCTAGATTGACTGCACCATGTATCCAGTATAGACCACAACGGCTCTATTATTTATAGAGAGCCAGGATGACCACCCCCCACAACACGAGTAAGACTAGTCATAGTGGGAAGTAATTTAGAGTAGTAACATGCATATGTTACTAGTCTATATTACTATCTACACAGTGGGTAGTAATATATGTGTTGTGTCATGCATCACTTCATTTATTATGTTGTAGACTCATTTTTTCTTGATATGTGTGATGTTACAGTAACTAGCTATGTTACCACATGCCTCTTTTTCTTCATTAATTACATGCCACATCATCTATTTTGTCTAGATAAATGTGATATTACCACCTATATTACTCTTATTGTGGGTAGTCTAATGAGATTCATGGGTTTATGGGGTTGTTAGGATAAATTGGCTGAGATTTAATTAAGTGAGGTGGGCCCACCA
>NC_041392.1:202668201-202720609 GCF_002162155.2 Triticum dicoccoides
AGATGAGGGCACACGCAGCGTGGTCCGTGAAAGCCCGTCGGTTTTGCCGGTGTGTAGTACACAAACACACACTCACTCTACTGGGTTCTACAAGGCGTACTTAACAGTTTTTTGTTTTGTTTGGAAAAGGAGCATATTTAACTTGACAGGTCACCTTGACTAAGAGTATGCCTCACTTCTTTTTTAGGTAGGCCTTCGTTAATTAAGGACACGTGAGGTTCTCGGATGATAGCTGGCCACATACTCCACCGTACCAGCACTCAAGTTTTGACAACATTGCATGAGACAAACATGCCTCACTGCAAGGTTCTGGACATACACATGTTAAATGTCTCATTCTCGTGACAAATATTTGTGGCACAGAAGCTTTTGTTCCCATCTCAATAGCTTCTAGTTATTTGATGAACATTCCTCTTTTGCATACAACTTGTAACAAAAGCACAATTTTTGCAAGCAATGTATGTGGTGCTTATCCAACTGATATCCGTATTCAAAACTAGGCACCTCTAAAAAAATCGTTGAAGGTGAGAATCTTCGGTATATGCACGGATGTGCCATATTAACTTAAGGATAATGTTAAAAATGTTGGTCGCAGTGGGGAGTATCATATACTAGTATCATGCATCGTCTAATATTAGTGTATGATACTACATGCATAGTATCATAGTATCTTATTTATTGCCATACATGGCACATACTAGTATATCATTTAATATAACACAATATCATATCATGATACTCAATCTTCTTTTTCTTTATTTAATTATATGTCACCTCAGCAAAAATGTCAAATTAGCATACATGATAATACTCCCTTTGTGACCAGCCTAAAAGGAACTGCCAATGCAATTCAAATGGACATTTTTTCTAACTATGATGCGACAATTACGCGCCTACCTTTTTTATTATAATTTAGTCGGGTCATATGGTGTATAGTCAATATTACATATAACTTATATCCCTCTTGAAATGTTACAAATTAGTTTTTGGACATTTGTTGAGGCATCTCGAAGTCTTTCAGCTTTGTTGTAGCAGCTTGTAACATCCCAAATTTACAATTTGGAATGTTATACATAGGTCATTCCTGCATATCATATTTTATTGCATTTCGTTTTGCGATCCTCGAAATTCTAAGCAACTCAAGGACACACGGAGAGAGTTGGAGATTTAACGTTTCTCATATTTGAATTTTATCAAATATCAAAACAAGGATCACTTTGGTTTTAATCATTTTTCTCTCTGAAAATATTTCATATTAAAATGTAAGAGAGTAGATAATATGACTTCTCCACAATAAAGGGAATATTGAAGGAAAAATATTAAAATCAAATAAATATTTTCTTTTGGATTTTTATTGCTATTTTATTTGAATTAGGAAAAATATGCGTTTTCTAAAATTGCATTAGAGGCCCAAATAAATGTTCACTTTGTCTGCAATATTATTAGAGGACCGTGATTTTTTTTAGGATTTTTGGATTTCGTTTAGTATTTCTTTTATTTGTTTTTCCGCGTCAGGATTATTTAAAAAAAATGCACCGACCTAACCGGGCCGGGCCAGACCTGGACACCGCCCGGCCGACCTTTAAAGGGCGAGGCCTGAAGCCCGCAGCGCCACCAGCCCGGCCCTGAAACCCTAGCACCGACGACGCCTCGCGCCGCCGCCGCCCGACGCCGCCGCCTCCCCGTTGCGCCGCCGCCGACCGCCGCCAGCCAGAGTCACCGCCGCCGCCACCGATCCCGCCGCCGCCGCCGCCACTCGCCGAAGGTAGAAACCGCCGCCGCCGCCGTCTCAGTTTTTTCTCAGAAAACCGACCGATTTTTTTAGTAAACCCTAGATTCATTTTTTATTAGATCGGTTCGTTTTTTCGGTTTAATTAAATAATGGACGTTCGTCCGTATGTTCGTTTTAACGAACGCTGTCCGTCAGTTAGCCGCAGACAGCGAACGTTCGTTCGTTAGTCTGTTCGTCTCATTTTATTTTCCAGGGTTTTTCCGGTATTATTTTCGATCGCGATTTCTGTCCTAATCTTCGTTTTAGTTTATCTTTTTGCTCGTTTATCCAAATCGGGTGAAACAAGCGCCTAGATTTCGTCTCGAGGTCCTGTTTCTGTTTAACCAACTTGAACAAGATTTTGGTACTGTAAAATTTGACTTTAGTCCAGATTAGTAAACGAATCTTGTTTCTTTCATAGTTTGAGTTTCGTTACTCCGTTTGATTTGATTCTTTTTGCCAATCGAATCTCTTCAGTTGAGTTTTCAGATTCGATCTTCTTATTTGAGTTTTACCCGTGCATCTTTGCTTGAGTGCTTATGTATGCTATTGATTGTTTGCGATAGAATTCCCAGAATGCGGAGCATGCTACTACGAGTCTCTAGGTTTTGCGGATTGTCAGAATGTTGGAAATATGCCCTAGAGGCAATAATAAATTAGTTATTATTATATCATATTTCATTGTTCATGATAATCGTTTATTATCCATGCTAGAATTGTATTGATAGGAAACTCAGATACATGTGTGGATACATAGACAACACCATGTCCGTAGTAAGCCTCTAGCTGACTAGCTCGTTGATCAATAGATGGTTACAGTTTCCTGACCATGGCAATTGGATGTCGTTGATAATGGGATCACATCATTAGGAGAATGATGTGATGGACAAGACCCAATCCTAAGCCTAGCACAAGATCGTGTAGTTCGTATGCTAAAGCTTTTCTAATGTCAAGTATCATTTCCTTAGACCATGAGATTGTGCAACTCCCGGATACTGTAGGAGTGCTTTGGGTGTGCCAAACGTCACAAGTAACTGGGTGGCTATAAGGGTACACTACAGGTATCTCCGAAAGTGTCTGTTGGGTTGGCACTAATCGAGACTGGGATTTGTCACTCCGTGTAAACGAAGAGGTATCTCTGGGCCCACTCGGTAGGACATCATCATAATGTGCACAATGTGACTAAGGAGTTGATCACGGGATGATGTGTTACGGAACGAGTAAAGAGACTTGCCAGTAACGATATTGAACAAGGTATCGGGATACCGACGATCGAATCTCGGGCAAGTATCGTACCGATAGACAAAGGGAATTGTATACGAGATTGATTCAATCCTTGACATCGTGGTTCATCTGATGAGATCATCATGGAGCATGTGGGAACCAACATGGGTATCCAGATCCTGCTATTGGTTATTTACCGGAGAGTTGTCTCGGCCATGTCTGCATGACTCCCGAGCCCGTAGGGTCTACACACTTAAGGTTCGATGACGCTAGGGTTATAGGGAAAGTATGTACGCGGTTACCGAATGTTGTTCGGAGTACCGAATGAGATCCCGGACGTCACGAGGAGTTCCGGAATGGTCCGGAGGTAAAGATTAATATATAGGAAGTATGGTTTTGGCCACCGGAAGTGTTCCGGACATCACCGGTAGTGTACCGGAACCACCGGAGGGGTCCGGGGGTCCACCGGGAGGGGCCACCAGCCCCGGAGGCCTACATGGGCCAATAGTGGGAAGGGACCAGCCCCTAGGTGGGCTAGGGCGCCTCCTACCAAGGCCCAAGGCACCTCCTAGAGGGGAGGGGGCAAACCCTAGGGCAGATGGGCCTTAAGGCCCACCCTAGGTGCGCCTCCTCTCTCTCCCCCCTTGGTCGCAACCCTAGATGGGTTTTGGGGCTGCCGCCACCCCTAGGGAGGGAACCCTAGATGGGGGCGCAGCCCCTCCCTTTCCCCTATATATACTTGAGGTATTGGGGGCTGAAACGCACACGAGATCATCTCCCTCTTGGCGCAGCCCTACCTCTCTCCCTCCTCGTCTCTCGTAGTGCTTGGCGAAGCCCTGCTGGAGTTCCGCGCTCCTCCACCACCACCACGCCGTCGTGCTGCTGCTGGACGGAGTCTTCCCCAACCTCTCCTTCTCCCCTTGCTGGATCAAGGCGTAGGAGACGTCACCGGGCTGCACGTGTGTTGAACGCGGAGGCGCCATGGTTTGGCGCTTAGATCGGAATCAACCGCAATCTGAATCGCTACGAGTACGACTCCTTCATCCACGTTCTTGCAACGCTTCCGCTTAGCGATCTACAAGGGTATGTAGATGAACTCTCCTTCCCCTCGTTGCTAGATTACTCCATAGATTGATCTTGGTGATGCGTAGAAAATTTTAAATTTCTGCTACGATCCCCAACAGTGGCATCATGAGCTAGGTCTATGCGTAGTTTCTATGCACGAGTAGAAGACAAAGCAGTTGTGGGCGTCGATATTGTCAATTTACTTGCGGTTACTAGTATTATCTTGATTCGGCGGCATCGTGGGATGAAGCGGCCCGGACCGACCTTACACGTACGCTTACGTGAGACTGGTTCCACCGACTGACATGCACTAGTTGCATAAGGTGGCTAGCGGGTGTCTGTCTCTCCCACTTTAGTCGGATCAGATTCGATGAAAAGGGTCCTTATGAAGGGTAAATAGAAATTGGCATATCACGTTGTGGTTTTCGCGTAGCTAAGAAACGTTCTTGCTAGAAACCTATAGCAGCCACGTAAAAACTTGCAACAACAATTAGATGACGTCTAACTTGTTTTTGCAGTATATGCCTTGTGATGTGATATGGCCAAAAGGATGTGATGAATGATATATGTGATGTATGAGATTGATCATGTTCTTGTAATAAGAATCACGACTTGCATGTCGATGAGTATGAAAACTGGCAGGAGCCATAGGAGTTGTCTTAATTTATTTATGACCTGCGTGTCAACATAAACGTCATGTAATTACTTTACTTTATTGCTAAAGTGTTAGCCATAGTAGTAGAAGTAATAGATGACGAGACAACTTCAAGAAGACACGGTGATGGAGATCATGATGATGGAGATCATGGTGTCATGCCGGTGACAACGATGATCATGGAGCCCCAAAGATGTAGATCAAAAGGAGCAAATGATATTAGCCATATCATGTCACTATTTGATTGCATGTGATGTTTATCATGTTTTACTTATTTTCTTAGAACGACGGTAGCTTATATACGATGATCCCTCGCAATAATTTTAAGAATTGTGTTCCCCCTAACTGTGCACCGTTGCGAAGGTTCGTTGTTTCGAAGCACCACGTGATGATCGGGTGTGATAGATTCTAATGTTCGAATACAACGGGTGTTGACGAGCCTAGCATGTACAGACATGGCCTCGGAACACATGCAATACACTTAGGTTGACTTGTCGAGCCTAGCATGTACAGACATGGCCTCGGAACACGGAAGACCGAAAGGTCAAACATGAGTCGTATAGAAGATACGATCAACATGAGATGTTCACCGTTGATGACTAGTCCGTCTCACGTGATGATCGGACACGGCGTAGTCGATTCGGATCATGTTTCACTTAGATGACTAGAGGGATGTCTATCTGAGTGGGAGTTCATTAAGTAATTTGATTATATGAACTCAATTATCATGAACATAGTCTAAATTATCTTTGCAAATATGTTGTAGATAAATAGCTCACGTTGTAGCTCCCTGTTTCAATACGTTCCTAGAGAAAGATTAAGTTGAAAGATATTGTAAGCAATGATGCGGACTAGGTCCGTAGTCCGAGGAGTGTCCTCACTGCTACATAGAAGGCTTACGTCTTTGATGCACCGCTCGATGTGCAAACCCCTACAACGTGGTCTGTGGATGTTGTGAACACCTGACAGACACGTCCTGATGACTACTTGATAGTTTAGTGCACCATACTTTACGGCTTAGAATCGGGATTCCAATGACGTTTTGAACGCCATAGAACATATGAGATGTTCCAAGAGCTGAAATTGGGATTTCAGGCTCATGCCCGTGTTGAGAGGTGTGAGACCTCTGACAAGTTCTTTTGCCAACAAGATGGAGGAGAATAGCTCAGCTAGTGAGCATGTGCTCAGAATGTCTGGGTGCTACAATCACTTAAATCAAGTGGGAGTTAAACTTCCAGATAAGATAGTGATTGATAGAGTTCTCTAGCCACTATCACTAAGCTACTAGATCTTCGTGATGAACTATGACATGCAAGGGATGGAGTTGATCCCGGAGCTGTTCGCGGTGCTTAAGACCGCAAAAGGTAGAAATCAAGAAGGAGCATCAAGTGTTGATGGTTTAACAAGACCACTGGTTTCAAGAAGGGCAAGGGCTAGAAGGGAAACTTCATGGATGGCAAACCAGTTGCCGCTCCAGTGTACGAACCCAAGGTTGAACCCAAACCTGAGACTAAGTGCTTCTATTGTAAGGGGAACGGTCACTGGTAGCGGAATTACCCCAAATACATGGTAGATAAGAAGGCTGGCAACTTCAACAAAGTATATACGTGTTATTAATGTGTACCTCACTAGTACTCCTGGTAGCACCTGGGTATTGGATACCGGCTCAGTTACTATTATTGGTGACTTGAAGCAAAAGCTACGGACTAAACGGAGACTGGCTAAGGGCGAGGTGACGATGTGTGTTGGAAGTGTTTCCAAAGTTGATGAGATCACCATCGCATGCTCCATCTGCCTTCGAGATTAGTATTGAACCTAGATAAATGTTATCAGGTGTCTACGTTGAGCATGAATATGATTAGATCATGTTCATTGCAATACGGTCATTCATTTAAGTTAGAGAATAATGGTTATTCTATTTACATGAATGATGCCTTTCATGGTCATGCACCCTATGTGAATGGTTCGTTGAATCTCGGTCGTAGTAATACACATGTTCACGCCAAAAGATGTAGAGTTAATAATGATAGTACCACTTTCTCGTGGCACTGCTGCTTAGGTCATATTGGCGTAAGATGCATGAAGAAACTCCATGTCGATGGATGTTTGGAGTCACTTGATTTTCAATCACTTGACACATGCGAGCCATGCCTCATGGGCAGGATGACTAAGACCCCGTTTTCAGGTACAATGAAACAGGCAAGTGACTTGTTGGAAATCATACATGCCGATGCGTGTGATCCAATGAGAATTGAAGCGTGCAGTGGATATCGCTATTTTCTCATCTTCACTGACGATTTGAGTAGATATAGGTATATTTACTTAATGAAGCACAAGTCTGAAACGTTTGAAAAGTTCAAGCGATTTCAGAGTGAAGTTAAGAATCATCATAACAAGAAGATCAAATTCCTACGATCTGATCAATGAGAATATCTGAGTTATGAGTTTGGCAAACACTTAAGACATTGTGGAATTGTTTCACAGTTGAAGCCACCTGGAACACCACTGGGTTATGGTGTGTCCGGACGTCGTAATCGAACCTTATGAGATATGGTGCGATCTATGATGTCTCTTACCGATCTACCATTTTCATTTTGAGGTTATGCGTTAAAGATAGCTGCATTCACTTTAGATAGGACACCATCTAAGTCCGTCGAGACGACATCGTGTGAACATTGGTTTGGCAAGAAACCAATGTTGTCGTTTCTTAATGTTTGGGGCTGCGATGCTTAAGGCTTCAGTCGGAGAAGCTCGAACCCAAAGCGGACAAACACATCTTCATAGGATACCCAAGGGTGACAGTTGGGTATACCTTCTATCTCAGCTCCGAGGGCAAATTGTTTGTCTCTAAGAACGGGTCCTTTCTCGAGAAGGAGTTTCTCTCGAAAGAATTGAGTGGGAGGAAGATAGAACTTGATGAGGTTGTCGAACCTTTACTTCAACCAGAGAGTGACGCAACACAGAAAGATGTTTTATGTGGAGCCTACGTCTGTTGAATAGGAAGTTAATGATAGTGATCATGAAGCTTCGGATCAAGTTGCTATCGAACCTCGTAGGTCGACAAGGATATGTACTACTCCTAAGTGGTACGGTAATCCTGTCTTAGATATCATGTTGTTAGACAACAATGAACCTACGAGCTATGGAGAAGCGATGGTGGGCCCGTATTCCGACAAATGGTTAGAAGCCATGAAATCCAAGATAGGATCCATATATCAGAACAAAGTATGGACTTTGGTGGACTTTCCCGATGATCGGCAAGCCATTGAGATAAATGGATCTTTAAGAAGAAGACGGACATGGGCGGTAATGTTACCGTCTATGAAGCTTGACTTGTGGGAAAGAGTCTTTTCACAAGTTCAAGGGGTTGACTACGATGAGAATTTCTCACCCGTGGCGATGCTTAAGTCTGTCGGAATCATGTTAGCATTAGCTGTATTTTTCGTTTATGAAATCTGACAGATGGATGTCAAAACAAGTTTTCTTACCAGTTTCTGTAAGAAAAGGTTGTATGTGATACAATAAAAGGTTTTGTCGATCCTAAGGATGCTAAAAGGTATGCTAGCTCCAGCAATCCTTCTATGGACTAGATCAAAGCATCTCGGAGTCAGAATACATGCTTTGATAGAGTGATCAAAGCTTTTAGGTTCATACAATGTTGGATAGAAACTTGTATTTACAAGAAAGTGAGTGGGAGCACTACAACATTTCTGATAAGTATATGTGGATGACATATTGTAGATCCGGAATAATGTAGAATTTCTGGAAAGCATAAACGGTTGTTTGCAGAGTGTTTTTTCAAAGGAAGACCTGGATAAAGCTGCTTACATATTGGGCATCAAGATCTATAGAGATAGATCAAGACGCCTGATGATACTTTCAAAGAACGCACACCTTGACATGTTTTTGAAGGAGTTCAAGATAGATCAGTCAAAGAAGGGGTTCTTACCTGAGTTGTAAGGTGTGAAGTTGAGTAAGACTCAAAGCTTGACCACGGCAGAAGAAAGAAGAAGGACGAAGGTCGTCCCCTATGCTCTTGTCATAGGCTCTATACGGTATGCCATGCTGAAGTACAGCACCTAATGTGTGCCTTGCCACATGTTTGGCAAGAGGGTACAAAGGTGATCTAGGAGTGGATCACCAGATAGCAGTCAAAATTATCCTTAGAGGAATAAGGAAATGTTTCTCGGTTATGGAGGTGATAAAGACTTCGACATAAAGAGTTACGTCGATGCAAGCTTAACACCTATCCGGATAGCTCTCAGTAGAGATATCGGATACGTATAATGGAGCAATAATTTGGAATAGCTCCAAGTGGAACGTGGTAGCAGCATCTACGATATAAATTTTGCGAAATACATAGGGATCTGAATATGGCAAGACCCGTTGACTACAACCTCTCTCACAAGCATAACATGATCAAACCCATAACTCTTTGAGTGTTTATCACATAGTGATGTGAACTAGATCATTGAGTCTAGTAAACTCTTTGGATGTTGGTCACATGGCGATGTGACCTGTGAGTGTTAATCACATGGCGATGTGAACTAGATTATTGACTCTAGTGCAAGTGGGAGACTGTTGGAAATATGCCCTAGAGGCAATAATAAATTAGTTATTATTATATCATATTTCATTGTTCATGATAATCATTTATTATCCATGCTAGAATTGTATTGATAGGAAACTCAAATACATGTGTGGATACATAGACAACACCATGTCCCTAGTAAGCCTCTAGTTGACTAGCTCGTTGATCAATAGATGGTTATAGTTTCCTGACCATGGACATTGGATGTCGTTGATAACGGGATCACATCATTAGGAGAATGATGTGATGGACAAGACCCAATCCTAATCCTAGCACAAGATCGTGTAGTTCGTATGCTAAAGCTTTACTAATGTCAAGTATCATTTCCTTAGACCATGAGATTGTGCAACTCCCGGATACCGTAGGAGTGCTTTGGGTGTGCCAAACGTCACAACGTAACTGGGTGGCTATAAAGGTACACTACAGGTATCTCCGAAAGTGTCTGTTGGGTTGGCACGAATCGAGACTGGGATTTGTCACTCCGTGTAAACGGAGAGGTATCTCTGGGCCCACTCGGTAGGACATCATCATAATGTGCACAATGTGACCAAGGAGTTGATCACGGGATGATGTGTTACGGAACGAGTAAAGAGACTTGCCGGTAACGAGATTGAACAAGGTATCGGGATACGACGATCGAATCTCGGGCAAGTATCGTACCGATAGACAAAGGGAATTGTATATGAGATTGATTGAATCCTTGACATCATAGTTCATCCGATGAGATCATCGTGGAGCATGTGGGAACCAACATGGGTATCCAGATCCCTCTGTTGGTTATTGACCGGAGAGTTGTCTCGGCCATGTCTACATGACTCCCGAGCCCGTAGGGTCTACACACTTAAGGTTCGATGACGCTAGGGTTATAGGGAAAGTATGTACGTGGTTACCGAATGTTGTTCGGAGTCCCAGATGAGATCCCGGACGTCACGAGGAGTTCCGGAATGGTCCAGAGGTAAAGATTAATATATAGGAAGTATGGTTTTGGCCACCGGAAGTGTTCCGGGCATCACCGGTAGTGTACCGGGACCACCGGAGGGGTCCGGGGGTCCACCGGGAGGGGCCACCAGCCCCGGAGGCCTACATGGGCCAATAGTGGGAAGGGACCAGCCCCTAGGTGGGCTAGGGCGCCTCCCACCAAGGCCCAAGGCACCTCCTAGAGGGGAGGGGGCAAACCCTAGGGCGGATGGGCCTTAAGGCCCACCCTAGGTGCGCCTCCTCTCTCTCCCCCCTTGGTCGCAACCCTAGATGGGTTTTGGGGCTGCCTCCACCCCTAGGGAGGGAACCCTAGATGGGGGCGTAGCCCCTCCCCTTCCTTTATATATACTTGAGGTATTGGGGGCTGCAACGCACACGAGATCATCTCCCTCTTGGCGCAGCCCTACCTCTCTCCCTCCTCGTCTCTCGTAGTGCTTGGCGAAGCCCTGCTAGAGTTCCGCGCTCCTCCACCACCACCACGCCGTCATGCTGCTGCTGGAGGAGTCTTCCCCAACCTCTCCTTCTCCCCTTGCTGGATCAAGGCGTAGGAGACGTCACCGGGCTGCACGTGTGTTGAATGCAGAGGCGCCGTGGTTTGGCGCTTAGATCGGAATCAACCGTGATCTGAATCGCTACGAGTACAACTCCTTCATCCGCGTTCTTGCAATGCTTCCGCTTAGTGATCTACAAGGGTATGTAGATGCACTCTCCTTCCCCTCGTTGCTAGATCACTCCATAGATTGATCTTGGTGATGCGTAGAAAATTTTAAATTTCTGCTACGATCCCTAACACAGAAAGGCAAGTAACACATTGATCATACCATTTATTACCCAGTTTTTATGCATTAGTTTCAACCCTCACACATTGCATGAGTAGGATCTCTTAACATGTGGGTCTGGGAAGTAGCTGATGAGGTAGAACCTATTACCAGTTTTATTATCAAACCCTTGGGAGTTACTTCTACACTATGCTTATATTGCCATGCTATGCCCGTAGACGTGGTTTGGGTTTGTGTGTAACCATGACAAATGTGAGTTTTTAATTAATGGTTCAACTTAAGGTGGCAACTTTAATACACATATGGGTGGATTGCTTGTGGGCACGTGAAGAGAATCTAGTGTTGTCCAAGGATATCCCGGAGTACCCGTGTGATCATCCTACGGTCCGCCATCCAGGATCAAAGGGATCATAAGATTATTCATGCTAGAAACTTCCGTGTGCAACCACAAGCCATTATGGGCTCTGGCATAGTTGAGTATGTTGCGTGACCTCTTTCAGTGGTGGGCTAGCAGATGTAGGGAAAAGTAGGTGTAACTGTCCACCCAGGGTAAATAGTTAATGCTTCTGAAAGACTGTGTCTCGGTCATCCGATTCTCAAACACCATGTAGTGCGAGAAATCAAACGAAGGAGATCGAGTCTTGTGGGAAAAAGTGCGCAAACCTCTGCAGAGTGTATAAACTAATCATGGTTAGCTGTGTCCCCAGTTATGGACATCTTGAGTATCTGGTACCTGAATTACTGATTTGATCTCATCACTCTAAATTAATTTAACGGGTTGTAAATGACTACTTTAATTGGGATTGAGTTGGAGGAACCTTCTCAATGATTGTTTCAACTACCATGATAGTTAAATAAAACATATTCCTTTGTTGTAGGAAAAATTTGGCATTTCGCAAAACATTTTAACCATAGAGCCTCCACCAGCCATATATGCATGTACTGATAGCATTTATCTATTCATTGCTCTACCGTGTTATATTGCCAGCATATTCCATGTGCTGACCCGTTTCGGGCTGCAACATATCATGTTGCAGACTTTTCAGACGAAGAGTAAGGTGCGCTAGGTCATTTGTCGTGCACTCAGCTATGATGTTGGATTTGATGGACTCACTTTATCTTCCAAGCCTTTCGTTGTTATCTTACTTAGATGGCCTTAAGCCATAATTTTTTGTAATGAGATCTCTTTTGAGACATTCGATGTAATAAGTGTGTGATTGCTATTCTGTTATAAATCCTTTGAGTACTGTGTGTGTCAGCATTACCGGTCCAGGGATGACACTGAAGCACAGAGACTTGACCGTCTGAGGTCGGGTCGCTACAAGATGGTATCAGAGCACACGCTGAATGTAGGACACGACCACTAAGATGAGCCATAGGTCACTCTTCTCTACTCATTTCCGACTCCTCTCCATTTTCTACTCTTTAGGATGGCGGACTCAAGGAACAAGTTTACACAACCGGATGAAGACACGCCCTTTGGACAACACTTGAAGGAAGTCACTAGGTATCTGAACATCGGAATACCAAGCTTCACCGGGACCTACACCGCCACCTTACCTGAAGAGGAGCAATGGTTGATTCGAGTTCAAGTTCTAGGAAGGACATTCACGCCAGTCACTGAGCCCATAGAGTTTTCCTTTGATGCACCAACCTGGAGTCTAGGCAAGAGCATGGCAGCCCACATCGCCATGGGACGCATCGGTGAAGTTTATCACAATGATCTTAAGGACACTATCTACCAGCTGATATGTGGGCGCCGAGATGAGCAATGGGAGATGATCAGCACCAGGAAGGACAGGTCCATTGCAGCTTTCATCCAGGAGTTAAATCATCACATTCGTCGCCAGGAGAACCAGATGTGCGCAAGCATGATAGATTTGAAGAAGGCGATGACCAGAATCACAGAGCTAGAAGATGAACTCAAGTCTACACGCGATGGATATGAGGAGGAAATGACGATACTTGTGGATAAGAATGACGACCTGACAAGGAAGATAGGAGTTTTCATGGGAGACCCCGCGCCAGGAGGAGAAGACGACGAACCCAAGGAGATTCGTTCTGAAGACTACATCATCATCGATGACACCGACTCCGACCCAGATGGTAGTGATGATGATTATGAAGATGAAGCTGGAGCAGATATCATGGAGTCTTCCACCAATCAAAATTTCTAGATGACCACCATATGATTAGTAGTATTCCCCCCATGTATATATAAGTAGTCCGAGCACTGTAATGATAGTTAGATCAAATATATGCCCTTGCTTGAATTGTTTTGGAGTGATATTGATTGTGTTTTGTCTCATGTGCATATGGGTAGTGCTTTCTCATTAGACCTCATTCTATTCTAATCTCTCCCCTCTAAACCCATCAGATGCCTCTGAGACGTGACCCCAGATTTGCTTTTCCACCGGAGCTCACTCAGTTGATCCAGCAGCAGAATACACTGATGCAGTTGCTAGTTCAGAATCAGACAACAACAATAATAATAACAACAACCCACCACCACCTCCTCTAGTTGACAACTTAGCCCGTTTTCCGAGGTTACAGCCGCTGGTGTTTTCCAGTAGCACCGAGCCCATAGTTGCAGATGACTGGCTACGCAGGATCGGAAGGGAGTTAACCACTGCCGGTTGCACAAATACTGAGAAGGTGTGTTTTGCCGCACACCAATTGGATGGACCCATAGTTGCATGGTGGGAGAATTACACAACCACTTTCCCAATAGCCAATGTTACTTGGGAGCAGTTTCAGCAAGCATTCTGCACTGCTCATGTCTCAACTGGAGCTATGAGTATGAAGAAGCATGAGTTTCGCAACTTACGCCAGGGCAACCGTACTGTAGGGCAGTACATGGAGGAGTTTAGCAAGCTAGCTCGTTATGCCCCAGATGACATGGCCACCGATGCCGCGAAACAGAAGAAGTTTATGGAAGGGCTGAACGATGAGATGAGTATGCAGTTGATGCTGGCAGCATTCAACAACTACCAGGAGTTGGTAGATAAGGCTCTTCTAATTGAAGGGAAGCAACAGCAGATTGAGAGCCGCAAGAGGAAGTATGGGCAAGGAAAGAACAATTCAGGAGCTCAGCAGAAACCCCGTTTCACCCCGAACCCGGGAGGATTTACCCATAATCATGGAGGCCATAACCACAATGGAGGAATTACGCATAACCACCATGGCCCTAGGAATGGAAATGGGAGTGGAGCAGGTAGCAATCAGAACCGCTCTAACCCAAGCACGCCCGCCAAGAAGGATTTAAGTCACATCACTTGTTTCAAGTGTGGGAAGACTGGACACTACGCCACTGAGTGTTCTAAAGCAAAAAATGGAAATGGCAATGGAAGCTCTAGGAAGAAGCCCAACCCTTTCAACAAGGGACAAGTGAACCACGTGAACGTGGAGGAGGTTGAGGAGCATCCAGATGCAGTTATCGGCAAGTTTTTGGTTAAGTCATTTACTGCAGTAGTTCTTTTTGATACTGGTGCATCGCATTCATACATTTCAAGGGGATTTGTGGATAAATATAAGTTGCCCACTAAAGTACTTAGGACACCTATGTTAGTAAGCTCACCAAGAGCGGAGTATATGGCAAGTCAGAGATGTTTTCAGATGCCATTGACCATAGGTAGGCATGTTTTCCCCTCAGACTTGATAATTTTGGAATCCCATGGATTGGATGTGATACTCGGTATGGATTGACTATCGATGCATGGAGGAAACATCGATTGCGCAAGTAAGTCAATTATGCTCACCACACCGGAAGGGAAGAGGATTAAGTATGTATCCAGGTATACTCCTAAGAGGGCCCAAGTAAATTCTCTTACAGGGGTTGTTCAGGAAGAAGTGCCCGTAGTGAAGGATTACCCAGATGTATTTCCAGAGGAACTACCAGGCATGCCCCCGGATCGAGACATCGAGTTTTTGATAGAGTTATTGCCAGGCACCGGACCAATATCAAAGAGACCATATCGGATGCCCGCAAATGATCTGGAGGAGATTAAGAAACCGATTAAGGAGTTATTGGAGAAAGGTTACATTCGGCAAAGTTCGTCACCATGGGGAGCCCCAGTGCTCTTGCTTGAGAAGAAGGATGAGTCTCTGAGAATGGTTGTTGATTGTCGGGCATTGAATAAAGTAACGATCAAGAACAAGTACCCACAGCCGATGATCAATGATCTGTTTGACCAGCTGCAAGGAGCAAACGTCTTTTCCAAGATCGATCTTCGATCAAGATACCACCAGCTGAAGATTCGAGAACAAGATATACCTAAGACAACTTTCACCACCAGGTACGGGTTGTATGAGTATACGGTTATGTCATTCGGATTGACTAACGCCCCTTCCTATTTCATGAGTATGATGAACAAGATGTTCATGGAGTTCTTGGATAAATTTGTCGTGGTGTTCATTGATGAGATTTTGGTGTACTCGAAGAATGAAGAGGAGCACAAGGAGCATTTGCGCTTAGTTCTCGAGAAGCTCGGGGAACACCAGTTATACGCCAAGTTCTGTAAATGTGAGTTTTGGTTGAAGGAAGTTGGATTCCTTGGACATGTTATATCAGAAGAGGGTATAGCAATAGACCCTACCAAGGTTCAGTCAGCCACTGAGTGGTTGGCACCCACCTCAGTTGGAGAGATCCGCAGTTTTCTTGGACTCGCGGGGTATTACCGGAGATTCATTGAGATTTTTTCTAAGATTGCGAAGCCCATGACGGCTTTGTTGAAGAAGGACACCAAGTTCCATTGGACTGGAGAATGTGAAGCAAGTTTCCAAAAGTTGAAGAAACGTTTGACTACGGCCCCAGTGCTGATTCTGCCAGATATACAGAAGGATTTCCAAGTGTATTGCGACACCTCTCGCTTAGGACTTGGAGGAGTACTTATGCAAGACAGAAGAGTTGTTTCGTATGCCTCACGTCAACTTCGACCGCATGAGTTGAATTATGCCACCCATGATTTGGAGTTAGCAGCTGTAGTGCATGCGCTCAAGACCTAGAGACATTTTCTTATTGGAAACTATTGTGATGTATACACGGATCACAAGAGTTTGAAGTACATTTTTACTCAGAAGGAGCTGAATCTCAGGTAGAGGAGATGGTTGGAGCTTATAAAGGATTATGATATGAAGCTGCACTATCACCCAGGAAAGGCCAATGTCGTAGCAGACGCTTTGAGCCGGAAGAGTTATGCCAATACCTTAGCAACAGGAGGTTTGCCAAAGGAGTTAGCTGACGATCTCAGGGAACTTTGTTTGGAGATTGTTCCTAGAGGTTTTGTTGCAGCGATGGAAGTTCAATCTACATTGTTGGGAAAGATTCGTGAAGCTCAGAAGGATGACAAGGAAATTGCGAAGATAAAGGAGAAGATGATTGAAGGAAAAGCCAAAGGTTTTCGTGAGGATGAGCACGACACCTTGTGGTTTGAGGACCATGTTTATGTGCCTAATAATGCAGAGATCAGGAAGTTAATACTACAGGAGGCACATGACTCACCATACTCAATACACCCCGGAAACACAAAGATGTATTTAGATTTGAAGGAGCGTTTTTGGTGGACTGGTATGAAGAAGGATATTGCTGAGTATGTAGCCGTATGTGATGTATGTCAGAGAGTGAAGGTAGAACATCATAAGCCAGCAGGATTACTGCAACCTATGCCGATACCCTAATGGAAGTGGGACAAGCTTGGCATGGATTTCATCACCGGATTACCCAGGACCTGATCGGGATATGATTCTATCTGGGTAGTAGTGGATCGCTTGACCAAAGTAGCTCACTTTATCCCCGTGAAGACCACTTATACCAGTGCAAAGTTGGCCAAGATATATATGACCAGGATCGTATGTCTGCATGGAGTTCCGAGGACCATCGTATCAGATAGAGGAACATAGTTTACTTCAAAGTTTTGGCACTAACTGCACCAAACTTTGGGTATCAGGCTAGAGTTCAGTACAAATTTTCATCCGTAGACAGATGGACAGACCGAGAGAGTCAATCAGATTCTGGAGGACATGTTGAGAGCTTGTGCGCTAGATTATGGATCTAGTTGGGATGATAATTTGCCCTACGCGGAGTTCTCATACAATAACAGCTACCATGCCAGTTTGAAGATGGCACCTTTCGAAGCCTTGTATGGAAGGAGGTGTAGAACACTGTTGATGTGGGATGAAGTTCAAGACCGTCAGTTGTTTGGACCAGATTTGATTAAGGAGTCCGAAGAAAAGGTAAAGCTAATTCGAGATAGACAGAAGGTAGCTCAGTCCAAGCAGAAGAGTTATGTAGATTCAAAATGTAAGGAGGTAGTCTATGAAATCAGAGACAGAGCATATCTCCATGTGTCGCCACTACGAGGAGTTAAACGTTTTGGAGTTAAGGGAAAGTTAGCCCCGAGATTTATAGGACCGTACCGTGTTTTGGAACGCATGGGAGAGGTTGCCTACAAGTTGGAGTTACCCGAAGGACTGTCAGGAGTTCATGATGTGTTTCACGTTTCCCAGTTGAAGAAGTGCCATGCAGAGATGGCCGATATACCCCTGAGAGATACAGTGCCCCTGGAAGCAATTCAGTTGGATAGTGATTTGACATGTGAGGAGAAACTAGTCAAGATTCTCGAGTTTGCCAGCCGAGTTACTCGCAGCAAGGTTATCAAGTTTTGCAAAGTTCAGTGGAGCCACCTGAAAGGGCAACTATCCCTGGGTGGTTTTGGTAATTCCTAACAACATATAGTTCATTGAGCTAATGCTATTTCAAGATAAACATTTCAGGAAAGCTCAATGATTGGCATGGCATGGATGAGAAAAGTGGACCCCTCAAAATTCTAAGGACAAAGAATTGGCTCAAGCTCAAAGCTCAGGACTCTACATATTTTCATTTTAAGTGATCCAAGATCACATTGAGTCCATAGGAAAAGCCAATACTATTAACAGGGATGAGGTGTTGCCTAATGGCTTGCTTGCTCAAAGTGCTTAGTGATATGCTCCAAAACCCTCGACTACTTTATCACATCCACATATGTCCCAAATTAAAAGTCAAACTTGGCCCCACCGAATTTTCTATCCGGCGCCACCGAGTTCAGTTGTCATAGCCACTGCCAGAAACCCTAGTGTGTTCGGTCACACCGATAGGGATCTCGGTCTCACCGAGATGGGATTGTAATCTCTCTGTTTCCATTCGTAACGTTTCAGTCAAACCGAGATGAGCGATCGGTCCCACCGAGATTGCAATGTAAACTCTCTGTTTCCCTTTCGTAACACTTCGGTCCAACCGAGATGAGCGAATCGGTCCCACCGAGTTTGCCTGACCAACTCTCTGTTAGTCCATTACCAAAATCGGTCTCACCGAGTTTGTGTAATCGGTCTCACCGAGATTACGTTATGCCCTAACCCTAACAAAATCGGTCCCACCGAGTTTACATGTCGGTCCCACCGATAATCCTAACGTTCACATTTTGAACTAAATCGGTCTGACCGAGTTTCATGATTCTGTCCCATAGAGTTTGGTGATTTGTGTGTAACGGTTAGATTTTGTGTGGAGGCTATTTATACCCCTCCACCCACTCTTCATTCATGGGGAGAGCCATCAGAACATGCCTACACTTACAATACATATTTTCTGAGAGAGAACCACCTACACTTGTGTTGAGGTCAAGATATTCCATTCCAACCACATAAATCTTGATCTCTAGCCTTCCCCAAGTTGCTTTCCACTCGAATCTTCTTTCTATCAAATCCAATCCTATAAGAGAGAGTTGAGTGTTGAGGAGACTATCATTTGAAGCACAAGAGCAAGGATTTTATCACCAACACACCATTTGTTACTTCTTGGAGAGTGGTGTCTCCTAGATTGGCTAGGTGTCACTTGGGAGCCTCCGACAAGATTGTGGAGTTGAACCAAGGAGTTTGTAAGGGCAAGGAGATCGCCTACTTCGTGAAGATCTACCCTAGTGGGGCAAGTCCTTCATGGGTGACTACCATGGTGGGATAGACAAGGTTGCTTCTTCGTGGACCCTTCATGGGTGGAGCCCTCCGTGGACTCGCGCAACCGTTACCCTTCATGGGTTGAAGTCTCTATCAATGTGGATGTACGATAGCACCACCTATCGGAACCACGCCAAAAATCTCCGTGTCTCCAATTGCGTTTGCTCCCTCAAACTCATCCCTTTACCTTCATATGCAATTGTTTTACATTCCGCTGCTATACTCTTAGAATTGCATGTGTAGGTTGATTGCTTGACTTGTGCTATGTTGCTAAAATCTGCTAAGAACTAAAATTGGGAAAAGGCTAGATTTTTATTTGGTCAAGTAGTCTAATCACCCCCTCTAGACATACTTTCGATCCTACAAGTGGTATGAGAGCTTTGGTCTCCATTTGCTTTGATTTCCATAGCTTTTGGTGGTCATAGCCTTGGTTTCATAACCTATGAGAGTATGACGTCTAGCGAGGGAAATTACCACCGTAGAGGTCCTTACTTTGATGGTACAAATTTCGCTAGTTGGAAGCATAAGATTAAAATGTATATTCTTGGACATAACCCCGCCGTTTGGGCTATTGTGTGTATTGGCTTGCAAGGTGAATTCTTTGATGGGAGAGAACCAAACCATGAAGCTGCCGCAGAAGAGTTGAAGATGCTACAATACAATGCTCAAGCTTGTGATATTCTCTTCAACAGATTGTGCCCCGAAGAATTCAACAAAATCAACCGTCTTGAGAATGCAAAGGAAAATTGGGATACTTTGATTGACATGCATGAAGGTACCGACTCCGTCAAGGAATCCAAATTGGATGTGCTTCAAAGTCAACTTGATAAGTTCAAAATGAAGGATGGTGAAGGTGTCGCTGAAATGTATTCTAGGCTTGCTCTCATCACAAATGAGATTGCCGGCTTAGGAAGTAAAGAGATGGCCGACACATTCATCATCAAGAAGATCCTAAGAGCCTTGGATGGAAAATATGATACTATGTGCACATTGATCCAAATTATGCCCAATTACAAAGATCTCAAGCCAACGGAAGTCATTGGAAGAATTGTTGCTCATGAGATGTCACTCAAGGATAAGGAAGAGCTTCACAACAAGTCAAGTGGTGCTTACAAAGCCTCATGTGATGCTCCCACATCATCAAGTGAGAAACAAACCTTCAATGAAGAATTGAGCCTAATGGTAAAGAACTTCAACAAGTTCTACAAGAGTAGAAGCAAAGAAAGAAGTTCCAAGTCAAGGTCCTACAATGACAAAAGATCTTCTAGTCGTGAGCGTAATTGCTACAATTGTGGAAGACCCGGACACTACTCCAATGAGTGTACGGCTCCCTACAGAAGAAGAGAGGATTCTCCCAAAAGAAGAAGTAGAAGAGAAGAATAACAACCAAGAGAAAGGAGGAGTAGAGATGATCGTTATGAACGAAAACCCTCTTGGAGAAGCAAGGATTCAGAAAGGAAAGAAAAGTCATCAAGGATCTACACAAAAATAAGACATCAAGCTCATGTTGGTGAATGGGTATCCGGCTCCGACTCCGACAATCACTCCGACTCCGAATATACTCAAGATGAAGGTGTTGCCGGTCTAGCACTTGTGTCAACCAACTCCTACGACATATTTGACTCACCAAATGAAGGAATTGGAAGGTGCTTCATGGCCAAAGGTCCAAAGGTAACACATCTCGAGTATGTTGATTTCAATAGTGATGAAGATGATTTGCTAGGTGATGATGATTTACTTGTTGACAACTCTAGTGATGAAAACTATGATGAAACGTCAATTAATCATGCTAATCAAGATAAAACGAATGATGATGATAAGAAGGAGATTGAGAGTCTAACTAAAGAACTAAACACTCTTAAGTTAGCTCATGAAACTACCTCGAAAAATCATCCAGAACTTTTAAAGACTCATGATAAGCTATGCTTTGAAAAGCTCAACCTTGAGCAAGAGCATGAGTTTTTAAAGGCAATCAATGATGATCTCCGCAAGAAAAGTTCTTCTTACATTGCCAAGCATTTACTCTTGTATACTTACATGCCACAAGTTACATCTAGCAACAAGAGCAAGAAAGATTCTTCATCTAGTAGTAACAACAATCATGCTAAATCGAATATTGTTGCTTCTAGTAGTTCTCTTGATTCCAGTAATGATTCTCTTAGCCAAGTTACACTTGAGCAAGAAAATAGCTTATTGAAGGGAATTATAGAGAAAGGTGTTTACAAGACCTTGCCGGGAGTAAGCAATTTGAGGGAATTGTACGCAAGCAAGGAAGACACCGGAAGAATCAAGGTGTTGGTTTTGAACGAAAGTTTAATGCCAATGGAGTTGAGTGGGAAGAAGATCAATACCCCAAGACGAAGTTTGTTCCTCAACAAGAGAAGTATGATCCTACTTCTTTCAAAGGTATACACGCTCAAGATGATCTTCCACCACAAGACCACAAGCAAAAAGGCAAGGACAAGCTTCAAGAGGAGATTGATACATTTGAAGAAGCACCCAAGGCCTTGGTCAAGTGGGTTCCCAAGACCACATCAAGTTCTACTTCATAAAGTACAAATACAACTCCAAGGGTTCCCATCAAGATGGTGTGGATCTAGAAGAAGAAGAATTATAGAGTTCTTGAGGGTGACTCCATCAACATACTTCACTCTTATCATTTTGGCGAGGACAAGTGCAAACAACTTCCATATCTTGCACTAGTTCAAGGAGTCACAAACCCTCTTGTTGGTAAGACAAGGGACAAGGTAACCTAATGGTTTCATGGACATCATCTTGTGTATGCATCACTCTATGTCTATGGATATCCTTGTTTGTTCCTTGTGGGACTAACCCGTGTAGGTATTGAAAGTGCAACTCACTCCAAAGGATTGCTCCAAATGATCTACATCAACATTGAGCATCTACATCTTCAACACCTACATGAAGTCATCATTGACAAAACCCAAGGTTAGTTCATCCCTCTTAGGGGGATATCACATCTAGGGGAGCTTTACTCTAACCAATTGAGCTAAATCAACTCTAATGGTGTGAACACAATAATGCTTTATGTAAAAGTGGTAACCCCACTTGTGCTTAAATGATGAGTATGACCTATGATCAAATGTTCTCATTTGAATCCTAAGTCAATATACTCATATACAGATGACCTAGTCATCGCCAAATTGCTTGATAGATGCTAGCGTGTTTGTGCATGCTTTGTCACACATTTCATTTGCCATTTTATTGTGTGAGCATGTTGGTTGCATATCTTACTCATTCGGGGACATCCATTTGTTTTTTTGATTGTTTGGCTCTTTCTCTTTTTGCCAAATGGATGGACAAGAATGCCTAAGAACTCTCTCTAGCTATCTATGTTTTCCTCGTCTCAAACTCTATTCATGCTACATCACAAAGTTTGCTCAAGTCAGATTCGAACCACTCGGTGTGAGGAGCACTCGGAGTTCCTGGTTTGTCATAGACTTAAACCTCCAAAACCTCTTTGTGGGTATGCCCCTGTCACAGCCCCAGTTCAGGCCTTGCCTGCCTTGCATTAGCCTCCATGCATCATGTCTAAATTTTATTAACTTTGAAATGGGGGCTGATAAACCCTAGCAGCAAATGAAATTCAACTAGGGTCCAAATAAAATATTTTCAATGAACCTGAAATGCCCTTCTAAAAATGTTCATCATCCTTGCCTTGGTCTAGAACCTCTTAAAAAAATGGTGCACATATTTCTAGGAAATCATAGGGTCACTGAATTAAATCATACTCTATTTGCATTTGGGCATTTAAATGCTATAGAATATTTTAGATGTCCAAGTAATCCTAAACTGAAATGTTCCATGTTGCTTATATGCTAAACAGTGGTCATGAGCAGTTTGGTGATTTTTGATAGTGCCTAAGCATTTTTAGAAAAGCCACAAAGTTGCAGAAAAATATAAAACAGAAAATAGAAAACAGAGAACAGAGGCTCACCTGGAACTTACCTGGCGGCCCAAGTGGCCGGCCAGCCCACCTGGCCCCCCTCCCCTGTCGTCTTCCTCCTTTGCCAGGAGGATGGGTGTGTACCCGCTGTGCGCCCGCACGCGCACGGCCACCGACGACCACCTCCTACTTGCCGTTTCGCCCTGGACGCCTCCATGCGTCGCCACGTGCCCCCCGACCTCTTTCTCTCACGCTCGCAGCTCCTCCCCTCCTCTGGCTCCCTCTCCCTCTCTTCCCGAGCGCACCAAAGGGCGCCGCCGTGCTCTACCACGGCCACCGGCCACCCCACGCCTCGCCGACACGCCAAGAAGCCCCGCCTCGTTCCCCTCTTCCTCCTCACCAAGGCGGAAGGCGTCGGAAGCCCTGTGATGCCGCCAACATCATCTTCTTCCTCGCCGGTCGCCGGAGATCCTCCTTGCCGCCCCGACTGCTTCGGACCGTCTCCGAGCTCGCTGACCCCCTCGCCCGACTCGCCGTGAGCCTCCGACCCTGCCCATCCCTCTCTTCTTCCCCGTAGGCCTCCGTAGCCACCGGACCACCTACGCCCGAACCCGCCACCGCCTGCGCTCGCCGCCGACGCAACTTCGGCGGCAAAATGGTCCGCCCGACGCGTCCAACCCACTCACTGCATCGCGTAGGCCCCCGCTAGCGCCTCAGCTCGCTAGCTCGCGCACTGCAGCCGCGTAGCTACAAACACCGAACACCGGCGCCGCCCCGAGCTCGTTTTCGGCCGTCCCCGCTGCTGCCGCATGCCGCCCTGGATGCGGGCGAGCCCCAGCTCCCCGCGCGTGCCCTCCGCTGCTCGTTTGGGCGCCGGAGGAGCAATCCCACGCCCTCCGCCGCGTCTGCTGCCGCCGGCGGCTAAACGCCGGCGCGTTAGCCCAGTTGACCAAGGGGTTTGACCTCCCCTGGCTCAATGACAGGTGGGGCCGCCCTGCTAACTAACCTAGATTAGGATTAACTAATCCTAGCTAATTTAGCTTAGCTACTGACATGTGGGCCCATGCCCCACTAACACTTTAGTTAGGATTAAATTAGCACTAACAGTCTTTGTTAATTAGCCTAGTCACTGACCAGTGGGTCCCAGCGTCAGGTTTGACCGTGGCTGACGCTGTTGACTTGATGACATCATTCTGACGTCAGGCTGACGCAGTAATGCTTTCTGGATTTTAAATAAATTAGAAATGATTTATTTAATTCAGAAAATGTCCAAAACTTCCAAAAATCGTAGAAATTCAACCATAACTCCAAATGAAATAAATTATATATGAAAAATTATCAGAAAAATTCAAGGGATCCATCTGTACCATTTTCATGCATGTTAGAACAACTTATGGCTGCTGATTAGGCCAATTCATATAAATGGAATTTAAACTCTCACATATGGAGTTTGAATTTGAACTTTGGGTTCAAACCAACTTCATTTAATTGTGTTGCTAGTTGCATTAGCTCAATCAACAACATATTGCCATGTCGTTGTCATGCATCATGTTGTGCATTGCATTGATTGTGTTCCTTCTCTGTTGCCGGTGGTTGTCCCCTCTCGATAGACGTTGTACCGACGCTGTGATCGTTGACACTGATGAAGACCCAATGATATCTTCAGAAGTGCCAGGCAAGCAAAAAACCCTTGTTCATTCCGATACAATCCCACTCTCTCGTTCCTGCTCTCTTTTACTGCATTAGGACAACAACGATTCAACTGTTACTTGCTGCGGTAGTTGAACCCTTATCCTCTGCATGACCTGTCATTGCCACAGAAAATAGATGAAACCCACTAGCATGAGTAGGAGTTGTTTGAGCCCTGATGTTCCTACTCATTCATGCTTGTTTGTCATGCCTGCTATTGCTTAGAGTTGTGTCAGGGCTGATTCATCGGGGATGAATTGGAACAGTGATGAACATGTCCTACTGTGTGTGAGCTAAGTGTGTGACCACGATTTGGTAAAGGTAGCGGTGAGAGGCCATGTAGGAGTACATGGTGGGTTGTCTCATTGAAACCGTTCTTAGGAACTGAGTTCTGTGTTTGTGATCCATGAAACAGTTACTACCATGCATTGGGACCCTCTCGGCTTCTTGATCACCCTTGTCCTCTGTCCAGGAGTTGCAACTAGTTTCTGGTGTTTATAGGATATGTGTTGGCGGCCGTGCGTAGTGCTGACCCTAGGGGTGGGCTATGTTGCGGTAGATACACCGTGGCCCGGTGTACCGGGCGCCCGTTTGGTGTCTCGGGAACCCTGTTCACATCGTTCGGGGCCGTATGTGGAAACCTTGGCCGGACTCCCTGCGGATGGAACCTGGATAGGCGATAAACCTGGACTAGAGACTTGAGTGTTTAGGTAGGCCATGGCCGACACCCTCGTTGGGCTTCCGCTTGAAGGTTGCCGAGTACATGTCGTGTAAACGGCGGTAAGTGGTGAGAGCGTGTGTGAAGAAGTACACCCCTGCAGGGTTATAAATGATCTATTCGAATAGCCGTGTCCGCGGTAAAGGACTTCTGGGTTGCCTATAACAGTTCATAGACAAGTGAAAGTGGATACTCTAAAACTCGCAAGATAAGTGTGAGTGCTATGGATGGCCTTCTCGTAGGGAGACGGGAGCGGATCCATAGTGGTGTATTGAATGGTGAATATGTGGACTCGTGTGCGCCACCTCAAAAGAGTTGCTTGCAGTCGTAGTTCAGGTTATCCACTGAGTCAAAGCTGGCTTGCTGCAGTTAAACTCCACCACCCCCTTTGTTGATACCGATGCATATGTAGTTAGTTCTGATGTAAGTCTTGCTGAGTACAATTGTACTCACGTTTGCTTAATTTATGTTTTGCAGAGAGGTTTCAGTCTCGCTAGTAGTTCCGCGTGGACTTCGACGTTTAGCTTGATACCTCAGCTACGATCTTGTGCCCTCAACAGGATCTGGTAGATAGTCAGGCTTCTTAGCCTTTTTCCATTTGTAGATGTCTGTACTCAGACATGTTAAGCTTCCGCATGTGCTTTGCATTGTATGCTATGATTGTTGGGTCATGAGACCCATGTTTGTAATATCTCGCTCCTCGGAGCCTAATGAATAAATACTTGAGTTGTAGAGTTATGTTGTGATGCCATGTTGTATTTACACATATCGAGCGTATTGTGTGTATGATTGAAATGCTTGGTATGTGTGGGATCCGACAATCTAGTTGTTAATCTTTGGTAGCCTCTCTTATGGGGAAATGTAGTCTTGTACTTCCATGAGCAATAGTAGTCCGCTACAGCCCGGTTCACCGGAGTCCTGCTAGCCCAGCACTACTGCTCATGATACTTGACTGGCCGGCATGTGTTTCACTTCGTTCCTGTGTCTGTCCCTTCGGGGAAATGTCATGCGGTGACCTCCGGAGTCCTGTCTAGCCTGCTACAGCCCGGGTTACCGGAGTCCTATTAGCCCAGTGCTATAGCCCGGATTCACACGCTGCTGACCGACATGTTCGAAGTTGATTCATGTATGCCTGTCCCCATGGGTTAGTGCCGCTTTGGGTTCACGACTAGCCATGTCGGCCCTGGTTCTCTGTCATATGGATGCTAGCGACACTATCATATACGTGAGCCAAAAGGCGCAAACGGTCCCGGGCTATGGTAAGGTGACACCCGTGGGAATACCATGCGTGAGGCCACAAAGTGATATGAGGTGTTACCGGCTAGATCGATGTGACTTGGAATCGGGGTCCTGACAACGTTTGGTATCAGAGCCTGACTGCCTGTAGGTTTACCAAGCCAACTGGTCGAAGTTGAGTCTAGAAATGCTTTAGTTATATAAGGGAATTGATTGTGGAAGGGAACGTAAGGCTCTTTTTACTCCTTATATCTTATGCCCTTCTGATCTGAGTCATCCTCTTCTCTTCTACGGGGATTAAGAACTAGGCCTTCTCATCTATCTATCAGGATGACGTGTTACTAATCCGTAGACTTATAGGATTGTTGGATTCAAGTTTCAGTTCAGTTTCTACTACTTTTAGTATGTTGTCAGTCAAATCAGACCCTTGATATGATGATGTTAAGTGGTTACGCCACTATTTTGCAGGATGTCTCAAATCTTTTTGAGCATTTACACCCGTTATGCTGTCCGAGTCATTCCAGGTTTCTAAATAGTCTGATGCATTTGCAAACCCCTTCCTGCTGTTCCTGATGTCCATTTGGGCCAGATTAATCACACTAATCGGTGAGTTGAGGTACTCTGTTGTCTCGACATATATGTTGGAGCTATTATTATGACCCTAGGTGTTTTAGGGAGTCACCTAGTAATCTAGCCATGTTTTGTGTTCCGATTTGATGATTCTGGCCACCATTCTCGGAAGCATTCCGTGATGCCATGTAGTGGTAGGTATTCTATTCATGGGTTCTTGAACCCGAGATTCACCCTACTTATCTCATGTTGATAGTGTTGCTAGTTCCTTTAGGATATTAGTAACCTTTGCGATAGTCCTCGAGGTTCGTGGTACATCCTTCTTCCAATTATCATGGACCATTCTTGGCAGGAGTTCTTTTGAACCAAAAGGTCACGACAGAGTGCTCCTGATGAGTTCTCCATTCATAATTGTGACTCTGCCAGTCCTACCTCTCAGCATGGGTTATCCAGAAGAAATATGTTGAACTTGTTCGACATACTAACCTATGCATCCACAACTCAGAAAGATATATGTTCCTTGAGTTGTCCCTCTGTAGTTGTATTCCGGTCCTTGTCTATCAGTTGATAGCCAAGTTTATGTCGTGCATTCGTGTTATCGATGCCTAGTATTCTTGTGGTTCGTCAAGCCGTTCTATTTCAGAATGACTAGGAGAAACAAACTCCAGTACCTCATCCATATCCAGGATTGGGTCAAAGCAGTTGTATTCCGCAGATCAAATGCAATCAAGCTTTGATTCTGTTCTACCCTAAAGTATTACCCACTTTTATGTTAGGAACGTCATGAGAATTGCACCTTATCTTATGAATTCTTGATGTAGTGATACTCTCGCCATCATCGTTCATTCCTTGGTCCCGTGTTGCCATAACCGGAATGCCGACAAGTGAACTATGATGTGTGAAATCGATACTCCTAGCAACCTCGTTGCTTGGTAGTTAATGGACAATATTCTCATTCTTAGCGTGTTGGTTACTGAATCATCATTCTAAGATTGATCGTGCTACCTAGTCCTTTTCCCTGGTGCACTCTTCGATCAAGAGTTGGGACTATGTCTATCCTTGCTTATTTGATCATATCGTCTTGCCCTGAAAAGCAAGATTGTTCTCGAGCTTAGTAACATATCGGTGGTTCGTTATTTCCGAAGATCTTCTCGGAAGTATTACCTGGTTGTCACCTGACCGGTATGTTGAGTTCGTGATTAAATGGGTTTTCTTATAAATCACCTCTTCTCCAAGAATCTGTGTTGGATATCCCTGAGCTAGTTGGTTGAGCTAAACAACAACTTGGAGAGTTGGAAGATAAAGCTTGTCTGACTTAGTTCATGTTAAGGGATATCTTTTGTGTGTGTGTGTGTGTGTGTGTGTGTTGAAGAAAGATGATATCTCCATCGATTGGTCCTCGTGATCAGTTGTTGGATCTATTGCCTTGTCAAAACCTTGACTTGAGTATGGGCTATCGTCAAGTCAACTCAGAACCAACGATGTTCGTAATGTTGTCTTACTCTTGGTTGATCCCTCGAGCATACACCATTACATCTTTTGGTCTGATCAATGCTATCACCGTGTTCACATGATGGTGGAAGTCCAGTGATATGGAGATTCCGATGAGTTGCTGTTGAGCCCATCAGCAGCATTTTGTCTCCCCCATGATTCACGTTGAACATTACACTAGTGTTGGAAACTTTATAAGCATTGCCCTCATGTCCCGATCATGAAGCATATGTCTAGTTGAAAGATGTGACTTCCTCTAATTCATGTGCATCTGATATAAGTTGCCACCGTGAATTCGAGAAAGTTTGTTTTTGCTTCCTCTGGAATCATCCCAAGTCAGTCATGCATGTGCGAAGTATTCTATGGTCTGATAGGCTGATCATCTACATTCTATACGTATCCCTAGCACACCAAGACACTGATTGATTTGTTCAAGGCGAAGAAGTTTCTTCTTAAGAGTTAGACCTACGCAAGGACTTCGATATCCTTGTTGATGGTTCCCCCTGAACTCGGCAGTGTTTCATTTTAAGACTACCAGGTGACCATGCTTGTCTAGGACAGCGTGTTCACATGCTTGTAGCAGAACCGACTCATGTTTTAGAGCTTACTACCGTAGTTCATTCCCCCGAGAATCTCGCAACGTTGTCTCGTCGATTTGTGTTGCAAACCCTCATTTTCCTTTCTAGACTTGATGAGTCTGGAATATCCTGACACCAACCAGATCTGAATCTCAGCAGATATGATGGTTGGAGCATTTTTCCAAGAACTATAATATTGGTCTCTCGATAGCCGGTAAAGTGGATGTCGTGGCCAACACATCCAGCCGGAAGACCTATTATTGTAGTATCTCGGTTGAAGAAAGTTGGCCACCTTCTCATGAGGATTTCGTAGGATTTACCTTTGTAGTTAATCCTTACGGATTCTTGTGCTCCCGAAGTCCGATCTTTTACTTGACGTTCTATATATCAAACCATATCTATGAATGGGATACACTAGCACATCAAGGAGAACATTAGAAGCGGAGTGCTAAATGTCTCTCGGTCGATCATCCAGATTTTGATCCCTTGGCCTCGCTAAGGTGAAATCTGAGAAAGTGTTATCTTTCTTTTCATCTGCATCTTCCACCATTATTCATCATGGTAGCATGTTGTGTTGCCAGGATCCTTGACACGGATATTGGTAAAACCTTGATTAATACGGAATTGCTCAAGTTCTTGAGAGCACGCGTAAGCACTAGGATTTATCGTCGGCATTAACTGAGATCCGTTCTCAGTTTCTTCGATTATGCCATAACCTTTCAAACAGTGGAATCTCTCTCTACTGTTGGGTTTCTCCCCAGTTACTAGAATCATTCCCAGCATTTGCATTTTGTTCCCAGCTTGCACCCCCATTGTGTCATCCTACTACAGACTACCCTTCTCAGTAATTACTGATCAGGATCATCTTCAAAGTGGTCCTACCATGGGTTCCATCTATTTCCGATGATAAGCAAATCATCCATCGCGTTTTCTTCAACAAGGTAGTCCACATCATCCATTCTAGTATGAGTATGCCATTTCTTCATGCTCCTTCACGCGATCGTTTGTGATTGCCTCAGGCTGGTGAGAAGAGTTTCAATGATCTCTAAATCAAAAGTAATTCTTTTTGCCACTTAAGGGAATATTTCTGCGAGTCACCATCTTTAAGATGTCTCGTTATGGTATCATGGCAATTATCTCCTTGCTACTTTGAAACCATGCACCATCTTACTCCAGCGTGGAATTGTTGCCTATCCAATTGAACCTTTGTCATTTACCTCTTTCCATTGCTCCTGATGCGTGTGCTATGTCTCAACTCAAGAGATGTTCTTACGTCTCATTCCGTGAGCTGATCTTGAGTGCTTGATCTTCGAGGAGATCGATTCCTGTAGGGTTTTCCTTTCTTTCTGTCGTCATCATGTTGATGGAGTTCTTGGAGCAAGACGACGAGACAAAGATGGTGATTGAATCAACGCCTTTATGAAGTGCAACCTGGACCATGAAGATTATGTTAGTTTGGGTTCCCCTTTCATCTTACCCTACACCTGAATCTCGGGGCGAGATTCTTGTTTAGTGGGGGTGAGCTGTCACAGCCCTAGTTCAGGCCTTGCCTGCCTTGCATTAGCCTGCATGCATCATGTCTAAATTTTATTAACTTTGAAATGGGGGCTGATAAACCCTAGCAGCAAATGAAATTCAACTAGGGTCCAAATAAAATATTTTCAATGAACCTGAAATTCCCTTCTAAAAATGTTCATCATCCTTGCCTTGGTCTAGAACCTCTGACAAAAATGGTGCACATATTTCTAGGACATCATAGGGTCACTGAATTAAATCATACTCTATTTGCATTTGGGCATTTAAATGCTATAGAATATTTTAGATGTCCAAATAATCCTAAACTGAAATGTTTCATGTTGGTTATATGCTAAACAGTGGTCATGAGCAATTTGGTGATTTTTGATAGTGCCTAAGCATTTTTAGAAAAGCCACAAAGTTGCAAAAAAATATAAAACAGAAAATAGAAAACAGAGAACAGAGGCTCACCTGGAACTTACCTGGCGGCCCAAGTGGCCGGCCCAGCCCACCTGGCCCCCCTCCCCTGTCGTCTTCCTCCTTTGCCAGGAGGATGGGCGTGTGCTCGCGGTGTGCCAGCACGCGCACGGCCACCGACGGCCACCTCCTACTTGCCGTTTCGCCCTGGACGCCTCCATGCGTCGCCACGCACCCCCGACCTCTTTCTCTCATGTCCGCAGCTCCTCCCCTCCTCTAGCTCCCTCTTCCTCTCTTCCTGAGCGCACCAGAGGGCGCCGCCGTGCTCTACCACGGCCACCGGCCACCCCACGCCTCGCCGACACACCAAGAAGCCCTGCCTCGTTCCCCTCTTCCTCCTCACCAAGGCGGAAGGCGTCGGAAGCCCTGTGATGCCGCCAACATCATCTTCTTCCTCGCCGGTCGCCGGAGATCCTCCTTGCCGCCCCGACTGCTCCGGACCGTCTCCGAGCTCGCTGACCCCCTCGTCCGACTCGCCGTGAGCCTCCGACCCTGCCCATCCCTCTCTTCTTCCCCGTAGGCCTCCGTAGCCACCGTACCGCCTACGCCCGAACCCGCCACCGCCTGCGCTCGCCGCCGATGCGACTCCGGCGGCCAAATGGTCCGCCCGACGCGTCCAGCCCAATCACCGCATCGCGTAGGCCCCCGCTAGCGCCTCAGCTCGCTAGCTCGCGCACTGCAGCCCCGTAGCTACAAACACCTGAACACCGGCGCCGCCCCGAGCTTGTTTCCGGCCGTCCCCGCTGCTGCCGCATGCCGCCCTGGATGCGGGCGATCCCCAGCTCCCCGCGCGTGCCCTCCGCTGCTCGTTTGGGCGCCGGAGGAGCAATCCCACGCCCTCCGCCGCGTTTGCTGCCGCCGGCGGCTAAACGCCGGCGCGTTAGCCCAGTTGACCAAGGGGTTTGACCTCCCCTGGCTCAATGACAGGTGGGGCCGCCCTGCTAACTAACCTAGATTAGGATTAACTAATCCTAGCTAATTTAGCTTAGCTACTGACATGTGGGCCCATGCCCCACTAACACTTTAGTTAGGATTAAATTAGCACTAACAGTCTTTGTTAATTAGCCTAGTCACTGACCAGTGGGTCCCTGCGTCAGGTTTGACCGTGGCTGACGCTGTTGACTTGATGACATCATTCTGACGTCAGGCTGATGCAGTAATGCTTTCTGGATTTTAAATAAATTAGAAATGATTTATTTAATTCAGAAAATGTCCAAAACTTCCAAAAATCGTAGAAATTCAACCATAACTCCAAATGAAATAAATTATATATGAAAAATTATCAGAAAAATTCAAGGAATCCATCTGTACCATTTTCATGCATGTCAGAACAACTTATGGCTGCTGATTAGGCCAATTCATATAAATGGAATTTAAACTCTCACATATGGAGTTTGAATTTGAACTTTGGGTTCAAACCAACTTCATTTAATTGTGTTGCTATTTGCATTAGCTCAATCAACAACATATTGCCATGTCGTTGTCATGCATCATGTTGTGCATTGCATTGATTGTGTTCCTTCTCTGTTGCCGGTGGTTGTCCCCTCTCGATAGACGTTGTACCGACGTTGTGATCGTTGACACTGATGAAGACCCAATGATATCTTTAGAAGTGCCAGGCAAGCAAAACCCCCTTGTTCATTCCGATACAATCCCACTCTCTCGCTCCTGCTCTCTTTTACTGCATTAGGACAACAACGATTCAACTGTTACTTGCTGCGGTAGTTGAACCCTTATCCTCTGCATGACCTGTCATTGCCACAGAAAATAGATGAAACCCACTAGCATGAGTAGGAGTTGTTTGAGCCCTGATGTTCCTATTCATTCATGCTTGTTTGTCATGCCTGCTATTGCTTAGAGTTGTGTCAGGGCTGATTCATCGGGGATGAATTGGAACAGTGATGAACATGTCCTACTGTGTGTGAGCTAAGTGTGTGAACACGATTTGGTAAAGGTAGCGGTGAGAGGCCATGTAGGAGTACATGGTGGGTTGTCTCATTGAAACCGTTCTTAGGAACTGAGTTCTGTGTTTGTGATCCATGAAACAGTTACTACCATGCATTGGGACCCTCTCGGCTTCTTGATCACCCTTGTCCTCTGTCCAGGAGTTGCAACTAGTTTCTGGTGTTCATAGGATATGTGTTGGCGGCCGTGCGTAGCACTGACCCTAGGGGTGGGCTATGTTGCGGTAGATACACCGTGGCCCGGTGTACTGGGCGCCCGTTTGGTGTCTCGGGAACCCTGTTCACATCGTTCGGGGCCGTATGTGGAAACCTTGGCCGGACTCCCTGCGGATGGAACCTGGATAGGCGATAAACCTGGACTAGAGACTTGAGTGTTTAGGTAGGCCATGGCCGACACCCTCGTTGGGCTTCCGCTTGAAGGTTGCCGAGTACATGTCGTGTAAACGGCGGTAAGTGGTGAGAGCGTGTGTGAAGAAGTACACCCCTGTAGGGTTATAAATGATCTATTCGAATAGCCGTGTCCGCGGTAAAGGACTTCTGGGTTGCCTATAACAGTTCATAGACAAGTGAAAGTGGATACTCTAAAACTCGCAAGATAAGTGTGTGTGCGCCACCTCAAAAGAGTTGCTTGCAGTCGTAGTTCAGGTTATCCACTGAGTCAAAGCTGGCTTGCTGCAGTTAAACTCCACCACCCCCTTTGTTGATACCGATGCATATGTAGTTAGTTCTGATGTAAGTCTTGCTGAGTACAATTGTACTCACATTTGCTTAATTTTTGTTTTGCAGAGAGGTTTCAGTCTCGCTAGTAGTTCCGCGTGGACTTCGACGTTTAGCTTGATACCTCAGCTACGATCTTGTGCCCTCGACAGGATCTGGTAGATAGTCAGGCTTCTTAGCCTTTTTCCATTTGTAGATGTCTGTACTCAGACATGTTAAGCTTCCGCATGTGCTTTGCATTGTATGCTATGATTGTTGGGTCATGAGACCCATGTTTGTAATATCTCGCTCCTTGGAGCCTAATGAATAAATACTTGAGTTGTAGAGTTATGTTGTGATGCCATGTTGTATTTACACATATCGAGCACATTGTGTGTATGATTGAAATGCTTGGTATGTGTGGGATCCGACAATCTAGTTGTTAATCTTTGGCAGCCTCTCTTATGGGGAAATGTAGTCTTGTACTTCCATGAGCCATAGTAGTCCGCTACAGCCCGGTTCACCAGAGTCCTGCTAGCCCAGCACTACTGCTCATGATACTTGACTGGTCGGCATGTGTTTCACTTCTTTCCTGTGTCTGTCCCTTCAAGGAAATGTCACGCGGTGACCTCCGGAGTCCTATCTAGCCTGCTACAGCCCGGGTTACCGGAGTCCTGTTAGCCCAGTGCTATAGCCCGGATTCACATGCTGCTGACCGACATGTTCGAAGTTGATTCATGTATGCATGTCCCCATGGGTTAGTGCCGCTTTGGGTTTACGACTAGCCATGTCGGCCCGGGTTCTCTGTCATATGGATGCTAGCGACACTATCATATACGTGAGCCAAAAGGCGCAAACGGTCCCGGGCCATGGTAAGGCGACACCCGTGGGAATACCGTGCGTGAGGCCACAAAGTGATATGAGGTGTTACCGGCTAGATCGATGTGACTTGGAATCGGGGTCCTGACAGCCCCACAAATTCAGGAGCTCATTAACTCAAATATGGGCACATGCACATATCTTTTGGACAAGGAGCACCTGCCCATCAATCCTGAATTTGAAGACAATGCAGTAGTGATGGATGAAAATGAACCATCTTCAGCTCAAGCACATGAAAAGAGAGAGAAGGCTAAGGCAGAGAAGGCTGCAAAGATGCCAACAGCAGAGGAGGCATCTCAGGTATTCTTGAAGAGCAAGCAAGACCAGCTTGGATATCTAATCCAATCCACCCTAAGGATTGAGAAGGGCTTGGCCACCCTGACCAAGAACCAGGAGAGCTTGGAGAGGATTGTTGAGCAGAAGTTCTATGATCTGGATGTCAAGGTAACTGAGATCCAAAATGTAGTTGAGCAACTTCAGGAGGAAGCAGAGGAGAAGAAGGGAAAGTCTACCACAAATGCTTTTGCCAGAGTGCCCAGAGGACAGAGATCTGCTGCAGTGATAGTGACAGACACTAGAGCTACAACATCAGCACCAGCAGCTACAGCTCCAGTTCCACCTCCAGTAGCTACTCCACCATCTCCAACTACTTCATCGGAAGCCTTCGTCCTTGGAGTTCTCTCTACACCACCTCCCCAAGATCAAGCCTGAGAGTCGCTTAGCACTATGCATTTTCGAACTTTTTGCTAACTTGTTGCAAAGGGGGAGAAAAATGTATAGATCATAGGCTTTGAGAGAGTGTGTGTTGGTTTTTATCTCTCTTTGCACTTATTTGGTTTGTTTGAAACTTTATTGTGTGCTTGTGTGAGCTACTTGTGAGATATTTGTTTGATCTTGTGTTTGATCATATGCTACCCTTAATGCTTGTTGGATGATATTATTTCTTATATCCTAGATGACCATTCACTTGTTTTGGTGATGAGCGCATGCTTTAACTTCTATCATTTTGAGCGCTCCACCAAGATGTATGTGACATGGAAGAGTAACCCATGATCCTAATCGATTGTGCATTTGCATTCGAAAGCAAATTTTAAATAATGCACAAATTTAGGGGGAGCTCTTGCTTATCACATACTTCTCAAAGTGACGATGTCTTTTCAATCTTATTTATCATTTGTCGAAGCTTTGATCTATATGTTGTCATCAATTACCAAAAAGGGGAGATTGAAAGTGCAACTATCCCTGGGCGGTTTTGGTAATTCCTAACAACATATAGTTCATTGAGCTAATGCTATTTCAAGATAAACATTTCAGGAAAGCTCAATGATTGGCATGACATGGATGAGAAAAGTGGACCCCTCAAAATGCTAAGGACAAAGAATTGGCTCAAGCTCAAAGCTCAGGACTCTACATATTTTCATTTTAAGTGATCCAAGATCACATTGAGTCCATAGGAAAAGCCAATACTATTAATAGGGGATGAGGTGTTGCCTAATGGCTTGCTTGCTCAAAGTGCTTAGTGATATGCTCCAAAACCCTCAACTACTTTCTCACATCCACATATGTCCCAAACCAAAAGTCAAACTCGGCCCCACCGAAATTTTCTATCCGGCGCCAATGAGTTCAGTTGTCATAGCCACTGCCAGAAACCCTATGATGTCTACTACACAACCTTCTTCTTGTAGACGTTGTTGGGCCTGCAAGTGCACAGGTTTGTAGGACAGTAGCAAATTTCCCTCAAGTGGATGACGTAAGGTTTATCAATCCGTAGGAGGCGTAGGATGAAGATGGTTTCTCTCAAGCAACCCTGCAACCAAATAGCAAAGAGTCTCTTGTGTCCCCAACACACCCAATACAATGGTAAATTGTATAGGTGCACTAGTTCGGCGAAGAGATGGCGATACAAGTCCAATATAGATAGTAGATAATAGTTTTTGTAATCTGAAATAATAAAAACAGCAAGGTAGCAAGTGATAAAAGCGAGCGTAAACGGTATTGCAATGAGTTGAAACAAGGCCTAGGGTTCATACTTTCGCTAGTGTAAGTTCCGTCAACAATACTAACATAATTGGATCACATAGCTATCCCTCAACATGCAACAAAGAGTCACTCCAAAGTCACTAATAGCGGAGAACGAACGAAGAGATTATGGTAGGGTACGAAACCACCTCAAAGTCATTCTTTCCAATCAATCCGTTGGGCTATTCCTACAAGTGTCACAAACAGCCCTAAAGTTCGTACTAGAATAACATCTTAAGACACAAATCAACCAAAACCCTAATGTCACCTAGATACTCCAATGTCACCTCAAGTATCCGTGGGTATGATTATACGATATGCATCACACAATCTCAGATTCATCTATTCAACCAACACAAAGGACCTCAAAGAGTGCCCCAAAGTTTCTACCAGAGAATCACGACGAAAACGTGTGCCAACCCCTATGCATAGGTTCCCAATGTCATGAAACCCGCAAGTTGATCACCAAAACATACATCAAGTGGATCAATAGAATAACCCATTGTCACCACGGTTATCCCACGCAAGACATACATCAAGTGTTCTCAAATCTATAAAGACTCAATCCGATAAGATTACTTCAATGGGGAAACTCAATTCATTACAAGAGAGAAGAGGGGGAGGAGAAACATAAGATCCAACTATAATAGCAAAGCTCGCGATACATCAAGATCGTATCGTCTCAAGAACACAAGAGAGAGAGAGAGAGATCAAACACATAGCTACTGATACATACCCTCAGCCCCGAGGGAGAACTACTCCCTCCTTGTCATGGAGAGCGCCGGGATGATGAAGATGGCCACCGGTGAGGGATCCCCCCTCCGGCAGGGTGCCGGAACAGGGTCCCGATTGGTTTTTGGTGGCTACGGAGGCTTCTGGCGGCGGAACTCCCGATCTAATCTCCGTTCTGGAAGTTTTAGGGTATATGGAGTTATATAGGCAGAAGAAGCACGTCAGGGGAGCCACGGGAGCCCCACGAGGCAGGGGGAGCGCCCCCCACCCTCGTGGGCAGCTCCCATATCTTCTGACGTGAGGTTCAAGTCCATCAGGTGTGTTTCCTTCCAAAAATAACTTCTCTAGTTGATTTCGTTCCGTTTCGACTCCGTCTGATATTCCTTTTCTTCAAAACACTAAAATAGGCATAAAACAACAAATCTGGGCTGGGCCTCCGGTTAATAGGTTAGTCCCAAAAATAATATAAAAGTGGATAATAAAGCCCAATATTGCCCAAAACAGTAGATAATATACCATGGAGCAATCAAAAATTATAGATACGTTGGAGACGTATCAAGCATCCCCAAGCTTAATTCCTGCTCGTCCTCGAGTAGGTAAATGATAAAAAAGATAATTTTTGATGTGGAATTCTAGTTGGCTTAATTTCAATGTAATTCTTCTTACTTGTGATATGAATATTCAGATTCAAAAGATTCAAGACAAAAGTTCATATTGACATAAAAATAATAATACTTCAAGCATACTAACAAAGCAATTATGTTTTCTCAAAGTAACATGGCCAAAGAAAGTTCATCCCTACAAAATCATATAGTTTAGTCATGCTCCATTTTCGTCACACAAGAATGCTCTCATCATGCACAACCCCGATGACAAGCCAAGCAATTGTTTCATACCTTAATAATTTCAAACTCATAAACTTTCACGCAATACATGAGCGTGAGCCATGGATATAGCACTATGGGTGGAATAGAATATAATGATGGGGGTTGTGTGGAGAAGACAAAAAAGGAGAAAGTCTCACATCAACAAGGCTAATCAATGGGCTAGGGAGATGCCCATCGATTGATGTTAATGCGAGGAGTAGGGATTTCCATACAACGGATGCACTAGAGCTATAAATGTATGAAAGCTCAACAAAAGAAACTAAGTGGGTGTGCATCCAACTTGCTTGCTCATGAAGACCTAGGGCACTTGAGGATGCCCATTGTTGGAATATACAAGACAAGTTCTATAATGAAAAATTCCCACTAGTATATGAAAGTGATAACTCAAGAGACTCTATATGAAGAACATGGTGCTACTTTGAAGCACAATATATGAGACTCGCTATATCATGGTGCTACTTTGAAGCACAAGTGTGGAAAAAGGATAGTAACATTGCCCCCTTTTGTTTTTTTTGGGCCTTCTTTTTTTTGGCCTTTCCTTTTTTTGGGACAATGCTCTATTGAATGATGATCATCACACTTCTATTTATTTACAACTCAATGATTACAACTCGATACTAGAACAAAGTATGACTCTATATGAATGCCTCCAGCGGTGTACCGGGATATGCAATTAATCAAGAGTGACAAGTAAAAATTATGAACGGTGGCTTTGCCACAAATACCATGTCAACTACATGATCATGCTAGCAATATGATAATGATGAATGTGTCATGATAAACTGGATGGTGGAAAGTTGCATGGCAATATATCTCGGAATGGCTATGGAAATGCCATAATAGGTAGGTATGGTGGCTGTTTTGAGGAAGATATAAGGAGGTTTATGTGTGAAAGAGCATATCATATCATGGGGTTTGGATGCACCGCGAAGTTTTCACCAACTCTCAATGTGAGAAAGGGCAATGCACGGTACCATAGAGGCTAGCAATGATGGAAGGGTGAGAGTGCGTATAATCCATGGACTCAACATTAGTCATAAAGAACTCATATACTTATTGCAAAAATCTACAAGCCATCAAAAACCAAAGTATTACGGGCATGCTCCTAGGGGGATAGATTGGTAGGAAAAGACCATCGCTCGTCCCCAACCGCCACTCATAAGGAGGACAATCAAATAACACCTCATGTTTCAAATTTGTTGCATAATGTTAACCATACGTGCATGCTACAGGACTTGCAAACTTTAACTCAAGCACTTCTCAGATTCACAATTACTCTACATGCATGACTTTGATATCACCATCTCCATATCTCAAAACAATTATCAAGTATCAAACTTCTCATAGTATTCAACACACTCATAAGAGAATTTTATTATTCTTGAATACCTAGCATATTAGGATTTTTAAGAACATTACCATGCTATTTAAGACTCTCAAAATAATATAAGTGAAGCATGAGAGTTCATCTATTTCTTCAAAATAAAACTACCACCATGCTCTAAAAGATATAAGTGAAGCATTAGAGCAAATGACAAACTACTCCGAAAGATATAAGTAAAGATCAATGAGTAGTCGAATAATTATGCAACTATGTGAAGACTCTCTAACATTTAATAATTTAAGATCTTGGTACTCTATTCAAACAGAAAGCAAAACAAAATAAAATGACATTCTAAGAATGGCAAGCATCATGTGAAGAAGCAAAAACTTAGGATCAACCGAAACTAACCGATAGTTGTTGAAGAAGAAAGGTGGGATGCCAACCGGGGCATCCCCGAGCTTAGACGCTTGAGACTTCTTGAAATATTATCTTGGGGTGCCTTGGGCATCCCCAAGCTTGAGCTTTTGTGTCTCCTTAATTCCTCTCATATCACGGTCTCCCTAAATCTCAAAAGCTTCATCCACACAAAACTCAACTAGGACTCGTGAGATAAGTTAGTATAAACCATTGCCAAAACCTTATCATACTCTACTGTAGCAAATCCCAAAAATTATTATTCAACATTGAATACTAAATGCCTCTGCATATCTAATAGTACTATCCTCAAATAGAATCATTAAAGAAGCAAACATATGCAAACAATGCAAACATAACAGCAATCTGCCTAAACAGGATAGTCTGTAAAGAATGCTGCAACATCCATACTTCCCTAGCTCCAAAAATTATGAAAGAAAATTCCCACTGTAGTAAATTTATCAGAGCTTAATATTCAAAAGGTTTCAACATTTTATCACATTTTTAATTTTCTAGGGAATTATTGCAACAGCGGTAAACTTTCTGTTTTCAAACAGCGACATGTATACTTGTAACATAGGCATAGTAAAGACTATCAATGCCACTTTTATTGAAATAAAAGATGCAAAACATTGTTCTAAATAACAGCAAGAAAATCCTAACAAAATAAATTGACGCTCCAAGCAAAACACATATCATGTGGCGAATAAAAATATAGCTCCAAGTAAAGTTACCGATGAACGAAGACGAAAGAGGGGATGCCTTCCGGGGCATCCCCAAGCTTAGGCTATTGGTTGTCCTTGAATATTACCTTGGGGTGCCTTGGTCATCCCCAATCTTAGGCTCTTGCCACTCCTTATTCCGTAGTCCATCGAATCTTTACCCAAAACTTGAAAACTTCACAACACAAAACTTAACAGAAAACTCGTAAGCTCCGTTAGTATAAGAAGGTAAATCACCACTTCAAGGTACTGTAATGAACTCATTATTTATTTATATTGGTGTTAAACCTACTTTATTCCAACTTCTATATGGTTTATAAACTATTTTACTAGCCATAGATTCATCAAAACAAGCAAATAACACATGAAAAACAGAAGATGTCAAAAACAGAACAGTCTGTAGTAATATGGATCAACCGTATACTTCTGGAACTCATAAAATTCTCAAATAAATTTCTGGACCTGAGGAATTTATCTATTAATCATCTAAAAAAATAATTAACTAAATAGCACTCTCCAAACAAAAATGGCAGCAATTCTCGTGAGCGCTAAAGTTTCTGTTTTTTACAGCATGATCAACAAGACTTTCTCCAAGTCTTCCCAAAGGTTCTACTTGGCACAAACACTAATTGAACACATAAAACCACATCTAAACATAGGCTAGATGAATTATTATTACTAAACAGGAACAAAAATCATGGAATAAAAATAAAATTGGGTTGCCTCCCAACAAGCGCTATCGTTTAATGCCCCTAGCTAGGCATGATGATTTCAATGATGCTCACAGAAAGGATAAGAATTGAAACATAAAGAGAGCATCATGAAGAATATGAATAGCACATTTAAGTCTAACATAATTCCTATGCATAGGGATTTTGTGAGCAAACAACTTGTGGGAACAAGAATCAACTTGCATAGAAAGGTAAAACAAGCATAACTTCAAAATTTTAAGCACATAGAGAGGAAACTTGATATTATTGCAATTCCTATAAGCATATGTTCCTCCCTCATAATAATTTTCAGTAGCATAATGAATGAATTCAACAATATAACCAGCACCTAAAGCACTCCTTTCAATATCTACAAGCATAGAAAATTTACTACTCTCCACATAAGCAAAATTCTTCTCATGAATAATAGTGGGAGCAAACTCAACAAAATAACTATCATGTGCTTGAAAATTAAGATCAAGATGACAAGTTTCATGGTTATCATTATTCTTTAAAGCATACGTGTCATCACAATAATCATCATAGATAGGAGGCATTCTTTCATCATAATAAATTTTCTCATCAAAACTTGGGGGAAAAAAGTATCATCTTCATCAAACATAGCTTCCCCAAGCTTGTGGCTTTGCATATCATTAGCATCATAGATATTCAAGGAATTCATACTAACAACATTGCAATCATGCTCATCATTCAAATATTTAGTGCCAAACATTTTATAGATTTCTTCTTCTAGCACTTGAGCACAATTATCCTTTCCATCATACTCACGAAAGATATTAAAAAGGTGAAGCGTATGAGACGAACTCAATTCCATTTTTTATAGTTTTCTTTTATAGACTAAACTAGTGATAAAACAAGAAACTAAAAGACTCGATTGCAAGATCTAAAGATATACCTTCAAGCACTCACCTCCCCGGCAACAGCGCCAGAAAAGAGCTTGATGTCTACTACACAACCTTCTTCTTGTAGACGTTGTTGGGCCTGCAAGTGCACAGGTTTGTAGGACAGTAGCAAATTTCCCTCAAGTGGATGACCTAAGGTTTATCAATCCGTAGGAGGCGTAGGATGAAGATGGTCTCTCTCAAGCAACCCTGCAACCAAATAACAAATAGTCTCTTGTGTCCCCAACACACCCAATACAATGGTAAATTGTATTGGTGCACTAGTTAGGCGAAGAGATGGTGATACAAGTGCAATATGGATAGTAGATAATAGTTTTTGTAATCTGAAATAATAAAAACAGCAAGGTAGCAAGTGATAAAAGTGAGCGTAAACGGTATTGCAATGAGTTGAAACAAGGCCTAGGGTTCATACTTTCGCTAGTGTAAGTTCCGTCAACAATACTAACATAATTGGATCACATAGCTATCCCTCAACATGCAACAAAGAGTCACTCCAAAGTCACTAATAGCGGAGAACGAACGAAGAGATTATGGTAGGGTACGAAACCACCTCAAAGTTATTCTTTCCAATCAATCCGTTGGGCTATTCCTATAAGTGTCACAAACAGCCCTAGAGTTCGTACTAGAATAACACCTTAAGACACAAATCAACCAAAACCCTAATGTCACCTAGATACTCCAATGTCACCTCAAGTATCTATGGGTATGATTATACGATATGCATCACACAATCTCAGATTCATCTATTCAACCAACACAAAGGACCTCAAAGAGTGCCCCAAAGTTTCCACCAAAGAATCACGACGAAAACGCGTGCCAACCCCTATGCATAGGTTCCCAATGTCACGAAACCCGCAAGTTGATCACCAAAACATACATCAAGTGGATCAATAGAATAACCCATTGTCACCACGGTTATCCCACGCAAGACATACATCAAGTGTTCTCAAATCTATAAAGACTCAATCCGATAAGATTACTTCAAAGGGGAAACTCAATTCATTACAAGAGAGAAGAGGGGGAGGAGAAACACAAGATCCAACTATAATAGCAAAGCTCGCGATACATCAAGATTGTATCGTCTCAAGAACACGAGAGAGAGAGAGATCAAACACATAGCTACTGATACATACCCTCAGCCCCGAGGGAGAACTACTCCCTCCTTGTCATGGAGAGCGCCGGGATGATGAAGATGGCCACCGGTGAGGGATCCCCCCTCCGGCAGGGTGCCGGAACAAGGTCCCGATTGGTTTTTGGTGGCTACGGAGGCTTCTGGCGGTAGAACTCCCGATCTAATCTCCGTTCTGCAAGTTTTAGGGTATATGGAGTTATATAGGCAGAAGAAGCACATCAGGGGAGCCACGGGGGCCCCACGAGGTAGGGGCCGCGCCGTAGGGGGATGGGCGCGCCCCCCACCCTCGTGGGAAGCTCTCGTATCTTCTGACGTGGCGTTCAAGTCCATCAGGTGTGTTTCGTTCCAAAAATAACTTCTCCAGTTGATTTCGTTCCGTTTCGACTCCGTCTGATATTCCTTTTCTTCAAAACACTGAAATAGGCATAAAGCAACAAATCTGGGATGGGCCTCCGGTTAATAGGTTAGTCCCAAAAATAATATAAAAGTGGATAATGAAGCCCAATATTGCCCAAAACAGTAGATAATATAGCATGGAGCAATCAAAAAATATAGATATGTTGGAGACGTATCACCCTAGTCTTTTCGGTCTCACCGATAGGGATCTCGGTCTCACCGAGATGGGATTGTAATATCTCTGTTTCCATTCGTAATGTTTCGGTCAAACCGAGATGAGCGATCGGTCCCACCGATATTGCAATGTAAACTCTCGGTTTCCCTTTCGTAACACTTCGGTCCAACCGAGATGAGCGAATCGGTCCCACCGAGTTTGCCTGACCTACTCTCTGTTAGTCCATTACCAAAATCGGTCTCAACGAGTTTGTGTAATCGGTCTCACCGAGATTACGTTATGCCCTAACCCTAACGAAATCGGTCCCACCGAGTTGACATGTCGGTCCCACCGAGAATCCTAACATTCACATTGTGATCTAAATCGGTCTGACCGGGTTTCATGATTCGGTCCCACCAAGTTTGGTGATTTGTGTGTAACAGTTAGATTTTGTGTGGAGGCTATTTGTACCCCTCCACCCACTCTTCATTCGTGGAGAGAGCCATCAGAACATGCCTACACTTCCAATACATGTTTTCTAAGAGAGAACCACCTACACTTGTGTTGAGGTCAAGATATTCCATTCCAACCACATAAATCTTGATCTCTAGCCTTCCCCAAGTTGCTTTCCACTCAAATCTTCTTTCTACCAAATCCAATCCTATGAGAGAGAGTTGAGTGTTGGGGAGACTATCATTTGAAGCACAAGAGCAAGGAGTTCATCATCAACACACCATTTGTTACTTCTTGGAGAGTGGTGTCTCCTAGATTGGCTAGGTGTCACTTGGGAGTCTCCGACAAGATTGTGGAGTTGAACCAAGGAGTTTGCAAGGGCAAGGAGATCTCCTACTTCATGAAGATCTACCCTAGTGAGGCAAGTCCTTCGTGGGCGACGACCATGGTGGGATAGACATGGTTGCTTCTTCGTGGACCCTTCATGGGGGGAGCCCTCCGTGGACTCTCCATCAACGTGGATGTACGATACCACCACCTATCGGAACCACGCCAAAAATCTCCGTGTCTCCAATTGTGTTTGCTCCCTCAAACTCATCCCTTTACCTTCATATGCAATTGTTTTACATTCCGCTTCTATACTCTTAGAATTGCATGTGTAGGTTGATTGCTTGACTTGTGCTATGTTGCTAAAATCTGCCAAGAACTAAAATTGGGAAAATGCTATATTTTTATTTGGTCAAGTAGTCTAATCACCCCCCTCTAGACATACTTTTGATCCTACACCACCATACCGAGGATGAAGCCACCTGGGAACGAGAGGATGATCTACGCAAAGACCACCGACACCTATTTTCTAGCCAACCTGAATCTCGAGGACGAGATTCATCTTAAGGGGGTAGGTTTGTAACATCCCAAAATTTCAATTTGGAATGTTATACATAGGTCATTCATGCATATCATATTTTATTGCATTTCATTTTGCGATTCTCGAAATTCTAAGCAACTCAAGGACCCACGGAGAGAGTTGGGGATTTCACGTTTCTCATATTTGAATTTTATAAAATATCAAAACAAGGATCACTTTGGTTTTAATCATTTTTCTCTCTGAAAATATTTCATATTAAAATGTAAGAGAGGAGATAATATGACTTCTTCAAAATAAAGGGAAATATTGGAGGAAAAATATTAAAATCAAATAAATATTTTCTTTTGAATTTTTATTGCTATTTTATTTGAATTACGAAAAATATGCGTTTTCAAAAATTGCATTAGAGGCCCAAATAAATGTTCACTTTGTCCGCAATATTATTAGAGGACCGTGAAAATTTATTTCAGGATTTTTTGGACTCCGTTTAGTTTTTCTTTTATTTGTTTTTTTGCGCCAGGATTCTTTTTTTAAAAAAAAAAATGCACCGACCTTACCGGGCCATGCCCGACCCGGACACCGCCCGGCCGGCCTTTAAAGGGCGAGGCCCAAAGCCCGCTGCACCGCCAGCCCCGCCCTGAAACCCTAGCGTCGCCGCCTCGAAACCCGTGCGCCGCCACTTCGCGCCGCCGCCGCCCGGCGCCGCCGCCTTCCCATTGCGCCGCCGACGACGACCGCCGCCCGCCGGAGCCACCACCGACCGCCGCCCGCCGGAGTCACCGCCGCCGCCACCGAGCCCGACCTGTTTTTTAGTAAACCCTAGAGTCGTTTTTTATTAGATTGGTTCGATTTTTTCGGTTTAGTTAAATAACGGACGTTCGTCCGTACGTTTGTTTTAACAAACGTTGTTCGTCAGTTAGCCGCAGACAGCGAACATTCCTTCTTTAGCCTGTTCGTCTTGTTTTATTTTACAGGGTTTTTCCGCGATTATTTTCGATCGCGATTTCTGCCCTAATCTCCGTTTTAGTTTATCTTTTCGCTCGTTTATCCAAATCGGGTGAAACAAGCGCCTAGATCTTCGTGTCGAAGTCCTCTTTCTGTTTAACTAATTTGAACAAGATTTTGGTACTGTAAAATTTGACTTTAGTCCAGATTAGTAAACGGATCTTGTTTCTTTCGTAGTTTGAGTTTCGTTGCTCCGTTTGATTTGATTCTTTTTGCAAATCGAATCTCTTCAGTTGAGTTTTCAGATTCGATCTTCTTATTTGTGTCTTAGCCGTGCATCTTTGCTTGAGTGCTTATGTATGCTATTGATTGTTTGCGATAGAATTCCCGGAGTGTGAAGCATGCTACTACGAGTCTCTAGGTTTTGCGGCTCGTCAGCAAGGCAAGTAACACATTGATCATACCATTTATTACCCAGTTTTTATGCATTAGTTTCAACCCTCACACATTGCATGTGTAGGATCTCTTAACATGTGGGTTTGGGAAGTAGCTGATGAGATAGAACCTATTACCAGTTATATTATCAAACCCTTGTGAGTTACTACTACACTATGCTTATATTGCCATGCTATGCCCGTAGACGTGGTTTCGGTTTGACTGTAAACATGACATATGTGAGTTGTTAATTAATGGTTCAACTTAAGGTGGCAACATTAATACACATCTGGGTGGATTGCTTGTGGGCACCTGGAGAATCCAGTGTTGTCCAAGGATATCTCGGAGTACCCATGTGATCATCCTACGGTCCGCCACCCAGGCTCAAAGGGATCATAAGATTATTCATGCTAGAAACTTCCGTGTGTAGCCACAAGCCATTATGGGCTCTGGCATAGTTGAGTATGTTACGTGACCTCTTTTAGTGGTGGGCTAGCAGATGTAGGGGAAAGTAGGTGTAACTGTCCACCCAGGGTAAAGAGTTAATGCTTATGAAAGACTGTGTCTCGGCCATCCGTTTCTCAAATACCATGTAGTGCGAGAAATCAAACGGAGGAGATCGAGTCTTGTGAGGAAAAGTGCGCAAACCTCTGCAGAGTGTATAAACTAATCATGGTTAGCCGTGTCCACGGTTATGGACATCTTGAGTATCTGGTACTTGAATTATTGATTTGATCTCATCACTCTAAATTAATTTGACGGGTTGTAAATGACTACTTTAATTGGGATTGAGTTGGAGGAACCTTCTCAATGATTGTTTCAACTACCATGATAGTTAAATAAAACATATTCATTTGTTGTAGGGAAAAATCGGCTTTTCGCAAAACATTTTAACCATAGAGCCTCCACCAGCCATATATGCATGTAGTGACAACATTTATCTGTTCATTGCTCTACTGTGTTATATTGCCAGCATATTCCATGTGCTGACCCATTTCGGGCTGCAACATATCATATTACAGACTTTTGAGACAAAGAGTAATGTGCGGTAGGTCATTTGTCGTGCACTCAACTATGCCATTGGAGTTGATGGACTCACTTTATATTCCAAGCCTTCCGCTGTTATCTTACTTAGATGGCCTGAAGCCATATTTTTTTGTAATAAGATCTCTTTTGAAACATTCGATGTAATAAGTGTGTGATTGCTACTCTGTTATAAATCCTTCGAAGACTGTGTGTGTCAGCATTACCGATTCAGGGATGGCACTGAAGCACAGAGACTTGACCGTCTGAGGTCGGGTCGCTACACGACTTCATCTTGTTGGTAAATATCTCATTGTTATAATGTTGTCATTTTTTATAACAGGAAAATTATTCTCATATATAGGTTAGATACTATTGTACACATTGGTTTCATACTTGTTTTACGCTTTAGAGTTGGTAGCTCACCTTATATATGTAACTTCTATATGTTGTGTCATTCTTTTTAAGAGAAAAATATTCTCATATATAAGTTACATACTATTGTACAACCGGACTTCATACTAGTTTATTTCTTAAACACCCGACCTAGTATATATTTAACGTGATGCTCCGCCCTTGGTTACGTTGAGCATGAACGTAGCCAGGGGCGAAGCATCATGTTAAATATAAACTGGGCCAGGAGTTTAAGAAATAGGCCAAAGCAATAGCATCAACCATAAAATAAGGCAATAAAATGATGGGTTCGCTCTGCTATTCCTGTGTTGCAATGTAAGAAGTCTAGGCTGGGACTCAGTATGGTCTCTACAATGTTACACCATTGTAGTTGAAGACGGTCGCTAGGGACTCATTTTCCAAGTATGAGTAGGGGCCTAGTCTTTGTATCACAGTATCATTAAAGGCATTGCTCTTTTAAAATCATTTTTGAAAAGGATAGTGCGTCGCCTTGAGAATCTCTTGAATTGTTATTTTCTCTTTTTGTTTTAGCGAGAATGTTCATTACCAGTGGGTTCGATTTTTGTGTTTATCTTGGCAAAACTTTTTTTGTCTGTATAGCGGAGGTTAGGATGTTATTTTTTATGGCTTTATCAGTGTGATACTTCCTTTGTATTGAAATATAAGACTTATTTGATACAAAGGGAGTATGCAGAAATGTCTTATATTTTGATACGGATGGAGTACCTTTTAGAGAATCGATAAGATGCATCCATTTCTAAAAACAATGGTAGGTCATTGTTTATAACATCGATGATTTTAGAAATCATGGCATCATCGATGATTTGAGAAATCATGGCATCTATGACACTCTGATAGCCTTTAGCTACGAGTTTTAAAAAATATCACAAAAAATGGACAAATAGAAAACAAGACTATGGATGATAATTAGGCATAATATATGGGAACCTCATAATGTTGAACCCAAAAAACAATCTGTTGGTAGTGGCACGGATATTAAGGATTCTTGACTCTTGGCCTCTACACCACCCAAAAATGCACGCAATCATTAAGAAAATATCTTTCGAACCTTTAAACAAATATAGTAAATGATATGACTTACGGCATAGTGTATGTTATAAAATTCGTCACTAACAAATCCTAAGTAACATGCCAAGGAATTGAGCAGTAAATAACAAATTTCCCATGTTTATTCATACTGAGGTGACCCTGACTAATGAGTGATATTGTTTTCTCGGTCCTTGGCCTTCAATGGAAGCTTCTAGTGAGTACTTGTCCTTTGCTTTCTAGAGGTGTTTGGTGACCACCTGGCATAAACTATGAACATCACATAAAAATGGCCTCTCTGAAGTGATCCTTCATCATCAGCTCCATCACTGCCCTTATGCACTTGGGAAACATTCTGTCAGCATAGTCCAACACGACTTCAATGTATGCATCATCATCATGTGGATCCCAGCTTGATTCGGAGACACCCATGTGTTCAATGTTAGAGAGCCTGTTCTCCTTGACCATGTTCGTCAATTCATCCATGGATGACATGTAGAATGGAAGGCTGAAAGCAATCAACTTCTCCTTCTCCAAAAGGCCTCGCCACACATTTAAAAAACTAGTACTTGAGTATAATTTATATCATTTCCCATGCATGTTTTCAGCTGGTAAATATGAGCAACAATCCTACATTCACCTTGTTAGCAAACGATTCTCCATCCATAATGTAGCACGACATATCTACTGAGCCTTGACCAGACTCATCAGTAGATTGTATTGTACTTTATGTACCAGAGACATGAGAGTTCATCAAGGAAGTCGCACATGCTACTCACTTCTGGATGTAATAGCATCTCTTTGCTCTTCTGACATAGGAAGTAGCAAAACAAGGGATACCATCTAACTGCATGGTCAGAATATTTCTTACACATTTTGATTGCAAGTAACAGAGCAAGGGCCGCAAGGGACACCCTTATTTATTTTATATATTTTCTTTGAAATAGAGGCACTTTTTTTGCCTCATCCACTAATTAAGCACAAGTGGGTTATCCAATTAATTCTTGAAAGACTGGGTGAAAACCCTTGCAAAAAGACAGGTGAACAAGCACAACCCTACAAGTATGTGAACTACTCCCTCAGAAGGTTACTACCAAGGATATTCTCAAGACCACGTAAAAGAAGAAAAAGAGGTTACACCAGAAGAAAGGGGTCTATCAAGTGTTAGCTGAACTATTAAGTACTTTATGCCATGGATAACTTTTGGATGCTTGTAATAAATAGACTTTTGTGCCATGGATAACTTTTGGATGCTTGCAATAAATAGGCTTTAATTCCAAACCTCTGTAGTGGATCATCGTAAATCTTTTGTTTGCATGAAATCCATGGGCAACATCCCAAACTTGCATTTTTTTCTAATAAATCTTCCGGTTATACGAGTATCTATGATTTTGTCTATTGACCCACTGTCATTCCTTCATAACAAAATCGATAGAATGTGAATATTCTAAAGTGGAACATCGGAGGATTAAACTATAAAGCTAAATTGCTAGCCCTGTCCAATAAATTGAGGAATATGTTGATCGATCTTATGCTTACAAGAAACTAAAAAACTAATCTTTTGATATCGCTTACCTAAGAAAGTTGTGGGAAGGATACATAATTTGAACTTCTCCATCTATTGGAGCTTTTGGAGGATTTTTGATTGCATGGAATGAATTACCTTCATGGGGAAAAGATTTTTGAAAATGAGTTTTCTCTCTCTATTCAATTTACTTAAGATCACACTAAAAGCTCTTGGATTGTAGCAAACATTTATTGGCCATGTCAACCTAACAAAATCACTGAATTTTTAAATTTGCTGCAGCACATTCAAGTATACGATGATACTACAGAAAAAACACTCATGAGGATACAGGTTTGTCATAGTGTAGGTCACCTTTTGTCAACAGTGTACATCCATGACGTTTATATGACATAATCAAGATGATCATACTATTGTTGTCGTTTATGAGTTTGATTACAACAATCAATTTTTCATCATGGAAGTGTGCTCTTCCATGACAGAAAAGACGCGTCACGTAAGTGTTTCGTCAATGGTAACCGACACACGACAACAACTGTAACGGGCTGTCATTAAGCTAATGGGCGTGTGGTTCGGATCCGATAGCTGTTAACGACATGGCCTCTTACTGATCCCCCACGTGTTGGCTTTCTATTCGCAAACGAGTCCACACATCGGCTTATTGTTGGAACAAATGTCGCACGTGCGATGGACCATGTGTGCCTATGAAGTGCCGAAACATGACACGGCCCAATAGATCATGTTAGTTAAAAAGGTTGGCCCACTCAAAGGGCTATTTAAGGCCCATATGCCTTAGTCAAATCTTAGTGGATCTGGCCCATGGATGCCCCCCTAACAACATACTTGTAGATGGCCCATTTGTGGCCCGGGTCCATACGACCCACTAGGACATGTGTGAATTCAGCCCATTACTAGTCCATGAGTCATTGAACATGATTACGACATATTGATTCTTTTGGACCATATGTGGCCCGTCGTATCCTTGGGCCCATATTTGTCTCATGGTGTATTTTGGCCCATTAACGACATGTGGTGTTTCTGGGCCTATTAAAAACCCATGGTGCTTCTAGGCCTATTTACGGCCCATGGCCCATGCAGTCGCAGCCTTGCACGATCACGCGCAGGTAGGGTTGCATGGACTGGGGTTGATGATGCATTTTTTATTTTCCCCTTGGTTTTGCACCCATATAACCCATATGCGACTATGATTGCACAACACCTAAAACACACAATTACAACTGCATGTCCGCGTGGCCATGCACGACTAGGTTTCATGGGTAGGAGGTTGGCACAGAGGTGGGGAACGCGCAATGTTGTTGCATGCCTGCATGTCCACGCACAACTAAGGTTGAGTGGGTTGATAGAGAAGTAAATATTTTTCTTCCTCCCTTAGTTTAAATCCCTCATGGAACTACAGGTGCACACCTAGGACTTGCAGCTGCCTTTGTGCGTCGTGTGCAACTAATTGGTGGGTGGGTGATGGTTGTGTTTCAGTTTGTTTTTAGAGAGAACCCCCCCC
>NC_041392.1:202720792-202722760 GCF_002162155.2 Triticum dicoccoides
GACCACACGTAAATAAAGGGTGGGGCGGCATTTTCTCTGTTGCACATTAGTTGGCCAGTGTAACTAAGAGATATTAAAAAACATCATCCTTAGCTGCACATCTGCATGCAGTAATATTGTTTTGTTTTCAAAACATGGACGAGAGTAATTGTCGCACTATTTTATAGAAAAATATCACCCTTAGTCACACATTGCAAATAAAGACATGTTTGGTTCCGCGGATGTAATGTATTCACTATATCGTATTAGGAAGCGTCGCGTCCAAATATTCGTATGCAATACGCTGATTTTTTTGGTTCGCCCGTCCGAGTCCCGATTTCTAACACGGGACGACTCAGGGCGGTTTCAATTTTATGAAACACCGTATCGGAAAGCACGGTTGCAGAAACCATCGTGGCCTAAACAAACGCTAGCTATGGTTTAGAAACCTCTGCAATCGGTAGCTACCATGTTGTAAGATGTTTCCAAACATAGGCACGAGTCTCACATCCACCATCATGTGAAGATGATGACTGATTTTTTTTCAAAAGATACCACCTTTGGATCCACGACCGCATGCAATTAGGATATATGCAACTCAAGGGTTTAGGAAAGTGCAAGCGGATAAAAAATATTTTATTTATTGTTTCCATTTGCCTTTTATTTATATATTTTTTACATGACAATTTTATAATCTAGAGCAGACCATATCATGTGAATAGAAATATAAATGTTGATATACAAATTAACCGAGATTGAGAAAAAGGAAAAGTGCATAAGAATACATAAAAATCATAGAAAAGGCAAAAATCGAAGAAACTTAAGGAATCAAGTAAACCTGCTCCCTAGTTGATGTGTTCCTGACTAGACATCGCCTCCACTAGATCTCCTAATAAAATAGTATAGGGGTATTTATTAATACTTTCATGGTGATCAAAAAAATAAACACAACTCATCCTTTATAGATGGGTAGATGCAACTCTCATTGTAGTCCCATCCACTTTGGAAGGAGCCAAAAGATAGATTTTTCATTGTCCATCAACCTCCCTCGCCGCTCCTTCGCCACGGCACCTCCCCCTCTCCGATCGCCGTCCTTGCTCGGCAGTATTTTCTTGATGTGTGTTTGATACATAATTATTTGAGTTATTTATCATGCTAAATAGATATGTCTATATTATTATACACAAGTGTAGAGAAAGAAACAAAAAAAAAGATTATCAAGAGGGTTTTATTGATGACCCGTGAAAGCAGCACACATAAAAACCTCAGCAAATTAATCTTCCTTTCCTAAATAGCTACAACTCACTGCCTAATTTTTTCCTAGACATGCAACCATCCTGCATAAGCAAGTCGTCCATGCAAGTCCTAAATTACATTATTTTTTCTTTGCTCTATGCATGCAGCGCTGCCACTTCATCAATTCATGCATGTTAGTCGTAAGTTATTTTTTTTTACAACAAATTTCATATTGACAGTATGGGCGTGTCTGGTTGCCCGCATGCAGCCCAACCAGGCCCGCGCGGGATGTGCGCGGCCTGTTTGGTTGCCTGGGCTGTTGGGGAACATAGTAATTTCAAAAAATTTCCTACGCACACGCAAGATCATGGTGATGCATAGCAACGAGAGGGGAGAATGTGATCTATGTACCCTTGTAGATCGACAACGGAAGCGTTAGCACAACGTGGTTGATGTAGTCGTACGTCTTCACGGCTCAACCGATCAAGCACCGAAACTACGGCACCTCCGAGTTCTAGCACACGTTCAGCTCGATGACGATCCCCGGACTCTGATCCAGCAAAGTGTCGGGGAAGAGTTCCGTCAGCACGACGGCGTGGTGACGATCTTGATGTACTACCGTCGCAGGGCTTCGCCTAAGCACTGCTACAATATTATCGAGGTCTATGGTGGAAGGGGGCACCGCACACGGCTAAGAATATGATCACGTGGATCAACTTGTGTGTCTACGGGTGCCCCCTGCCCCCGTATATA
>NC_041392.1:202723269-202728835 GCF_002162155.2 Triticum dicoccoides
AGTCCTACTCCCTCCGGGAGTAGGATTCCCCCCTTTCCTAGTTGGAATAGGATTCGGGAAGGGGGAAAGAGGAGAGAGAGAAGGAAGGGGGGGCGCCGGCTGTCGTGGTTCTAAGCCTGACAGTAGAGTGGGGGGTAGGTATGGAGAGGCAAGGTCCTAGCTATGGAGAGGTTGTAAACACAAGGGATGTACGAGTTCAGGCCCTTCTCGGAAGAAGTAATAGCCCTACGTCTCAGAGCCCGGAGGCGGTCGAGTGGATTATGAGTATATGAGTTACAAGGTGCCGAACCCTTCTGCCTGTGGAGGGGGGTGGCTTATATAGAGTGCGCCAGGACCCCAGCCAGCCCACGCAGGAGAAGATTTAAGGTGAGTTAAGTCTGGGGCGTTACTGGTAACGCCCCACATAAAGTGCCTTTACTATCATAAAGCCTACTTGATTACAGGCCGTTGCAGTGCAGAGTGCCTCTTGACTTTCCGGTGGTCGAGTGAGTCTTCGTGGTCGAGTCCTTCAAGTCAGTCGAGTGTGTCCCTCGTTGGTCGACTGGAAGGTGACTTCTTCTAAGGGTGTCCTTGGGTAAGGTACTTGGATCAGGTCCATGACCCTACCCTAGGTACATAACCCCATCATTAGCCCCCGAATGGATTGAGGCTTCGAGTGAGGAAGGAGTTGATGTTGTTTCCGATTAACCTTTGCGCTCTGGTCGTGCGTTGTCCTGGACCAAAGAATCTCTTCGTCGACAGGGAGCAACTTGCCTTCAGTCGACTCGATCCATTCTATTTTTGCGTCGAGTGATCTTTCGGGCTTCGACGATCTCCGAGCGACGGATCGCCGGAAACACCGCGTCTGACAGACTGATTTGCTGTTCGCGGATTCTGCGGGATGCGAAATTTGGGGACGCGCGCGAAGCGGGGCGGACCGCGGCGTTCGGATGGGACGGGGCATAGACGCCTCGATCTCCGCGCCTCCTTTTTCGCCACCTATCCCGTCTGCATAACTGCTCCCAGATATGATTAGATCGACGGGCCCACCTGTCATCCACTCGGAAGGGACCTTATAAATGTGCCCGGCGAGGATTTCTGTGCTGCGCCTCAGCATTCTCTCCCTCTCTCTTCTTCCTTCTTCCCCGCCCAGCGTGCTCGCTCTCGCCCCCGCACCACTTCCCTTCGCGCATCTCGCCGGCGACCATGGCCAAGGAGAAGACGGCGGCGCTAGAGCGTGCAAAGAAGGCGTCGGCGTCGGAGAAGGCGAAGGGGAGATCCACCAGCCGCGGAGGGTCCTCGTCCAGATCCCGCCTGCCGAAGGGCTGGGTCCAAGGAGACTGGATCCAGTTGACCATCACAGAGAATGACCTCCTCGACATGGCCAACGAGGGCTTGATCCCTCACGGAGCTGCGAGGCTTCCGGGGAAGGAGTGGCAGCCTCAGCCAGAAGAGGGTGAGTGTGTGCTCTTGGCCACCCATGTTGATCGTGGGTTTTCCTTGCCGCCGAGTGTTTTCTTCCGTGGCTTCTTGAATTTCTTCGGAGCGCAGCTCCACCACTTTACCCCAAACTCCATTGCCTATCTTGCTGTGTTCGTGTCCATGTGTGAGGGTTTCTTGGGCTGTCGACCGCACTGGGGTTTGTTCAAACATATATTCACGTGTCGCTCTCAGACCGTGAAGAAGGCGAGCCCAGGTGATGAGAGAACCCGAGTCGTCCAAATGTGTGGGGGTCTGGGGATCCAGGTGAGGAATAAGAGCACCTTCCCGCCCATGACCTTTCCCGAGTCAGTCAGAGGCTGGCAGTCGACCTGGTTCTACTGCCGGGACCAGTCGACGCCGGGGCAGTCGACCTGGTTCTACTGCCGGGACCAGTCGACGCCGGGGCAGTCGAGTGGACTCCCACAGTTTACCATGGACCGAGTGAACAAGCCCTCCTCTCTGAAGTTGATTCCGGAGGAGAAAGCTGATGTGAAGATGTTGATGGAGCGCGTGGTGCAGTTGGTTCGGGAGGGAGTGACGGGCATGGACCTCTTGGAGGTCTTCCTCAGGCGTCGCATTCAGCCTCTTCAGTTCCGGAGCCACTGCATGTGGTTGTACTGTGGGACCGAAGACGAGACTCGAGTCCATCCAGAAGCAGTCGACGATGTCACTCTGGAAAGATGGATGGTAGCCGTTACCGAAAACAAGGACAACCCACACGGAGCCAGAAGGATTCCTCCACTCGACCACAACAGCGATCCAAACAAGGTACATTTGCTCTGCCCTCCACTGCGTCCTTGTCGCATTCATTTCTGTTTATCCTGCCGACTGGTCGACTGATCCTTGTCTTGATATCTGCTAGGCTCTCACCGAGCTGTACTCGATGCCCAATGGGGCACAAACTCCGACTAAGGAGGGTGAGGCGAGCGGGGGTGAGAGCCAGGAAGAGGAGGAGTGGGACTCGGACGTTGCAGGGGATGACGACGACGATGATGATGACGATGGCGATGACGATGACGTTGAAGACGAGGAGGAAGAGGAGGAGGAGGTCGTACCACCGCGCTCGGAAAGGCGGTCGAAGCTTGTCCACGACCCTTCAACCGAACGTGGTAAGGGGGTTGCGACCACCACTCAGTCGACCAAGCGCCCTCGGACCATCTCTCCGGTGCCGACTGAAAAGGCGCCGAAGCAGCCCAGGGCGGCCTCGTCGAAACCGATCAAGCTCCTGCCGAAGATGAAGGTGTCCATCCCTACCATATCAGGGTAATCATGTTGTTTGAATCTTCTCGTTTTGTGTGAACTTTGTCTCTGGTCGACGCTGAAGTTAGTCGACTGATCCTTTGGAGTTGCAGTGCTGCTACTTCTGAAACCTCGGCCCGGGCTGATGACCACGAGATGGAGGACGCAGCAACTTCGAACCCAGGTACTGTATTCTTAACGCCATTCTTAGTCGACTGACTCGTGATCTCTGATCCTGATTCTTCTCCGCAGCTCCACCCAATACTGTTATCAATCTTCCTGACGATGATGAGGATGAAGAGCCGCTGAAGCGCAGGAGGAGTCGGAAAGCGTCCGCCAGTAAGGTGCCTCAGGATGTGACGGCGCCTGAGATTCTGACTGTGGAGGAAGAGAACACCACTCGACACACGGTGTCCTTCGCAAATCCACTGACGAGTGCTCAGCAGCCCTCCCTCTTCACGACGCACCACGTCCCAGAGGACCAAGCTGGCGCAGCGAAGGAGGCGATACTCCAGGCGGGACTCATGATGGAGCAGCTGAAGACCATCCGGGACGCGAGCCAGGCAGCTTATGACGCCAGTTCTGCCCTCCAAAGCAATGTTCAGGTCAGTCGACCACCGTTTGTTCTGTTGGATATGCTGCCAAAAACTTTTCCTTTCCGGAATTTATAGTAGTCACCCAGTGGGTGTTGTCGATTGAGCTCCGTATTAGCGGGGGCATGCTGAGTGCACCCGCTGGGTGTAGTCCCCAAGGCTAAGGTCGACTGCTGGCAGTCGGCCTTAGGCTTTATAATTTCAGTCTTTCTGTCAGTCGACTATGTCGACTGGATTTCACAAACCGGTGGGGGCACGCTGAGTGCACCCACTGGGTGTAGTCCCCGAGACTGTGGTCGACTGCTTGCAGTTGATCACAGTCTTAGAGAATGCATCTCGCAGTTTTTTTTTGAGGTCGACTGGTCGACTTTGTCTTCAACAGGATTAGTGGGGGCACGCTGAGTGCACCCACTGGGTGTAGTCCCCGAGACTACGGTCGAATGCTTGTATTCGGCTATAGTCTTAGAAACGTGAGTTTTTCCCTTTTTCACTCGGAAGTGAATTATATTTGACATTTAGTCGATTGGTTCTTCGCAGAACTCTTGTGATCTTGTGGCTCGCTACTCAGAGCTGGAACACAAGCATACTCAAGTCGAGCTGAGCTTGAAGCTGGTTCAGGAGAAGCTGACAAAGGCAAAGGAGGAGACCGAAGGTATGTTTGGTGAGACCCTGACGACTGCTTTTCCCCTTGCTTGTTTCAAAATCTGATCTTGCTGTAACTTGCAGGTAAGGTAAGGGAGGCCCAACAGAAGAAAGACCTTGAGCTAGCTGAGAAGATCAAGCTTGCTGACGATAAGTTAGCTTCAGTCACCAAGCTCGAACAAGACAATACCAATCTGAAAGCTGCTCTTGGGATTGCCAACAAGGAGGTCAGTCGACTGAAAACTGATAAAGCTGCCCTGACCGACCAAGTCACCAAATTGACTGGGAAGAAAACTGATCTGGAGGCCTTCCTGAGTGGACTTGCCAAGAAGCTGTTTCTTATGCTTGAAGGTAAACCTCTATGCTTGGCAGACATTTCCAATTGTGATTTTTCCATTCGACCGTCCCCTTGACTTAGTGATCACCCTTGCAGAATTTTGTCAAAACTTTGAAGAAGAAACTAGCCGGCTGGAGCCAAACCTCGACCCCGTCAATTCTCCGGTGAACGATGAAGTTGCCATGGATGTTCTCCGACTGGAGTCCCGTGTTGCAGCTGTCGTGGACTATCTCGCAAGACTGAAGGCTGCCACATCTCGCATCGACTCGACGCTCTGGCCTGAGGAGACACTTCAGAATGATCTTGAGTCGCTGATGGCCCGGTTGAACACGATCCCTGGTCGAGTGCAGGAATGGAAGAAGTCCTCGGCTCGGTGTGGTGCAGATGTTGCTCTGTGTCTTGCCCGAGTCCACTGTAAGGATGCACGAGAAGAGAAGCTGGCGGCTCTTCGGGTGGCCAACACCAAGAAACACGACTTCAGGTCCTTTATGGAAACTTTCCTTGCAGCTGCCACTCGGATCGCCGACGGGATCGACCTTGATGAATTCGTTGCACCTTCCAGCCCTCCACAGGAGGGGTAAAAAACTTCTTCTGGCTCGACGCTTTAAATTTGCCTCGGTATGCCGAGTGGAATTGTAACCGATAAACCTTAACAGGCTTAACGCCTGAGCACTCTCGGTTCCTTTAGATATCGATTCAAACTTGAATTGGGTGCTTGAATACGATTGCTTTTGGCTCGAAATGTCTTTTGCAGGTTCAAAGCAAGGCGCCTTTATTGCAATCGACTTATTCTTCAGTCCTACTTAGGCGAGCACTGGGCTGCAGCTAAGCCTTCGGGTGAAAGTCTGCTTACCACTCGGTAGGATTTTGATAACTTAGGCGAGTGCTTGGACTGCAGCTAAGCCCCCGAGTGAGAGGGTTGCTCTTCACTCGGTAGGATTTTCGTAACTTAGGCGAGCACAGGGCTGCAGCTAAGCCCCCGAGTGAGAGGGTTGCTCCTCACTCGGTAGGATTTTTATAACTTAGGCGAGTGCTTGGACTGCAGCTAAGCCTCCGAGTGAGAGGGTTGCTCTTCACTCGGTAGGATTTTCGTAACTTAGGCGAGCACAGGGCTGCAGCTAAGCCCCCGAGTGAGAGGGTTGCTCCTCACTCGGTAGGATTTTTATAACTTAGGCGAGTGCTTGGACTGCAGCTAAGCCTCCGAGTGAGAGGGTTGCTCTTCACTCGGTAGGATTTTTGTAACTTAGGCGAGTGCTTGGACTGCAGCTAAGCCCCCGAGTGAGAGGGTTGCTCT
>NC_041392.1:202728966-202737237 GCF_002162155.2 Triticum dicoccoides
AGGCGAGTGCTTGGACTGCAGCTAAGCCTCCGAGTGAGAGGGTTGCTCTTCACTCGGTAGGATTTTTGCAACTTAGGCGAGCACAGGGCTGCAGCTAAGCCCCCGAGTGAGAGGGTTGCTCTTCACTCGGTAGGATTTTTATAACTTAGGCGAGCACAGGGCTGCAGCTAAGCCCCCGAGTGAGAGGGTTGCTCCTCACTCGGTAGGATTTTTATAACTTAGGCGAGCACAGGGCTGCAGCTAAGCCCCCGAGTGAGAGGGTTGCTCCTCACTCGGTAGGATTTTTATAACTTAGGCGAAACGGATTCGCAGCTAAGCCTCCGAGTGGGAGCCTGACTCACCACTCGGTAGGATTTTTACAAACTTAGGCGAAACGGATTCGCAGCTAAGTCACCCACTGAGGGGGAATTTTGTGTGGACAAAAATAAAAAAGTGACAGAAATTATGGAGGAACTATGACACTATTATTTTGAGGTCCATGAACTACAGAAGTATTTTATTGCAACTCATCCGAGTGATAAAACTTAAGTGTAAAATGGGCGGAGTAGCTCCGCGTTCCAAGCTCGGGGCTCGTCGATATTATGCTCGACGTTGTAAAGACGGTACGCCCCGTTGTGGAGAACCTTGGTGACGATGAAGGGGCCTTCCCAAGGAGGAGCAAGCTTGTGTGGTTTGTGCTGATCCACTCGGAGAACCAAATCTCCTTCCTGGAAGGCTCGACCTCTCACATTTCTGGCGTGGAAACGACGCAAATCTTGTTGGTAGATGGTCGACCGGATCAGACCCATCTCCCTTTCTTCCTCTAAAAGGTCGACTGCGTCTTGCCGCGCTTGTTCAGCCTCTGCTTCGTTGTAGATTTCAACTCGAGGAGCATTGTGGAGAAGATCACTCGGCAAGACTGCTTCAGCTCCGTAGACCAAGAAGAATGGAGTTCTTCCGGTCGATCGATTAGGTGTGGTCTGATGGGGTTATGTACCTAGGGTAGGGTCATGGACCTGATCCAAGTACCTTACCCAAGGACACCCTTAGAAGAAGTCACCTTCCAGTCGACCAACGAGGGACACACTCGACTGACTTGAAGGACTCGACCACGAAGACTCACTCGACCACCGGAAAGTCAAGAGGCACTCTGCACTACAACGGCCTGTAATCAAGTAGACTTTATGATAGTAAAGGCACTTTATGTGGGGCGTTACCAGTAACACCCCAGACTTAACTCACCTTAAACCCTCTCCTACGCGGGCTGGCTGGGGTCCTGGCGCACTCTATATAAGCCACCCCCTCCACAGGCAGAAGGGTTCGGCACCTTGTAATTCACATACTCATAATCCACTCGACCGCCTCCGGGCTCCGAGACGTAGGGCTGTTACTTCCTCCGAGAAGGGCCTGAACTCGTACATCCTTTGTGCTTACAACCTCTCCATAGCTAGGACCTTGCCTCTCCATACCTACCCCCCACTCTACTGTCAGGCTTAGAACCACGACAGTTGGCGCCCACCGTGGGGCAGGTGTTTTAGCGATTTTGTGGGGAAGTTGCGATTCTTCCGAGTACTTTCATCATGGTGTCTGCTGGAGTTTTGGTCGAGGGTCAAGAGATCCGTCTCGGCACTCTCACCTTCATCGCCGACGACTCCGCGTGGCTCCAGGAGGCTCCACTCGACGTAGGTGCGCTCCCCGTCTGCGGTGCGACGCATTTTCGCGCATGTGTCCGCGGCGTTCTGCTGCGGCAACCGTCGAACCAGTATCGGTCGGCCCGTCCATCGTCCAGCCTCCCGGTATCCCGCCAGCGCAAGCGCTCGGGCCGGTCGAGGCTTCAGCGATGGGTTAGGCACGCGGTGGCTCGCCAATCGGCCACCACCCAAGTTGCGGCAATCGAGCCCGACGAACCTCTCTACGGCTTGTTCGATCTGTCGACTGGCTCCGTAGAGACTGCATCCGAGTGCGGTAGCAGTGATCCAGCGGCGGAAATCTTGATGGTCGACGGGCCCCACAGTCCCCCTGGCTTCGCCCGTGGTGGTGGAGCAGGTGACGGCGGCGACCCTACACGAGGCTACGAAGAGTACCAGCCCGAGCCACTCGACTCTCTGCAAAGAGAGGAACTTCGCCGCAGGAACGAGGATCCCCTGCGCACTCCCATCGCAGGAGAAACCCCCGAGGCTCGTGCCTTGGAGGAGGCGCGTCTGGCCAATTTGGCCGAGCGCACTCGACTGGAGAACCTTCAGCGAGCTCTCGACGAGCGCGCGCGGCAACGAGTTCCCGACAACAGTCGACGTCAACTCTTCCCGCCGACTCAGGTATATCGAACCCCAATTCAGAATTTAGCAGCTGCGACCCGTATAGCAGAGTCCATCCAGCCTTCGCAGTCGGAAGCTGGCAGAGGTTTGCTGCAGATCAGGGATCTGCTTTGGGCAGCAGGAGATCAGAATTCAGCCATGTCTCAGTCGCGCAACAGAATTCACAGTCGATCCGTCACTGTGAATACGGTTCAGTCGGCTCATAGCCCCAGATCGCCTCCGCGGCGTGAAGGGCGCGAGAATCGGCGAGATCAATATGACGACAGACTCGACCGAGATGATAGGCGTCGAGTGCCCTATTCCCCTCCGAGGGGTGGGTCTTACGCTCCTCGGTAGCCAGATGATAGGCGTCAGTACAGTACAGGGCGTAGGGTTCCAGTCGACCCCAGAGAACCAGGCTTCGACGCGCGATCCATTATCGTGCAAGGGTTGGTTGACCGGAACAGAGCCCATCGAGGTGGACTCGACAGAGATGTACCCACAACCAGTCGAGTGCATGTTTCTGGTCCTGAATGTTTCAGCAGAGCTATCAGAGCCGCAGTTATCCCTCCCAATTTCAGGTTGGCAACAGGAGTCAGCAAGTTCACTGGTGAGTCTAAGCCTGAAACTTGGCTTGAAGACTACCGAGTGGCAGTTCAGATTGGTGGTGGGAACGACGAGGTGGCCATGAAGCATTTGCCCCTCATGTTGGAAGGTTCTGCCAGGGCATGGTTGACTCAGTTACCTCCTAGCAGCATTTACACTTGGGAAGATCTGTCCCGAGTGTTCGTCAGAACGTTTGAAGGAACTCGCAAGCGACCAGCTGGATTGACAGAGTTGCAAGTCTGCGTGCAGAAAACTAATGAGACTCTCAGAGAGTATATTCAGAGGTGGATCACTTTGCACCACACTGTGGAGAATGTGTCCGATCACCAGGCAGTCTGCGCCTTCAAAGACGGCGTCAAGAACAGAGAACTGAGTTTGAAGTTTGGTCGAACCGGTGACATGACCTTGAGTCGGATGATGGAGATTGCTACCAAGTACGCCAACGGCGAAGAAGAAGACCGACTCCGAAGCGGCAAGCACAAGCCGAGTCAGTCGGAAAAAGGAAACACCAGTCGGAAACAGAAGCGGAAGGCCGAACCGGCAGCTCCTGGAGAGGCTCTGGCCGTGACTCAAGGAAAGTTTAAGGGGAAACCAAAAGGATCCTGGAGCCCCAGGAAGGTAAAGGATAAAGAAGGGAACGACGTGATGGACATGCCATGTCACATTCACACGAAGAAAGACGAAGAGGTGAATATCATCTACCCGAAGCACACCACTCGCCAATGTCGACTCCTGATCCAGCAGTTTCAGGGAAAACAGTCTAAGGACAAGGAGAAGGAGTCGGACAAGGCCGAAGACAAGGAGGACAGTGAGGGAGGATATCCGCATATCAACTCCACTCTGATGATCTTTGCAGATGTGGAAAGCAGAAGTCGACTGAAAGTGATTAACCGAGAGGTGAACATGGTTGCCCCAGCAAAAGCAAATTATCTGAAGTGGTCTCAAACACCCATCACATTCGACCAATCTGATCACCCAACTCATATTGCCACCCCTGGGAGGCAAGCTTTGGTGGTCGATCTAGTTGTCGAAGGCACTCGACTGACAAAGGTGCTGATGGATGGTGGAAGTGGGCTGAACTTATTGTATGCAGACACATTGAAAGGTATGGGCATTCCGATGTCCCGACTGAGCACTAGTAACATGAGCTTTCATGGAGTTATACCAGAGAAGAAGGCCGAGTCACTCGGCCAGATAGCTTTGGACGTGGTGTTTGGTGATTCGAAGCATTTTCGCAAAGAAAAGTTGACGTTTGAGGTCGTGGATTTTCAGAGTGCATATCATGCCATTTTGGGGAGACCAGCTTACGCACGGTTCATGGCTCGACCATGCTACGTGTACCTCAAATTGAAGATGCCCGGCCCCAAAGGAGTGATCACTGTCACCGGTGATCGGAAAAAGGCAGAAGAGTGCTTTCAGAAGGGCTCCAAGATCGCCGATTCCCAGGTGACAGCGGTCGAGTTCGAAGAATACAAGCAAAACGCAGATCCGAGTGACTTGCTGCGATCCAAGAAGCCCGCCACAGAGTCTGCATTCCAGTCGTCCGGTGAGACAAAGCCTGTTCACATTCACCCGACCGACCCCGAAGCAGCTCCGACCCGCACCTCCACGACTCTCGACCCAAAATAGGAAGAAGCGCTCATCCAGTTCCTCCGTGAGAACTGGGACATTTTTGCATGGAAGCCCGCTGACATGCCAGGTGTTCCCAGGGGACTGGCTGAGCATCGCCTAAGAGTCGACTCATCTGCCAAACCAGTCAAAGAGCATGTTCGGCGGTCCGCCGTCCAGAAGAGAAAAGCCATTGGTGAAGAAGTGGCTTGACTATTGGCGGCAGGATTTATCCGAGAGATATACCACTCCGAGTGGCTCGCTAATGTCGTCATGGTTCCTAAGAAGGACAAGTCGCTACGAATGTGCATTGATTTCAAGCACATCAACCGGGCCTGCCCGAAAGATCATTTTCCTCTCCCTCGCATAGATCAAATTGTTGACTCGACCGCGGGATGTGAGAGGCTATCTTTTTTAGATGCCTACTCCGGGTACCACCAGATCCGTCTGTACGGACCCGACGAGGTAAAAACAGCTTTCATCACTCCATTCGGGTGCTTCTGCTATATCACCATGCCATTCGGCCTCAAGAATGCCGGAGCCACATTTATGCGAATGATTCAAAAGTGTCTACTCACTCAAATCAGTCGGAATGTGGAAGCTTATATGGATGATATTGTTGTCAAGTCACGAAAAGGTTCCGACCTGCTCGCTGACCTCGCCGAAACATTTGCCAACCTCAGAAGGTATGATATCAAGCTCAATCCATCGAAGTGCACATTTGGAGTTCCTGGTGGCAAGTTACTCGGTGTTCTCGTTTCCGAACGGGGAATCGACGCTAACCCAGAGAAGATTGGCACCATTCTCCGAATGAAACGCCCTGTGCGAGTGCACGATGTCCAGAAGCTTACTGGATGCTTGGCCGCATTAAGTCGATTCATCTCACGGCTCGGTGAAAAGGCACTGCCTCTTTACCGACTGATGAAGAAGACAGACAAGTTCGAGTGGACTCCAGAAGCTGATGCAGCGTTTGCCGAGCTAAAAGCTCTGCTCTCCACCCAGCCGGTGCTTGCTGCTCCAATCAGCAAAGAGCCTCTGTTGCTCTATATCGCAGCCACAGGACAAGTCGTCAGTACTGTGCTAACGGTCGAGCGGGAAGAAGAAGGAAAAGCCCTCAAAGTTCAGCGCCCAGTGTATTATTTGTCTGAAGTCTTGACTCCATCCAAGCAGAGATATCCTCATTATCAGAAGCTTGTATATGGAATATACATGACCACAAAGAAGGTTGCTCATTATTTCTCTGATCATTCCATCACAGTCGTCAGCGACGCTCCACTATCAGAGATTTTGCACAACAGAGATGCAACTGGTCGAGTGGCCAAATGGGCGATTGAACTTCTTCCCCTTGATATCAAGTTTGAGGCAAAGAAAGCCATTAAGTCCCAGGCAATAGCAGATTTCCTTGCCGAGTGGATTGAACAGCAGCAGCCGACTGAAGTTCACTCGGAGCATTGGACCATGTTTTTTGATGGCTCTAAGATGTTGAATGGTTCCGGTGCTGGGGTTGTCCTGGTTTCCCCCAGAGGAGATAAGCTCAGATATGTGCTCCAGATTCACTTTGATTCCTCCAACAATGAGGCAGAATATGAGGCCCTCTTATATGGGTTGCGCATGGCCATTTCACTCGGCGTCCGTCGCCTGATGGTCTATGGCGACTCGGATTTAGTGGTCAATCAGGTGATGAAAGAGTGGGACGTGAGAAGCCCAGCCATGACTGGATACTGCAGTGCAGTGAGGAAGCTGGAAAAGAAGTTCGAGGGGTTGGAACTCCACCATATACCCCGACTGAAAAATCAAGCAGTTGATGATCTAGCAAAGATAGGTTCCAAGAGAGAAGCCATTCCGAGTGGTGTGTTCTTGGAGCATATACACACTCCGTCAGTCAAAGAAGATCCTTTCACCGAAGAAACTCCACAGCCCAAGAGTGCCACAGATCCGACTGAAGTTGAAGTCCCAGCGGTGGTCGACTTGATCATGGAGGTTTTGGTGGTCATTCCCGACTGGACGATTCCGTATGTCGCATATATCCTGAGAAAAGAACTTCCGGAGGATGAGGAAGAGGCTCGACAGATCGTCCGTCGATCTAAGGCCTTTACCGTAATCAAAGGACAATTATACAGAGAAAGCGCGACTGGAGTTGGTCAGAAGTGCATAACACCAGAAGAAGGTCGACTCATCCTCAATGATATTCACTCGGGGACCTGTGGTCATCATGCGTCCTCTCGGACCATCGTGGCCAAAGCATACCGAGCCGGATTTTACTGGCCAAAGGCGAATGAGATGGCAAAAGAGATAGTGGATAAGTGCGAGGGATGTCAATTCTACTCGAATATGTCACACAAGCCTGCGTCAGCTCTGAAGACCATCCCACTCGTCTGGCCTTTCGCAGTATGGGGATTGGACATGGTCGGTCCTTTGAGGACAAGACGAAGTGGCTTCACGCATGTACTGGTGGCAGTCGACAAGTTCACCAAGTGGATCGAGGCTAAACCAATCAAGAGCCTTGACACCGGTACTGCTGTTAGCTTCATCAGGGAACTAATATTCAGATATGGAGTCCCGCACAGCATCATTACGGATAATGGGTCGAACTTTGACTCGGAGGAATTCAGAGATTTCTACAACTCCCAAGGCACACGGGTCGACTACGCTTCAGTCGCCCATCCGCAGTCGAATGGACAAGCAGAGCGAGCTAATGGACTGATTCTTAAGGGATTGAAGCCTCGACTGATGCGTGATCTCAAACACGCGGCTGGAGCTTGGGTCGACGAACTTCCCTCAGTACTTTGGGGACTGCGGACCACACCTAATCGGTCGACCGGAAGAACTCCATTCTTCTTGGTCTACGGAGCCGAAGCAGTCTTGCCGAGTGATCTTCTCCACAATGCTCCTCGAGTTGAAATCTACAACGAAGCAGAGGCTGAACAAGCGCGGCAGGACGCAGTCGACCTTTTAGAGGAAGAAAGGGAGATGGCTCTGATCCGGTCAACCATCTACCAACAAGATTTGCGTCGTTTCCACGCCAGAAATGTGAGAGGTCGAGCCTTCCAGGAAGGGGATTTGGTTCTCCGAGTGGATCAGCACAAACCACACAAGCTCGCTCCTTCTTGGGAAGGCCCCTTCATCGTCACCAAGGTCCTCCACAACGGGGCGTACCGTCTTTACAACATCGAGCATAATATCGATGAACCCCGAGCTTGGAACGCGGAGCTACTCCGCCCATTCTACACTTAAGTTTTATCACTCAGATGAGTTGCAATCAAGTACTTTTGTAGTTCATGGACCTCAAAATAATAGTGTCATAGTCCCTCCATACTTTTTGTCACTTTTTATTTTTGTCCACAAAAAATTCCCCCTCAGTGGGTGACTTAGCCGCGAATCCGTTTCGCCTAAGTTGGTAAAAATCCTGCCGAGTGGTGAGCCAGCCTCTCACTCGGAGGCTTAGCCGCGAATCCGTTTCGCCTAAGTTTATCAAAATCCTACCGAGTGGTAAGCCAGCCTTCCACTCGGAGGCTTAGCTGCAGTCCAAGGACTCGCCTAAGTTTATCAAAATCCTACCGAGTGAAGAGCAACCCTCCCACTCGGGGGCTTAGCTGCAGTCCAAGCACTCGCCTAAGTTACAAAAATCCTACCGAGTGAAGAGCAACCCTCTCACTCGGAGGCTTAGCTGCAGTCCAAGCACTCGCCTAAGTTATAAAAATCCTACCGAGTGAAGAGCAACCCTCTCACTCCGGGGCTTAGCTGCAGCCCTGTGCTCGCCTAAGTTATAAAAATCCTACCGAGT
>NC_041392.1:202737581-202763956 GCF_002162155.2 Triticum dicoccoides
GAGTGAGGAGCAACCCTCTCACTCGGAGGCTTAGCTGCAGTCCAAGCACTCGCCTAAGTTAAGAAAATCCTACCGAGTGAAGAGCAACCCTCTCACTCGGAGGCTTAGCTGCAGTCCAAGCACTCGCCTAAGTTATAAAAATCCTACCGAGTGAGGAGCAACCCTCTCACTCGGAGGCTTAGCTGCAGTCCAAGCACTCGCCTAAGTTATAAAAATCCTACCGAGTGAAGAGCAACCCTCTCACTCGGGGGCTTAGCTGCAGTCCAAGTACTCGCCTAAGTTATCAAAATCCTACCGAGTGGTAAGCCAGACTTTCACTCGGGGGCTTAGCTGCGGCCCAGTGCTTGCCTAAGTGAACTGAAGAATAAGTCGATTGCGATAAAGGCGCCTTGCTTTGAACCTGCAAAAGACATTTCGAGCCAAAAGCAATCGTATTCAAGCACCAAATTCAAGTTTGAATCGATATCTAAAGGAACCGAGAGTGCTCAGGCATTAAGCCTATTAAGGTTTATCGGTTACAATTCCACTCGGCATACCGAGGCAAATTTAAAGCGTCGAGCCAGAAGAAGTTTTTTACCCCTCCTGTGGAGGGCTGGAAGGTGCAACGAATTCATCAAGGTCGATCCCGTCAGCGATCCGAGTTGCAGCTGCAAGGAAAGTTTCCATAAAGGACCTGAAGTCGTGTTTCTTGGTGTTGGCCACCCGAAGAGCCCCAGCTTCTCTTCTCGTGCATCCTTACAGTGGACTCGGGCAAGACACAGAGCAACATCTACACCACACCGAGCCGAGGACTTCTTCCATTCCTGCACTCGACCAGGGATCGTGTTCAACCGGGCCATCAGCGACTCAAGGTCATTCTGAAGTGTCTCCTCAGGCCAAAGCGTCGAGTCGATGCGAGATGTGGCGGCCTTCAGCCTTGCGAGATAGTCCACGACAGCTGCGACACGAGACTCCAGTCGGAAAACATCCATGGCAACTTCGTCGTTCACCGGAGAATTGACAGGGTCGAGGTTTGGCTCCAGCCGGCTAGTTTCTTCTTCAAAGTTTTGACAGAATTCTGCAAGGATGATCACTAAGTCAAGGGGATGGTCGAATGGAAAAACCACAATTGGAAATGTTTGCCAAGCATAGAGGTTTACCTTCAAGCATAAGAAACAGCTTCTTGGCAAGGCCACTCAGGAATGCCTCCAGTTCAGCTTTCTTCTCAGTCAATTTGCTGACTTGGTCGGTCAGGGCAGCTTTATCAATTTTCACTCGACTGACCTCCTTGTTAGCAATCCCAAGAGCAGCTTTCAGATTGGTATTGTCTTGTTCAAGCTTGGTGACTGAAGCTAACTTCTCGTCAGCAAGCTTGATCTTCTCAGCTAGCTCAAGATCTTTCTTCTGTTGGGCCTCCCTTACCTTACCTACAAGTTACAGCAAGATCAGATTTCGAAACAAGCAAGGGGAAAAGCAGTCGTCAGGGTCTCACCAAACATACCTTCGGTCTCCTCCTTTGCCTTTGTCAGCTTCTCCTGAACCAGCTTCAAGCTCAGCTCGACTTGAGTATGCTTGTGTTCCAGCTCCGAGTAGCGAGCCACAAGATCACAAGAGTTCTGCGAAGAACCAATCGACTAAAATGTCAAATATAATTCACTTCCGAGTGAAAAAGGGAAAAAACACACGTTTCTAAGACTACAGCCGAATACAAGCATTCGACCGTAGTCTCGGGGACTACACCCAGTGGGTGCACTCAGCGTGCCCCCACTAATCCTGTTGGAGACAAAGTCGACCAGTCGACCTCAAAAAAAAAGTGCGAGATGCATTCTCTAAGACTGTGATCAACTGCAAGCAGTCGACCACAGTCTCGGGGACTACACCCAGTGGGTGCACTCAGCGTGCCCCCACCGGTTTGTGAAATCCAGTCGACATAGTCGACTGACAGAAAGACTGAAATTATAAAGCCTAAGGCCGACTGCCAGCAGTCGACCTTAGCCTTGGGGACTACACCCAGTGGGTGCACTCGGCGTGCCCCCGCTAATACGGAGTTCAATCGACAACACCCAGTGGGTGACTACTATAAATTCCAGAAAGGAAAAGTTTTTGGCAGCATATCCAACAGAACAAACGGTGGTCGACTGACCTGAACATTGCTTTGGAGGGCAGAACTGGCGTCATAAGCTGCCTGGCTCGCGTCCCGGATGGTCTTCAGCTGCTCCATCATGAGTCCCGCCTGGCGTATCGCCTCCTTCGCTGCGCCAGCTTGGTCCTCTGGGACGTGGTGCGTCGTGAAGAGGGAGGGCTGCTGAGCACTCGTCAGTGGATTTGCGAAGGACACCGTGTGTCGAGTGGTGTTCTCTTCCTCCACAGTCAGAATCTCAGGCGCCGTCACATCCTGAGGCACCTTACTGGCGGACGCTTTCCGACTCCTCCTGCGCTTCAGCGGCTCTTCATCCTCATCATCGTCAGGAAGATTGATAACAGTATTGGGTGGAGCTGCAGAGAAGAATCAGGATCAGAGATCGCGAGTCAGTCGACTAAGAACGGCGTTAAGAATACAGTACCTGGGTTCGAAGTTGCTGCGTCCTCCATCTCGTGGTCATCAGCCCGGGCCGAGGTTTCAGAAGTAGCAGCACTACAACTCCAAAGGATCAGTCGACCAACTTCAGCGTCGACCAGAGACAAAGTTCACACAAAATGAGAAGATTCAAACAACACGATTACCCTGATATGGTAGGGATGGACACCTTCATCTTCGGCAGGAGCTTGATCGGCTTCGACGAGGCCGCCCTGGGCTGCTTCGGCGCCTTTTCAGTCGGCACCGGAGAGATGGTCCGAGGACGCTTGGTCGACTGAGTGGTGGTCGCAACCCCCTTACCATGTTCGGTTGAAGGGTCGTGGACAAGCTTCGACCGCCTTTCCGAGCGCGGTGGTACGACCTCCTCCTCCTCTTCCTCCTCGTCTTCAACATCATCGTCATCGCCGTCATCATCATCATTGTCGTCATCCCCTGCAACGTCCGAGTCCCACTCCTCCTCTTCCTGGCTCTCACCCCCACTCGCCTCACCCTCCTCAGTCGGAGTTTGTGCCCCATTGGGCATCGAGTACAGCTCGGTGAGAGCCTAGCAGATATCAAGACAAGGATCAGTCGACCAGTCGGCAGGATAAACAGAAATGAGTGCGACAAGAATGCAGTGGAGGGCAGAGCAAATGTACCTTGTTTGGATCACTGTTGTGGTCGAGTGGAGGAATCCTTCTGGCTCCGCGTGGGTTGTCCTTGTTTCCGGTAACGGCTACCATCCATCTTTCCAGAGTGACATCATCGACTGCTTCTGGATGGACTCGAGTCTCGTCTTCGGTCCCACAGTACAACCACATGCAGTGGCTCCGGAACTGAAGAGGCTGGATACGACGCCTGAGGAAGACCTCCAAGAGGTCCATGCCCGTCACTCCCTCCCGAACCAACTGCACCACGCGCTCCATCAACATCTTCACATCAGCTTTCTCCTCCGGAATCAACTTCAGAGAGGAAGGCTTGTTCACTCGGTCCATGGTAAACTGTGGGAGTCCACTCGACTGCCCCGGCGTCGACTGGTCCCGGCAGTAGAACCAGGTCGACTGCCAACCTCTGACTGACTCGGGAAAAGTCATGGGCGGGAAGGTGCTCTTATTCCTCACCTGGATCCCCAGACCCCCACACATTTGGACGACTCGGGTTCTCTCATCACCTGGGCTCGCCTTCTTCACGGTCTAAGAGCGACACGTGAATATATGTTTGAACAAACCCCAGTGCGGTCGACAGCCCAAGAAACCCTCACACATGGACACGAACGCAGCAAGATAGGCAATGGAGTTTGGGGTAAAGTGGTGGAGCTGCGCTCCGAAGAAATTCAAGAAGCCACGGAAGAAAACACTCGGCGGCAAGGAAAACCCACGATCAACATGGGTGGCCAAAAGCACACACTCACCCTCTTCTGGCTGAGGCTGCCACTCCTTCCCCGGAAGCCTCGCAGCTCCGTGAGGGATCAAGCCCTCGTTGGCCATGTCGAGGAGGTCATTCTCTGTAATGGTCGACTGGATCCAGTCTCCTTGGACCCAGCCCTTCGGCAGGCGAGATCTAGACGAGGACCCTCCGCGGCTGGTGGATCTCCCCTTCGCCTTCTCCGACGCCGACGCCTTCTTTGCACGCTCCAGCGCCGCCGTCTTCTCCTTGGCCATGGTCGCCGGCGAGATGCGCAAAGGGAAGTGGTGCGGGGGCGAGAGCGAGCACGCTGGGCGGAGAAGAAGGAAGAAGAGAGAGGGCGAGAATGCTGAGGCGCAGCACAGAAATCCTCGCTGGGCACACTTATAAGGCCCCTTCCGAGTGGATGACAGGTGGGCCTGTCGATCTAATCATATCTGGGAGCAGTTATGCAGACGGAATACGTGGCGAAAAAGGCGGCGCGGAGATCGAGGCGTCTATGCCCCGTCCCATCCGAACTCCGCGGTCCGCCCCGCTTCGCGCGCGTCCCCAAATTTCGCATCCCGCGGAATCCGCGAACAGCAAATCAGTCTGTCGGACGCGGTGTTTCCGGCGATCCGTCGCTCGGAAATCGTCGAAGCCCGAAAGATCACTCGACGCAAAAATAGAATGGATCGAGTCGACTGAAGGCAAGTTGCTCCCTGTCGACGAAGAGATTCTTTGGTCCAGGACAACACACGACCAGAGCGCAAAGGTTAATCAGAAACAACATCAACTCCTTCCTCACTCGAAGCCTCAATCCATTCGGGGGCTAATGATGGGGTTATGTACCTAGGGTAGGGTCATGGACCTGATCCAAGTACCTTACCCAAGGACACCCTTAGAAGAAGTCACCTTCCAGTCGACCAACGAGGGACACACTCGACTGACTTGAAGGACTCGACCACGAAGACTCACTCGACCACCGGAAAGTCAAGAGGCACTCTGCACTACAACGGCCTGTAATCAAGTAGACTTTATGATAGTAAAGGCACTTTATGTGGGGCGTTACCAGTAACACCCCAGACTTAACTCACCTTAAACCCTCTCCTACGTGGGCTGGCTGGGGTCCTGGCGCACTCTATATAAGCCACCCCCCTCCATAGGCAGAAGGGTTCGGCACCTTGTAATTCACATACTCATAATCCACTCGACCGCCTCCGGGCTCCGAGACGTAGGGTTGTTACTTCCTCCGAGAAGGGCCTGAACTCGTACATCCTTTGTGCTTACAACCTCTCCATAGCTAGGACCTTGCCTCTCCATACCTACCCCCCACTCTACTGTCAGGCTTAGAACCACGACATGGTCCGCAGTCCCCAGAGTACTGAGGGAAGTTCGTCGACCCAAGCTCCAGCCGCGTGTTTGAGATCACGCATCAGTCGAGGCTTCAATCCCTTAAGAATCAGTCCATTAGCTCGCTCTGCTTGTCCATTCGACTGCGGATGGGCGACTGAAGCGTAGTCGACCCGTGTGCCCGGTGTCAAGGCTCTTGATTGGTTTGGCCTTGATCCACTTGGTGAACTTGTCGACTGCCACCAGTACATGCGTGAAGCCACTTCATCCTGTTCTCAAAGGACCGACCATGTCCAATCCCCATACTGCGAAAGGCCAGACGAGTGGGATGGTCTTCAGAGCCGACGCAGGCTTGTGTGACATATTCGAGTAGAATTGACATCCCTCGCACTTATCCACTATCTCTTTTGCCATCTCATTCGCCTTTGGCTAGTAAAATCCGGCTCGGTATGCTTTGGCCACGATGGTCCGAGAGGACGCATGATGACCACAGGTCCCCGATGAATATCATTGAGGATGAGTCGACCTTCTTCTGGTGTTATGCACTTCTGACCAACTCCAGTCGCGCTTTCTCTGTATAATTGTCCTTTGATTACGGTAAAGGCCTTAGATCGATGGACGATCTGTCGAGCCTCTTCCTCATCCTCCGGAAGCTCTTTTCTCAGGATATATGCGACATACGAAATCGTCCAGTCGGGAATGACCACCAAAACCTCCATGATCAAGTCGACCACCGCTGGGACTTCAACTTCAGTCGGATCTATGGCACTCTTGGGCTGTGGAGTTTCTTCGGTGAAAGGATCTTCTTTGACTGACGGAGTGTGTATATGCTCCAAGAACACACCACTCGGAATGGCTTCTCTCTTGGAACCTATCTTTGCTAGATCATCAGCTGCTTGATTTTTCAGTCGGGGTATATGATGGAGCTCCAACCCCTCGAACTTCTTTTCCAGCTTCCTCACTGCACTGCAGTATCCAGTCATGGCTGGGCTTCTCACGTCCCACTCTTTCATCACCTGATTGACCACTAAATCCGAGTCGCCATAGACCATCAGGCGACGGACGCCGAGTGAAATGGCCATGCGCAACCCATATAAGAGGGCCTCATATTCTGCCTCATTGTTGGAGGAATCAAAGTGAATCTGGAGCACATATCTGAGCTTATCTCCTCTGGGGGAAACCAGGACAACCCCAGCACCGGAACCATTCAACATCTTAGAGCCATCAAAGAACATGGTCCAATGCTCTGAGTGAACTTCAGTCGGCTGCTGTTGTTCAATCCACTCGGCGAGCAAGTCTGCTATTGCCTGGGACTTAATGGCTTTCTTTGCCTCAAACTTGATATCAAGGGGAAGAAGTTCAATCGCCCATTTGGCCACTCGACCAGTTGCATCCCTGTTGTGCAAAATCTCTGATAGTGGAGCGTCGCTGACGACTGTGATGGAATGATCAGAGAAATAATGAGCAACCTTATTTGTGGTCATGTATATTCCATATACAAGCTTCTGATAATGAGGATATCTCTGCTTGGATGGAGTCAAGACTTCAGACAAATAATACACTGGGCGCTGAACTTTGAGGGCTTTTCCTTCTTCTTCCCGCTCGACCGTTAGCACAGTACTGACGACTTGTCCTGTGGCTGCGATATAGAGCAACAGAGGCTCTTTGCTGATTGGAGCAGCAAGCACCGGCTGGGTGGAGAGCACAGCTTTTAGCTCGGCAAACGCTGCATCAGCTTCTGGAGTCCACTCGAACTTGTCTGTCTTCTTCATCAGTCGGTAAAGAGGCAATGCCTTTTCACCGAGTCGTGAGATGAATCGACTTAATGCGGCCAAGCATCCAGTAAGCTTCTGGACATCATGCACTCGCACAGGGCGTTTCATTCGGAGAATAGTGCCAATCTTCTCTGGGTTAGCGTCGATTCCCCGTTCGGAAACGAGAAAACCGAGTAACTTGCCACCAGGAACTCCAAATGTGCACTTCGATGGATTGAGCTTGATATCGTACCTTCTGAGGTTGGCAAATGTTTCGGCGAGATCAGCGAGCAGGTCGGAACCTTTTCGCGACTTGACAACGATATCATCCACATATGCTTCCACATTCCGACTGATTTGAGTGAGTAGACACTTCTGAATCATTCGCATAAATGTGGCTCCGGCATTCTTGAGGCCGAATGGCATGGTGATATAGCAGAAGCACCCGAATGGAGTGATGAAAGCTGTTTTTACCTCGTCGGGTCCGTACAGACGGATCTGGTGGTACCCGGAGTAGGCATCTAAAAAAGATAGCCTCTCACATCCCGCGGTCGAGTCAACAATTTGATCTATGCGAGGGAGAGGAAAATGATCTTTCGGGCAGGCCCGGTTGATGTGCTTGAAATCAATGCACATTCGGAGCGACTTGTCCTTCTTAGGAACCATGACGACATTAGCGAGCCACTCGGAGTGGTATATCTCTCGGATAAATCCTGCCGCCAACAGTCGAGCCACTTCTTCACCAATGGCTTTTCTCTTCTGGACGGCGGACCGCCGAAGATGTTCTTTGACTGGTTTGGTAGTTGAGTCGACTCTTAGGCGATGCTCAGCCAGTCCCCTGGGAACACCTGGCATGTCAGCGGGCTTCCATGCAAAAATGTCCCAGTTCTCACGGAGGAACTGGATGAGCGCTTCTTCCTATTTTGGGTCGAGTGTCGTGGAGATGCGGGTCGGAGCTGCTTCGGGGTCGGTCGGGTGAATGTGAACAGGCTTCGTCTCACCGGACGACTGGAATGCAGACTCTGTGGCGGGCTTCTTGGATCGCAGCAAGTCACTCGGATCTGCGTTTTGCTTATATTCTTCGAACTCGACCGCTGTCACCTGGGAATCGGCGATCTTGGAGCCCTTCTGAAAGCACTCTTCTGCCTTTTTCCGATCACTAGTGACAGTGATCACTCCTTTGGGGCCGGGCATCTTCAATTTGAGGTACACGTAGCATGGTCGAGCCATAAACCGTGCGTAAGCTGGTCTCCCCAAAATGGCATGATATGCACTCTGAAAATCCACGACCTTAAACGTCAACTTTTCTTTGCGAAAATGCTTCGAATCACCAAACACCACGTCCAAAGCTATCTGGCCGAGTGACTCGGCCTTCTTCCCTGGTATAACTCCATGAAAGCTCATGTTACTAGTGCTCAGTCGGGACATCGGAATGCCCATACCTTTCAATGTGTCTGCATACAATAAGTTCAACCCACTTCCACCATCCATCAGCACCTTTGTCAGTCGAGTGCCTTCGACAACTGGATCGACCACCAAAGCTTGCCTCCCAGGGGTGGCAATATGAGTCGGGTGATCAGATTGGTCGAATGTGATGGGTGTTTGAGACCACTTCAGATAATTTGCTTTTGCGGGGGCAACCATGTTCACCTCTCGGTTAATCACTTTCAGTCGACTTCTGCTTTCCACATCTGCAAAGATCATCAGAGTGGAGTTGATATGCGGATATCCTCCCTCACTGTCCTCCTTGTCTTCGGCCTTGTCCGACTCCTTCTCCTTGTCCTTAGACTGTTTTCCCTGAAACTGCTGGATCAGGAGTCGACATTGGCGAGTGGTGTGCTTCGGGTAGATGATATTCCCCTCTTCGTCTTTCTTTGTATGGATGTGACATGGCATATCCATTACGTCGTTCCCTTCTTTATCCTTTACCTTCTTGGGGTTCCAGGATCCTTTTGGTTTCCCCTTAAACTTTCCTTGAGTCACGGCCAGAGCCTCTCCAGGAGCTGCCGGTTCAGCCTTCCGCTTCTGTTTCCGACTGGTGTTTCCTTTTTCCGACTGACTCGGCTTGTGCTTGCCGCTTCGGAGTCGGTCTTCTTCTTCGCCGTTGGCGTACTTGGTAGCAATCTCCATCATCCGACTCAAGGTCATGTCACCGATTCGACCAAACTTCAAACTCAGTTCTCTGTTCTTGACACCATCTTTGAAGGCGCAGACTACCTGATGATCGGACACATTCTCCACAGTGTGGTGCAAAGTGATCCACCTCTGAATATACTCTCTGAGAGTCTCATTAGCCTTCTGCATGCAAACTTGCAACTCCGTCAATCCAGCTGGTCTTTTGCAAGTCCCTTCAAACGTTCTGATGAACACTCGGGACAGATCTTCCCAAGTGTAAATGCTGCTAGGAGGTAATTGAGTCAACCATGCCCTGGCAGAACCTTCCAGCATGAGGGGCAGGTGCTTCATGGCCACCTCGTCGTTCCCACCACCGATCTGAACTGCCACTCGGTAGTCTTCAAGCCAAGTTTCAGGCTTAGACTCGCCAGTGAACTTGCTGACTCCTATTGCCAACCTGAAATTGGGAGGGATAACTGCAGCTCTGATAGCTCTGCTGAAGCATTCAGGACCAGAAACATGCACTCGACTGCTTGTGGGTACATCTCTGTCGAGTCCACCTCGATGGGCTCTGTTCCGGTCGACCAACCCTTGCACGATAATGGATCGCGCGTCGAAGCCTGGTTCTCTGGGGTCGACTGGAACCCTTCGCCCTGAACTGTACTGACGCCTGTCATCTGGCTGCCGAGGAGCGTAAGACCCACCCCTCGGAGGGGAATTGGGCACTCGACGCCTGTCATCTCGGTCGAGTCTGTCGTCATATTGATCTCGCCGATTCCCGCGCCCTTCGCGCCGCGGAGGCGATCTGGGGCTGTGCGCCGACTGAACCGTATTCACAGTGACGGATCGACTGTGAATTCTGTTGCGCGACTGAGACACGGCTGAATTCTGATCTCCTGCTGCCCGGAGTAGATCCCTGATCTGCAGCAAACCTCTGCCAGCTTCCGACTGCGAAGGCTGGATGGACTCTGCTATACGGGTCGCAGCTGCTAAATTCTGAATTGGGGTTCGATATACCTGAGTCGGCGGGAAGAGTTGACGTCGACTGGTGTCGGGAACTCGTTGCCGCGCGCGCTTGTCGAGTGCTCGCTGAAGGTTCTCCAGTCGAGTGCGCTCGGCCAAATTGGCCAGACGCGCCTCCTCCAAGGCACGAGCCTCGGGGGTTTCTCCTGCGATGGGAGTACGCAGGGCATCCACGTTCCTGCGGCGAAGTTCCTCTCTTTGCAGAGAGTCGAGTGGCTCGGGCTGGTACTCTTCGTGGCGTCGTGCGGGGTCGCCTCCGTCACCTGATCCATCGCCATGGGCGAAGCCAGGGGGACTGCGGGGCCCGTCGACCATCAAGATTTCGGCCGCTGGATAACTGCTACCGCACTCGGATGCAGTCTCTACGGAGCCAGTCGAGTGATCGAACAAGCCGTAGAGAGATTCGTTGGGCTCGATTGCCGCAACTTGGGTGGTGGCCGATTGGCGAGCCACCGCGTGCCTCACCCATCGCTGAAGCCTCGACCGGCCTGAGCGCTTGCGCTGGCGGGAGACCGGGAGGGAGGACGATGGAGGAACCGACCGATACTGGGTCGATGGTTGCCGCAGCAGAACGCCGCGGATACATGCGCGAAAATGCATCGCACCGCGGACGGGGAGCGCATCTATGTCGAGTGGAGCCTCCTGGAGCCATGCGGAGTCGTCGGTGATGAAGGTGAGAGTGCCGAGACGGATCTCTTGACCCTCGACCAAAACTCCAGCAGACACCATGATGAAAGTACTCGGAAGAATCGCAACTTCTCCACAAAATCGCTAAAACACCTGCCCCATGGTGGGCGCCAACTGTCGTGGTTCTAAGCCTGGCAGTAGAGTGGGGGGTAGGTATGGAGAGGCAAGGTCCTAGCTATGGAGAGGTTGTAAACACAAGGGATGTACGAGTTCAGGCCCTTCTCGGAAGAAGTAATAGCCCTACGTCTCGGAGCCCGGAGGCGGTCGAGTGGATTATGAGTATATGAGTTACAAGGTGCCGAACCCTTCTGCCTGTGGAGGGGGGTGGCTTATATAGAGTGCGCCAGGACCCCAGCCAGCCCACGCAGGAGAGGATTTAAGGTGAGTTAAGTCTGGGGCGTTACTGGTAACGCCCCACATAAAGTGCCTTTACTATCATAAAGCCTACTTGATTACAGGCCGTTACAGTGCAGAGTGCCTCTTGACTTTCCGGTGGTCGAGTGAGTCTTCGTGGTCGAGTCCTTCAAGTCAGTCGAGTGTGTCCCTCGTTGGTCGACTGGAAGGTGACTTCTTCTAAGGGTGTCCTTGGGTAAGGTACTTGGATCAGGTCCATGACCCTACCCTAGGTACATAACCCCATCACCGGCCCCCTCTCCTTGTCCTATTCGGACTAGGGGGGGGGGAGGGGCGCGCGGCCCAGCCCTGGCCACCTCTCCTCTCTTCCACTAAAGCCCACTAAGGCCCATATACCTCCCGGGGGGTTCCGGTAACCTCCCGGTACTCCGGTAAAATCCCGACTTCACCCGGAATACTTCCGATATCCAAATATAGGCTTCCAATATATCAATCTTTATGTCTCGACCATTTCGAGACTCCTCGTCATGTCCGTGATCACATCCGGGACTCCGAACAAACTTCGGTTCATCAAAATGCATAAACTCATAATACAACTGTCATCGAAACCTTAAGCGTGCGGACCCTACGGGTTCGAGAACAATGTAGACATGACCGAGACACGTCTTCGGTCAATAACCAATAGCGGAACCTGGATGCTCATATTGGCTCCTACATATTCTACGAAGATCTTTTATCGGTCAGACCGCATAACAACATATGTTGTTCCCTTTGTCATCGGTATGTTACTTGCCCGAGATTCGATCGTCGGTATCTCAATACCTAGTTCAATCTCGTTACCGGCAAGTCTCTTTACTCGTTCCGTAATACATCATCTCACAACTAACTCATTAGTTGCAATGCTTGCAAGGCTTATGTGATGTGCATTACCGAGAGGGCCCAGAGATACCTCTCTGACAATCGGAGTGACAAATCCTAATCTCGAAATACGCCAACCCAACATGTACCTTTGGAGACACCTGTAGAGCACCTTTATAATTACCCATTTACGTTGTGACATTTGGTAGCACACAAAGTGTTCCTCCGGCAAACGGGAGTTGCATAATCTCATAGTCATAGAAACATGTATAAGTCATGAAGAAAGCAATAGCAACATACTAAATGATCGGGTGCTAAGCTAATGGAATGGGTCATGTCAATCAGATCATTCACCTAATGATGTGATCCCGTTAATCAAATAACAACTCTTTGTCCATGGTTAGGAAACATAACCATCTTTGATTAACGAGCTAGTCAAGTAGAGGCATACTAGTGACACTCTGTTTGTCTATGTATTCACACATGTATTACGTTTCCGGTTAATACAATTCTAGCATGAATAATAAAAATTTATCATGATATAAGGAAATAAATAATAACTTTATTATTGCCTCTAGGGCATATTTCCTTCAGTCTCCCACTTGCACTAGAGTCAATAATCTAGATTACACAGTAATGATTCTAACACCCATGGAGCCTTGGTGCTGATCATGTTTTGCTCGTGGAAGAGGCTTAGTTAACGGGTCTGCTACATTCAGATCCGTATGTATCTTGCAAATCTCTATGTCTCCCACCTGGACTAGATGCCGGATGGAATTGAAGTATCTCTTGATGTGTTTGGTTCTCTTGTGAAATCTGGATTCCTTTGCCAAGGCAATTGCACCAGTATTGTCACAAAAGATTTTCATTGGACCCGACGCACTAGGTATGACACCTAGATCAGATATGAACTCCTTCATCCAGACTCCTTCATTTGCTGCTTCCGAAGCAGCTATGTATTCCGCTTCACACATAGATCCCGCCACGACGCTTTGTTTAGAACTGCACCAACTGACAGCTCCACCGTTTAATGTAAATACGTATCCGGTTTGCGATTTAGAATCGTCCGGATCAGTGTCAAAGCTCGCATTGACGTAACCATTTACGATTAGCTCTTTGTCACCTCCATAAACGAGAAACATATCCTTAGTCCTTTTCAGGTATTTCAGGATGTTCTTGACCGCTGTCCAGTGATCCACTCCTGGATTACTTTGGTACCTCCCTGCTAGACTTATAGCAAGGCACACATCAGGTCTGGTACATAGCATTGCATACATGATAGAGCCTATGGCTGAAGCATAGGGAACATCTTTCATTTTCTCTCTATCTTCTGCAGTGGTCGGGCATTGAGTCTGACTAACTTCACACCTTGTAACACAGGCAAGAACCCTTTCTTTGCTTGATCCATTTTGAACTTCTTCAAAACTTTGTCAAGGTATGTGCTTTGTGAAAGTCCAATTAAGCGTCTTGATCTATCTCTATAGATCTTTATGCCTAATATGTAAGCAGCTTCACCGAGGTCTTTCATTGAAAAACTCTTATTCAAGTATCCCTTTATGCTATCCAGAAATTCTATATCATTTCCAATTAGTAATATGTCATCCACATATAATATCAGAAATGCTACAGAGCTCCCACTCACTTTCTTGTAAATACAGGCTTCTCCAAAAGTCTGTATAAAACCAAATGCCTTGATCACACTATCAAAGCATTTATTCCAACTCCGAGAGGCTTGCACCAGTCCATAAATGGATCGCTGGAGCTTGCACACTTTGTTAGCTCCCTTTGGATCGACAAAACCTTCTGGTTGCATCATATACAACTCTTCTTCCAGAAATCCATTCAGGAATGCAGTTTTGACATCCATCTGCCAAATTTCATAATCATAAAATGCGGCAATTGCTAACATGATTCGGACAAACTTAAGCATCGCTACGGGTGAGAAGGTCTCATCGTAGTCAACCCCTTGAACTTGCCGAAAACCTTTTGCGACAAGTCGAGCTTTGTAGACAGTAATATTACCGTCAGCGTCAGTCTTCTTCTTGAAGATCCATTTATTCTCAATTGCTTGCCGATCATTGGGAAAGTCAACGAAAGTCCATACTTTGTTCTCATACATGGATCCCATCTCAGATTTCATGGCTTCAAGCCATTTTGCGGAATCTGGGCTCACCATCGCTTCTTCATAGTTCGTAGGTTCATCATGATCTAGTAGCATGACTTCCAGAACAGGGTTACCGTACCACTCTGGCGCGGATCTCACTCTGGTTGATCTACGAGGTTCAGTGGTATCTTGTTCTGAAGTTTCAGGATAATTATCATTAACTTCCTCACTAATTGGTGTAGGTGTCACAGAAACAGGTTTCTGTGATGTACTACTTTCCAATAAGGGAGTAGGTACAGTTACCTCGTCAAGTTCTACTTTCCTCCGACTCACTTCTTTCGAGAGAAACTCCTTCTCCAGAAAGTTTCCGAATTTAGCAACAAAAGTCTTGCCTTCGGATCTGTGATAGAAGGTGTATCCAATAGTTTCCTTTGGATATCCTATGAAGACACATTTCTCCGATTTGGGTTAGAGCTTATCAGGTTGAAGCTTTTTCACATAAGCATCGCAGCCCCAAACTTTCAGAAACGACAACTTTGGTTTCTTGCCAAACCACAGTTCATAAGGCGTCGTCTCAACGGATTTTGATGGTGCCCTATTTAACGTGAATGCAGCCGTCTCTAGAGCGTATCCCCAAAACGATAGCAGTAAATCAGTAAGAGACATCATAGATCATACCATATCTAGTAAAGTACGATTACGACATTCAGACACACCATTATGCTGTGGTGTTCCGGGTGGCGTGAGTTGTGAAACTATTCCACATTGTTTCAAATGTACACCAAACTCGTAACTCAAATATTCTCCTCCACGATCAGATCGTAGGAATTTTATTTTCTTGTTACGATGATTTTCAACTTCACTCTGAAATTCTTTGAACTTTTCAAATGTTTCAGACTTGTGTTTCATTAAGTAGATATACCCATATCTGCTTAAGTCATCTGTGAAGGTGAGAAAATAACGATATCCACCACGAGCCTCAACATTCATCGGACCACATACATCTGTATGTATGATTTCTAACAAATCTGTTGCTCTCTCCATAGTACCGGAGAACAGTGTCTTTTTCATCTTACCCATAAGGCACGGTTCGCAAGTACCAAGTGATTCATAATCAAGTGGTTCCAAAAGCCCATCAGTATGGAGTTTCTTCATGCGCTTTATACCGATATGACCCAAACGGCAGTGCCACAAATAAGTTGCACTATCATTATCAACTCTGCATCTTTTGGCTTCAACACTATGAATATGTGTGTCACTACTATCGAGATTTAATAAGAATAGACCACTCCTTAAGGGTGCATGACCATAAAAGATATTACTCATGTAAATAGAACAACCATTATTCTCTGATTTAAATGAATAACCGTCTCACATCAAACAAGATCCAGATATAATGTTCATGATTAACGCTGGCACCAAATAACAATTATTTAGGTCTAATACTAATCCCGAAGGTAGATGTAGAGGTAGCGTGCCGACTGCGATCACATCGACTTTGGAACCATTTCCCACGCGCATCGTCACCTTGTCCTTAGCCAATCTTCGCTTAATCTGTAGTCCCTGTTTCGAGTTGCAAATATTAGCAACAGAACCAGTATCAAATACCCAGGTGCTAATGCGAGCATTAGTAAGGTACACATCAATAACATGTATATCACATATACCTTTGTTCACCTTGCCAGCCTTCTTATCCGCCAAATACTTGGGGCAGTTCCGCTTCCAGTGACCAGTCTGCTTGCTGTAGAAGCACTCAGTTTCAGGCTTAGGTCCAGGTTTGGGTTTCTTCTCTTGAGTAGCAACTTGCTTGTTGTTCTTTTTGAAGTTCCCCTTCTTCTTCCCTTTGCCCTTTTTCTTGAAACTAGTGGTCTTGTTGACCATCAACACTTGATGCTCCTTCTTGATTTCTACCTCCGCAGCTTTCAGCATTGCGAAGAGCTCGGGAATAGTCTTATTTACCCCTTGCATATTATAGTTCATCACGAAGCTCTTGTAGCTTGGTGGCAGTGATTGGTGAATTCTGTCAATGACGCAATCATCTGGAAGATTAACTCCCAATTGAATCAAGTGATTATTATACCCAGACATTTTGAGTATATGCTCACTGACAGAACTGTTCTCCTCCATCTTGCAGCTATAGAACTTATTGGAGACTTCATATCTCTCAATCCGGGCATTTGCTTGAAATATTAACTTCAACTCCTGGAACATCTCATATGCTCCATGACGTTCAAAATGTCGTTGAAGTCCCGATTCTAAGCCGTAAAGCATGGCACACTGAACTATCGAGTAGTCATCAGCTTTGCTCTGCCAGACGTTCATAACATCTGGTGTTGCTCCAGCAGCAGGCCTGGCACCCAGCGGTGCTTCCAGGACGTAATTCTTCTGTGCAGCAATGAGGATAATCCTCAAGTTACGGACCCAGTCCGTGTAATTGCTACCATCATCTTTCAACTTTGCTTTCTCAAGGAACGCATTAAAATTCAACGGAACAACAGCACGGGCCATCTTTCTATAATCAAACATGAATAAGCAAGATACTATCAGGTACTAAGTTCATGATAAATTTAGGTTCAATTAATCATATTACTTAAAGAACTCCCACTTAGATAGACATCCCTCTAATCCTCTAAGTGATTACGTGATCCAAATCAACTAAACCATGTCCGATCATCACGTGAGATGGAGTAGTTTCATTGGTGAACATCACTATGTTGATCATATCTACTATATGATTCACGCTCGACCTTTCTATCTCCGTGTTCCGAGGCCATATCTATATATGCTTGGCTCATCAAGTATAACCTGAGTATTCCGCTTGTGCAACTGTTTTGCACCCGTTGTATTTGAACGTAGAGCCTATCACACCCGATCATCACGTGGTGTCTCAGCACGAAGAACTTTCACAACGGTGCATACTCAGGGAGAACACTTCTTGATAATTAGTGAGAGATCATCTTATAATGCTACCGTCAATCAAAGCAAGATAAGATGCATAAAATATAAACATCACATGCAATCAATATAAGTGATATGATATGGCCATCATCATCTTGTGCTTGTGATCTCCATCTTCGAAGCACCGTCGTAATCACCATCGTCACTGGCGTGACACCTTGATCTCCATCATAGCATCGTTGTCGTCTTGCCAATCTTATGCTTCCACGACTATCGCTACCGCTTAGTGATAAAGTAAAGCATTACAACGCGATTGCATTGCATACAATAAAGCGACAACCATATAGCTCCTGCCAGTTGCCGATAACTTGGTTACAAAACATGATCATCTCATACAATAAAATTTAGCATCATGTCTTGACCATATCACATCACAACATGCCCTGCAAAAACAAGTTAGACGTCCTCTACTTTGTTGTTGCATGTCTTACGTGGCTGCTACGGGCTTAAGCAAGAACCAATCTTACCTACGCATCAAAACCACAACGATAGTTTGTCAAGTTGGTGCTGTTTTAACCTTCACAAGGACCGGGCGTAGCCACACTCGGTTCAACTAAAGTTGGAGAAACTGTCACCCGCTAGCCACCTTTGTGCAAAGCACATCGGGAGAACCGGTCTCGCGTAAGTGTACGCGTAATGTCTGTCCGGGCCGCTTCGTCCAACAATACCGCCGAACCAAAGTATGACATGCTGGTAAGCAGTATGACTTATATCGCCCACAACTCACTTGTGTTCTACTCGTGCATATAACATCAACATATAAAACCTAGGCTCGGATGCCACTGTTGGGGAACGTAGTAATTTCAAAAAAATTCCTACGCACACGCAAGATCATGGTGATGCATAGCAACGAGAGGGGAGAGTGTGATCTACGTACCCTTGTAGATCGACAATGGAAGCGTTAGCACAACGTGGTTGATGTAGTCGTACGTCTTCACGGCCCAACCGATCAAGCACCGAAACTACGACACCTCCGAGTTCTAGCACACGTTCAGCTCGATGACGATCCCCGGACTCCGATCCAGCAAAGTGTCGGGGAAGAGTTCCGTCAGCACGACGGCGTGGTGACGATCTTGATGTACTACCGTCGCAGGGCTTCGCCTAAGCACTGCTACAATATTATCGAGGTCTATGGTGGAAGGGGGCACCGCACACGGCTAAGAATATGATCACGTGGATCAACTTGTGTGTCTAGGGGTGCCCCCTGCCCCCGTATATAAAGGATCAAAGGGGGGGTGCGGCCGACCAGGAGAAGGCGCGCCAGGAGGAGTCTTACTCCCTCCGGGAGTAGGATTCCCCCCCTTTCCTAGTTGGAATAGGATTCGGGAAGGGGGAAAGAGGAGAGAGAGAAGGAAGGGGGGGCGCCGGCCCCCTCTCCTTGTCCTATTCGGACTAGGGGGGGAGGGGCGCGCGGCCCAGCCCTGGCCACCTCTCCTCTCTTCCACTAAAGCCCACTAAGGCCCATATACCTCCTGAGGGGTTCCAGTAACCTCCCGTACTCCGGTAAAATCCCGATTTCACCCAGAACAGTTCCGATATCCAAATATAGGCTTCCAATATATCAATCCTTATGTATCGACCATTTCGAGACTCCTCGTCATGTCCGTGATCACATCCGAGACTCCGAACAAACTTCGGTTCATCAAAATGCATAAACTCATAATATAACTGTCATCGAAACCTTAAGCGTGCGGACCCTACGGGTTCGAGAACAATGTAGACATGACCGATACACGTCTCCAGTCAATAACCAATAGCGGAACCTGGATCATCATATTGGCTCCTACATATTCTACGAAGATCTTTTATCGATTAGACCGCATAACAACATACGTTGTTCCCTTTGTCATCGGTATGCTACTTGCCCGAGATTCGATCGTCGGTATCTCAATACCTAGTTCAATCTCGTTACCGACAAGTCTCTTTACTCGTTCCGTAATACATCATCTCACAACTAACTCATTAGTTGCAATGCTTGCAAGGCTTATGTGATGTGCATTACCGAGAGGGCCCAGAGATACCTCTCCGACAATCGGAGTGACAAATCCTAATCTCGAAATACGCCAACCCAACATGTACCTTTGGAGACACCTATAGAGCACCTTTATAATCACCCATTTAAGTTGTGATGTTTGGTAGCACACAAAGTGTTCCTCTGGCAAACGGGAGTTGCATAACCTCATAGTCATAGGAACATGTATAAGTCATGAAGAAAGCAATAGCAACATACTAAACGATCGGGTGCTAAGCTAATGGAATGGGTCATGTCAATCAGATCATTCACCTAATGATGTGATCCCGTTAATCAAATAACAACTCTTTGTCCATGGTTAGGAAACATAACCATCTTTGATTAACGAGCTAGTCAAGTAGAGGCATACTAGTGACACTCTGTTTGTCTATATATTCACACATGTATTACGTTTACGGTTAATACAATTCTAGCATGAATAATAAACATTTATCATGATATAAGGAAATAAATAATAACTTTATTATTGCCTCTAGGGCATATTTCCTTCATGGGCTGCATGGGGTTTGAGGCCTGCACGGACCTTAAAGCAGCCCGCAGCCTGGCCTGGCGGAAACTGCCGAATCGGCAGTTTCTCGCCAGCCTGGCCGTGCGCGGCCACACGTGCGAGGTAGTTGCATGCCTCGGGCTGCGCGGGATACGGAGGTGACATCTTATTACTCCCCTCCCCACTCTCTTGTCACCACCCAGATGCACTGTTCCCACCGCTCCCTCTCTCTCCCTCCACGCCCCTCCCTCTCCTCCGATGGCTCCGCCACGCCCACCGCGCGCTGCCCTCTGACCCCCATCGACCAACACATCGCCGACATCCAGGAGCGCTGGCTGACCGGGCTCCTAAACTCGGACCATGACCTGGTGTCGGCACTGTGCACGCCGTCCCCCATCTGCTGCCGGCCACCATGAGCGCCGGACAATGCGGTGCCGGCCGCTCCTGCTCCGCCGCCGATTTCGGACCTCGTGGTCCTGGGCTCTGCGCCAGCGCCGTCGAGGGAGCTGATCCTTCTTGGTACCCCATTGGCCACGAGGGTTTTCTTGACCCCCGTCCAAGGGTTTTCTCCGGTCGGCGGGCCATCCTTCTCGACCTCCGGCGTGGCGTTGAGCACGGGGCTGAGGCCGCTTGTCGTCACCGGGGCCGGCTCCTCGTCTGCTCTGCCCCCTCTCTCCTTCCTGCTGGGGTTTTCACCCCGGCCTCGGTTCGCCGCGGTTGCGCGTGCTCTGGTGAGTGAAACCCCCTTAATCTTTGCTCCTAGATGTAGATTAGCTGTTTATTTCTTAGGCATGTGGTAGTAGTTAGTCGATTTGATAGGATTAGATAGGATTATAGCAGATCCGATTGGATGCGATCCCAATCGAATCCAATCAGACTGATCTATTCTTGTTTTGTATAGTGTTTGTTAGGATAATTTTTCTTGTGCTACTGCTTATGTGTCCTATGATTTGTGTTCATGCTAGTAGGTGTATTCATGCTAGAATCATGTTGAGTGATGAATGTTAGAATCATGTTGACTGATGGCATGTTCACGTTCTTCATGTTGAGTGATGAATGCTAGAATCATGTTGACTGATGGCATGTTCATGTTCTAGATAGGATTATGTTCATGTTTCATGTTGCTAACATACATATTTTAGCTAGGGTTTGTGTTGAATATTATACATGCATGTAGTAGGAGCATTTTAGGATGGTGCCAAATCTGCATGGCTACACATGGGTGCTATTGGCACTTGGTGTTGCTATTTTTAGATGTTACCATGTTTAGGATAGTGCAGTGTTGAGTGCCAGTTGCATCAAAGAAGATGGTACTGATCAGTGGACTTGCTCAACAGCAAGTCAACTGATCAGTGCCACTGATCAGTGGCATTTGCCCAACAACAAGTGTCATTGATAGGCAAATGCCACTTACCAATGGCACTTGCTGTTGGGCAAAATGCCACTTATCAATGGCACTTGCTGTTGGGCAAGTCCACTGTAACACCCCGGATGTAATTTACCTTATTTATATTCCAACTCTTGCATTTTTGGCACTAAGTTATTTTATTTCCTCGTTGTCGGGTTTTTGCCTCCGTGTGTTTTTGTCTTTGTCATGCATCTCATATCATGTCATCATGTACATTGCATTTGCATACGTGTTCGTCTCATGCATCCGAGCATTTTCCCCGTTGTCTGTTTTGCATTCCGGCGCTCCCATGTCCTCCGGTGTCCCTTTCTACCTCTTTTCGTGTGCGGGTGTTAAACGTTTTCGGATTGTACTGAGACTTGTCATGCGGCCTTGGTTTACTACCGGTAGACCGCCTGTCAAGTTTCGTGCCATTTGGACTTCGTTTGATACTCCAATGGTTAACCGAGGGACCAAAAAGGCCTCGTATGTGTTGCAGCCCAACACCCCTCCAAAGTGGCCCAAAACCCACCTAAACCTGTTCCATCATCTAGAGTGTTCGATCACGATCGCGTGGCCGCAAACCGCACCTCATTTGGAGCTTCCTAGCACCCTCTACCTATAAAAGAGCACCCCTCCCCGAAATTCCGGATCATTTCCCCCCTAAACCCTAGCCCTTTCTTCATCCGCGCGCCGGACGTGTCCGCCGGCGCTGGACAAAGTCGCCGTCGCCGCCCCGCGCCAATTGAGAGGCGCCACGTGTCCCCGGCCGGCCTCCTCCGCCGCGGCCCGCCGCAGCCCAAGGCGGGCCCTCTCCGCCCCGCGGCCGGGCCTCGCCTCCTCTCCCCCAGCGCCGCCCGCACCCATGAGCTCCGAGCTGCCCGCCGCCCTCCGCCGTGCCTCCTCACGCCGGCGATCGCCGCCGCCGTCTCTAGCTCGCCGTGCACCGCCCCGCGGCGTCTTCCCCGACGCCGTCTCCGGCCGCGCCACCACCTCGCTACCGCGCCTCTTCCTCGGCGGCAAGTCCGGCGACGTCCACCACTCCGGCGGCTACAGTAGCTCCCTCTGGAGATCCTCGATTTCCGTGCAACCCCGATCTGGATCTCAAATCCGAAATCTCGGGGTTGACTTTTTCGTCCCTAACCCAAAATTTTATGCATACTTTGACATGCCATAACTCTGCATCTGTTGCTCCGATTCATGCGTGTAGCATATCAAAATGTTCGTCTAAACGAGTACATCATTTCATCTCATTGCATCATTTTCATTTGAGATCATCTTGATGCCCGAAATGCTGTTGGAAGAGGCTATGTGAGGATTATTTCAGATCTGTTTCAGCAATTGGTCTTTTGTCATTTTTGCCATGATTAATGTGTGCATGCTATGATCCTGAGCTCTACATGTGTTTTGTTGTATGCCATGTCATCTTTACAGTGGTGTATACCATGTATTTTTGTGATCTTTGTGTTGACTAGCACAAGCATGCAAAGTAGCTTACTCAATGATGCTAATTTCAGGGACTTAGAATTTCACTAAGTCCTTGCCTTGTCATTATTTTTATGCCATATGTTCATGTTGTTTCCTAGTGATCCGTGCCTCTTTTGAGCATGATCAGTAAGGATGTTTTGTAGATATTGTTGTACTCTATCCATCCATGTCTTTGTTTGCAATTATGGAGCACACTAGCTTGAGTCAATCGATCTCTACTTTTGCTATAAAATGTTCCTGGCAGATTGTTAACATGTTTAGCAATTTTGCCGAGCTTGTTGTTGTTGATCCGTGCATGTTATGTTGTTGTTCTTGCCATGTATAGCTTCTATGCCATGTCTATTTGCTGGGTGTATGCTTAGTTTGTCATGCAATGCCTCGTAGTGAGTGCATCGAGCTCGTAAACATGCCTACTCGTTAGCTGTTTTGCCATGCTCCAGTTTTTCACTAAGTCTGAATCTGTTTATGTTTTGGCTATGTTCACATGCTTGCAATTGTATTTTCTGATCCCTTTTGGCTCATGGTCACTAAGGGACGTTTGTTATATGCTTTGAGTAGCTTCATTCCATGCCTTGCTTTGCCATGATATGTTCCTGTAGCATGTAGTTTTCATGCTCTAAACATTGCTTCTTCATGATAAATTCCTGACTTGTTGTTATTTCACTAAGTCTGAAACCTGTTATCTTTTGCACTTTTTCCATGCTTGTTTGAACTTGTTAATGAGTGAATTAGCCATAGCTCAGTGTTCATCTTTTGTCAAGAATCATGAGTGGATCAATTCCATGTATTTTATTGTCATGTTGGAGTGCTGTAGCATGTTGTTCTTGATGCATTTAGATGGTCTCGTGCTGATTATCGCAGACCGGTGCCATATTTGTTTTGCTTGCCATTTTCAAACCGTGCATCCAATTCTGGCGATGTTTATATCGATTTCGACCGAAATCATCTCATCTTTCCAGTGGCACTCTTGGATTTCCAAGTTGAGGCCAGGTTCAATCATTCCTTTGCAAATGATGCATATGCATCGCATATAGCATCCCGCATATCATACCATGTTTGCATCATGTTGCTTAAGCATTGCACGTGGTTGATTGTGTTCCCTTTTGCTTGTTGTTCTTGTTTGGGTAGAGCCGGGAGACGAGTACGTGAACGAGGAGCCCGTTGAGTACGCTTACGAGGATCAAGGCAACTCTGAGAACTTTGCAGGCAAGATGACCATACTCTCGAAATCACTTCTATCTAGATGCTCGCTCTTTTGCTATGCCTATGCTACGATACCTACCACTTGCTTATCATGCCTCCCATATTTCCATGACAAACCTCTAACCCACCTTGTCCTAGCAAACCGTTGTTTGGCTATGTTACCGCTTTGCTCAGCCCCTCTTATAGCGTTGCTAGTTGCAGGTGAAGATTGGAGATCTTCCTTGTTGGAACATGTTTTATTGTTGGGATATCACCATATTATCTTGTTTACCTTAATGCACCTATATACTTGGTAAAGGGTGAAAGGCTCGGCCTTATGCCTGGTGTTTTGTTCCACTCTTGCTGCCCTAGTTTCCGTCATATCGGTGTTATGTTCCCGGATTTTGCGTTCCTTACACGGTTGGGTTATAATAGGAACCCCTTGACAGTTCGCCTTGAATAAAACTCCTCCAGCAATGCCCAACCTTGGTTTTACCATTTGCCACCTAGCCTCTTTTTCCCTTGGGTTTCCGGAGCCCAAGGGTCATCTTTATTAAACCCCCCGGGCCAGTGCTCCTCTACGTGTTGGTCCACCTTGTCAGCCGCCGGTGGCCACCAGGGGCAACTCTGGGCTGGCCTACCGGAAGTTTGGACAATATGAGTGTGCCCTGAGAACGAGATATGTGCAGCTCCTATCGGGATTTTTCAGCACATTCGGGCGGTGTTGCTGGACTTGTTTTATCATTGTCGAGGATGTCTTGTAACTGGGATGTCGAGCCTGATCGGATTGTCTTGGGAGAAGGAATATCCTTCGTTGACCGTGAGAGCTTGTGATGGGCTAAGTTGGGACTCCCCTGCAGGGATTTGAACATTCAAAAGCTGTGCCCGTGGTTATGGGCAGATGGGAATTTGTTAATGTCCGGTCGTAGATAACCTGAAACTTAGCTTAATTAAAATGCACCAACCACGTGTGTAACCGTGATGGTCTCTTCTCGGCGGAGTCCAGAAAGTGAACACGGTCTTGGAGTAATGCTTGATGTAGGTTGTTCTAGGATCACTTCTTGATCATAGTTGTTCGACCGTGCTTTTTCCTTCTCTTCTCGCTCTCATTTGCGTATGTTAGCCACCATATATGCTATTTGCTTGCTGCAGCTCCACATCATACCTTTGTCTTTCCTATAAGCTTAAATAGTCTTGATCGCGAGGGTGTGAGATTGTTGAGTCCCCGTGACTCATAGATTACTTCCAAAACCAGATGAAGGCACCGATGATACCGCTCCATATGATATGACCGAGCTCAAGTGGGAGTTCGATGAAGACTCTCGTCGTTACTACGTGTCTTTCCCAGATGATCAGTAGTGGTGCCCAGTTGGGGTGATCCGGGACTTTGTCGCATTTGGGGGTTGATCTTTATTTTGGTTCCGTAGTCGGACCTTGAGTGTATTGGATGAATGTAATGACTTATTTATGTATTTGTGTGACGTGGCGAGTGTAAGCCAACTATGTATCTTTCCCCTTTATTATGTACATGGGTTGTTTGCGAAGATTACCTCACTTGCGACATTGCTTTCAATGCGGTTATGCCTCTAAGTCGTGCTTCGACACGTGGGAGATATAGCCGCATCGAGGGCATTACATCCACTGATCAGTGGCATTTCCTCAAAGAGTTTGTGGACTGATCGGTGTCATTTGCTCTTGGAAAAATGTCCCTGATCAGTGCCATTTTGCAAAGAGTTTGTGCACTAATACTTGTCATCTTACCTGACAAGATATTGAAGACTGACTGGGATGTGCCGGGAGGAGGAGCTTAGGTGGTGGCCGGAGCTGAGCGCGCTGAGGATTTCATCCCCACGAACAGGTGGCTCAGGAAGGTGGACCTGCCTGGCAGGATTGCCTTCATGAGCATGCCTCGTTCAAGGGGACGATCTCCGAGGTAGGGCCACGAGGAGGGGGCCAGGGAGCCGATGCGCTTCTACCAGCAGATCAAGGACAACGAGGACCTCATCATGCTCGTCGTGCCTCCCAAGTTCGTGGAGGTGATGAACACCTGGCTGGTCATCAAGCAGCTCCCGCACGTTGTCAGGCTGTCGGCGAACAAGCGGTGCGTGTTCTGGGTGCAGGTGCAGAACTTCGAGGGGCACATGGTGCTTGGCCGGGGCTGGAACTATTTCTGCCGCCGCCACCGGATCGTCCCGGCGACCTCGTCGTTGTGCGAATCTCAGGACTCGGACTGAAGGTTCAGATCTACAACCACGACTCCTCGGTGATGTGTAGGTTTCGTTGCAGCAGGCTATGTGGTTAACTTAAGTAAGGTGTTAGTGGAGAACTTTTATGGTGTGTGGCGAGACTTGTGCTGGTAACTTGTTCATATTTTGGCCAGGAGTAGCACCCTGGATGGAGCAGGGAAGGAGGATGCCCCTGCTTTTAATCTAGACTTATGCTATGTAGTTAAGTAGTTTGTTGTCTTTTTCTTGTTTGTTGTGTTAAGTTTACTGTCATTACATTGCCTGCTTTGTTTGATCTTGTTGTTCTGCTGTTGTTGTTGTGCTGATCATGTGGTGGTATGGCCATCACATTTGAATGGGGTGAGCAGAACACAAACGCTATTTGCAACCAAACAACTGAAGTTTGCATCTGCTCACACCCTAAGCACAAAAACGGCAACCAAACAACG
>NC_041392.1:202764140-202808806 GCF_002162155.2 Triticum dicoccoides
GATGCAGGCAACCAAACAGGTTGCATCTGCTGCATATGAGGTTGTATTTCAGCAACCAGGCTGGGTTGAGATGGACATGCAATGCAGGTACTGTTCCAAACTGTAACCAAACACGCCCTATATATGTTGAGTGATTGCAGTATACCTATGTAGTTCATCATTCACATTTTTGTTAGAAATGACATTAGTTTAACTATGATTTTGTTTTTGTTTCTTTGTACCCTTTGTATTTTTTTATTTCTTTAGGCTTACATTTGCTTCTCATTAGTTTTAGATGTTTTAAGCACTTTATGCATTTCTTTTAGCAAGGTTCCCGCGGCAACACGTGGGGCATCATCCTATTTATTAATAATCTTTATAATCACTTATAGGCTTTTTATTATCTAAGGATCGTCGCTTACGAGAACGTGCTCCCAAGGCCTTAACCGGTGTGTGCCTGTGGGCTCAATCCATCAATCATTAAAGGACTAGTTAAAAGAGAACTACAATGCCTAACTACAGTCTTAGTAGACGCAAACAAGCCTAACTACAAGGGAGCTCCTCTCTGCCGCTTGCCGCGATAAATAGTTGATCATTCACATAGGCGAGTTCGAGAAGGCCGATCCATGTACGTAACACGTTTCTTTCTCGCGTTTTCTGTAGCGCATTTTCTTTTAGTTGTTTTTCAACGTGTTTTCCTTTCGTGATCACATCCGTGACATGCTTTTATCCTGTAGCGACCACTAGAGCATGCAATGTTCTTGGTTGGTTTTATTTTTTTTAAGTGCGAGGAATTTTTAAAATGTGAACATATTTTAAAACACTGACACTTTTTGGGAAAACGTGAATATTTTTTGGAATTCTGAACAGTTTCTAGGAAATGTGAACATTGTCTCAAATTTGGAACATTTTTACAATTGGGAATACTTTTCTGAAAACATGATATAAAAAAAGAACATTTCTGAAAACAATCAAATTTTGAAAATTCTCAAACATTATGAAAGCACAGTAAGTTTTTGAATTTCTCGATTTTTTGAAAATGTGAATATTTTTTTAAGTTCAAAATGATTTTTGTAAACATAAACATTTTTTGAATTCGAGAAGAAAATTTAACATATGCACAGTATTTGAAGTCCAAACAAAATTTGAGAACATGAACATTATTTGAAGTTACCAAATATTTTTTATAAATGTGAAGATTTTCATAAATTATGAACATTTTTTGAAATGTAAACTTTCTTAGAAAAGGAGAAAATGAAAGGAAACCAACAAAAGAAATAGTAAGAAAAAAACTGAAAAGGACCTGAACCGGTCAGGAACCTTCTAGAAGGTTTCCAAAACGAAATTCTATGGAACACTAAATGGGCCGGCCAGTTAGTCCCTCCTAAACACAGTTCTGTAGAATGGAAGAAAAAAAAGCAGCAAATAGGATATGCTCAACTACAACTCCGGCATTTCCTATTTGGCGCCTACAGCGCCTGTTACAGGCATAAATGTTACAGGGTGCACCCTCTGCACTGGGCTGGCCCCATTTCTTCTTTTGTGTTAAATTTAAAATAAAGGGTGCGCATGCCATGTTCGAACTCAAGAATTCTCTGTTCAAAGCATTCCATAGTAGCCACTAGGAAAATTCATTCATTTCAGCCCTCTTACTTCATTTTTTTCCTTTTATACACTTTTCAGTTCACGGAACATTATTTTCTTCCTCTTCTTCTTTTTTCTTTTCTTTTATTTTCCTTAAATGCGTGAACTTTTGTTCAAAAATGAAGATCTTTTTCACGGTCGATTTACTTTTTTTTGATGATTTGTTTTGAAATTTCAATTATCTTTTTTTGAAAGTTGATGAAATTTTTTAATTCGATGATTTTTTTCTTCCAGAATTGATGAACTACTTTGAAATTAGATGGCCTTTTTTTTAAAGTTGATCAATTTTTTTTCAAATTCATGAACTTTTGTTCCAAATTCGATGAACTTTTTTCAGAATTGATAAAATTGTTTTCAAGTTCGCTGGTTTTTCCTAAAATTGATGATTTTTTTTCAATTTGTGATTTTTTAAATTCTTGAACTTTTTCAAAATTTGATGAACTTTTTCATAAAAACAACTTATCCAAATTGTTTTCAAATAAATTAATAATCTAAGCAGATAAATGGCGAGGCTACAATGGGTCTTAAAAAGTTCGTTGTGCTATACATCACTAAAATTCATAAGCTCTGGAGGTTAGAGCATCTACAGCCGGACCCCTACTATCTCCCTAAACGTCTGAAACGCTTGTCTGGACAGTGCTCGACCAGAAAATAGTGATCCAACTGGACCCCTCGGTTTACCCCTAAACGTCCAGACTAACCGGCGTACCTCCAATCCATCTCCAATATGGGGCGAATATGAGGGGGTCCAGTCACACCCGGGCACTCTCCTCCACGTCATACGCAACACCTCTCTGGTCCCATATGCAGCCACCCAATCATCCTCTCTCATCCTCTCTCGCCGTTGGTATGGATGTGCAGCATGCGCATGCCGAGGAGGTGGCTCCTCGCGGCGACGATGGCGTGGGTAGACATCGACGACATGGGCGGAGGAGGTCCCTCGGCAGCGCGACCTCGCGTAACGCCGCTGAACCGGCCGCCTTGTGGCTCAGCCGCTGCATGCTGGCATCTGCGTGCGCGTTGGCTGCCGCGAGTTGGCCGGATAATGCCCAGACAATGCACGCGCCTGCCCGGATAATGGCCGAATAATGCCCACACAATGCATGGCTTATTCCCAACATTGGCGGCCGTTGCCAGCCCAGCTGTGTGCCAGCTGTGTGCAGCCGTGCAGGCCATGCGTGCGTGGTGGCTGCGGCATGTGGGCTGGCCGCATCACATGCTGCCATTCGTGTCGGCCGGCACGCAGCCGTGTCGGGGCTGCCCGTGCACAACCGCTGCATATTGGCTCGCGCGTGCATACTGTTACCCTCGGGATCGATCTATTGCTTGCACTCAATGGAAATACGGGGATACAAGGTTCCTAGCGTCACACCGATGTATGAATCGAGAGAGTGCTTGGGGAAGGGGAAGAAGGAAGATATGAGAGATACAACCAGTTTGGCAAAATACATTTTCCTACCCTTGGAGCCACGCACGCTCTGACTACTTGTAGCGGTGACTTCCTAAGCGGGTTGGGCTCGCTGCTGGGCGTCATGGGCCGGCCTCCCCTGTGGCGGCCCTGAGTGCATGAGTCAGCCTGCTCCGCTCTTTCTTCTCTGCCCTCTTCTTTAGTCGTTGTGCCTCGGTCTTCAGGAAGGCCGTGACAATGCTCCCTCCTCGAGACGCAGCATGTCCCCATGTTGGTGCTTCCGCGTACCTTCGATGAAGAGCATGAAGTTGCTCCCAGGTAGCAAAGCTTGCCGGCAGTCCAATCGAAACAGTCTTGACTTGCGAAAGCAACTTCTTGCCTTGCCGCACTAGCCTCGCCTCCAAAAATCTACTCAGGTTGTTGCTTGTCATCAGCAATGAGCAGAACAGAAAGATCAGTACTCATTGGTGTTGTAGGTGCCACGGCTTTTTTCCGCTGGGACACGTGAAAAACTGGGTGTACTTGGCTTCCAGCCGGCAGCTTAAGTTTGTAGGCCACTGCTCCCACGCGTTGAAGCACTTCAAATGGTCAAAAGAAATGAAAATAGAGTTTGTGAGACGATCTTGGAGCCACCGAAGTTTGGATGTGTGGTTTTAATTACAGATACACCTTGTCCCCCACCTCAAACACTCGTTTCGATCGCTTGTAGTCTGCAAACTTCTTCATTCTTTGACGAGCCCTGTGCAAACGTTGTTGGATGAGCTGCTGCATGGTGGAGCGTTCATCCAACCACTATTGTAAACCAGCTGGTGTCAATCCATCAGCTGTTGTAAGTGTCTGGGTCGCTGGCCATACATGATCTCAAAGGGGGTGTGGCCTACAGCAGAATGGAAGGACGTGTTGTACCAGAATTCTGCTTGGGACAACCACAATGACCATTTCTTCAGATTTGCATGCACAAAACATCGCAAAAACGTCTCCAGGCACTAGTGTACCCGTTCTGTTTGACCATCCGTTTGTGGGTGGTATGTCGAGCTGAGATTCAGGGTTGCATCAGCCGTTTTGAACAAGTTCTGCCATAGTCTGCTAGTGAATACGTTGTCTCTGTCCGACACAATGACTTGGGGCATTCCACTACACATTGTTGATGAATGACTAGCCACCGACAGAGCTGTGAAGGGATGCTTTAGGGCGATGAAATGAGCATATTTAGAAAATTTGTCCACCACCACGAGAATCGTGTCAAACCTGTGAGACAGGGGCAGTTTCTCGATGAAATCCATGTTGATTGCGTGCCAAGCTTCAGGTGGAACTGGCAAGGGTTGCAACTTCCCTGTGTTGGGGAACGTAGCATGCAATTTCAAAAAAAATCCTACGCTCATGCAAGATCTATCTAGGAGATGCATAGCAACGAGAGGGGGAGAGTGTGTCCACGTACCCTCATAGACCGAAAGCGGAACCATTTGACAACGCGGTTGCTGTAGTCGAACTTCTTCTCGTTCTGACCGATCAAGCACCAAACATATGACACATCCGAGTTTTGCACACGTTCAACTCAATGATGTCCCTCAAACTCTTGATCCAACAAAGTGTTGAGGGAGATTTCCGTCAGCACGACGGCATGGTGACGGTGATGGTGAAGTGATCCGCGCAGGGCTTCGCCTAAGCACTACGTGAATATGACCTAAGGCGTAAACTGTGGAAGGGGGCGCCGCACACGGCTAACAATGTTTCTTGTGTGTTCTAGCGGTGCCCCCCTTTATATATATAGGTTGGAGGGGAGGAGAGGCAGCCAAGGGGGTGCCCCAAGTTGGAGGAATCCTACTTGGGGTCCTCTCAATTCGGCCTCCCCTCTTTCCTATTCCTATTCGGAGTGGGAAGGGAAGAGGGGGAAGGGGGAATCCTATTCCCTTTTTTCCTTTCCTCCTTCCCCTTTTCTACTCCAATTTGTCCAGCCCATATGGGGGGGCGCACCAGCCCCTTAGGGGCTGGTCTGTCCCCCTCTTGGCCCATTAAGGCCCATGTAGTTGCCGGGGGATGCCTAGAACCCCTTCCGGTGACCCGATATGCACCTGGTACCCTAGGAACACTTCCGGTGTCCGAATATCATCGTCCAATATATGAATCTTTACCTCTCGACCATTTCAAGACTCCTCGTCATGTCCGTGATCTCATTCGGGACTCCAAACAACATTAGTTCACCAAATCACATAGCTCATATAATACGAAATCGTCATCCAACATTAAGCGTGCGGACCCTATGGGCTCGAGAACTATGTAGACATGACCGAGGCACCTCTCCGGTAAATAACCAATTGCGGAACCTGGATGCTCATATCAGTTCCTACATATTCTACGAAGATCTTTATCGGTCAAACCGTAATGACAACATATGTTATTTATTTTGTCATCAGTATGTTACTTGCCCGAGATTCCATCGTCGGTATATCTATACCTAGTTTAATCTCGTTATCGGCAAGTCTCTTTACTCGTTATGTAATGCATCATCCCACAACTAACTCATTAATCACATTGCTTGCAAGGCTTATCATGATGTGCATTACCGAGAGGGCCCAGAGATACTTCTCCGATACTCGGAGTGAAAAATCCTAATCTCGATCTATGCCAACCCAAAAAACACCATCAGAGATACCTGTAGAGCATATTTATAATCACCCAATTACGTTGTAATGTTTGATAGCACACAAGGTATTTCTCCGGTATCCGGGAGTTGCATAATCTCATAGTCAAAGGAATATGTATATGACATGAAGAAAGCTATAGCAATAAAACTGAACGATCAACATGCTAAGCTAAGGGATGGGTCTTGTCCATCACATCATTCTCCTAATGATGTGATCCCGTTCATCAAATGACAACACATGTCTATGGTTAGGAAACTTAACCATCTTTGATTAACGAGCTAGTCTAGTAGAGGCTTACTAGGGACACGGTGTTTTGTCTATGTATCCACACATGTATCAAGTTTTCGATTAATACAATTCTAGCATGAATAATAAACATTTAACATGATATAAGGAAATATAAAATAACAACTTTATTATTGCCTCTAGGGCATATTTCCTCCAGTCTCCCACTTGCACTAGAGTCAATAATCTAGTTCACATCGTCATGTGATTTAACACCAATAGTTCACATCTTTATGTGATTAATTCACACCTCCATGTGACTAACACCCAAAGGGTTTATTAGAGTCAATTATCTAGTTCACATTGCTATGTGATTAACACCCAAAGAGTACTAAGGTGTGATCATGTTTTGCTTGTGAGAGAAGTTTAGTCGACGGGTCTGCCACATTCAGAGCCATGTGTATTTTGCAAATTTTCTATGTCTTCAATGCTCTGCTTGGAGCTACTCTAGCTAATTGCTCCCACTTTCAATATGTATCCAGATTGAGACTCAGAGTCATCCGGATCGGTGTAAAAGCTTGCATCGACGTAACTCTTTACGACGAACTCTTTATAACCTCCATAAACAAGAAATATTTCCTTAGTCCTCTTAGGTAACTAAGGATAACTTTGACCGCTGTCAAGTGATCCACTCCTGGATCACTATCGTACCCCCTTGCCAAACTCATGGCAAGGTACACAATAGGTCTGGTACACAACATAGCATACTTTATAGAACCTATGGCTGAGACATAGGAAATGACTTTCATTCTCTTTCTATTTTCTGCCGTGGTCGGGTTTTGAGTCTTACTCAATTTTTAAACCTTGCAATACATGCAAGAACTCCTTCTTTGACTGTTCCATCTTGAACTACTTCAAAATCTTGTCAAGGTATGTACTCATTGAAAAATCTTATCAAGCGTCTCGATCTATCTCTATAGATCTTGATGCCCAATATGTAAGCAGCTTCACCGAGGTCTTTCTTTGAAAAAATACTTTCAAACACTCCTTTATGCTTTCTAGAAAATTCTACATTATTTCCGATCAACAATATGTCATTCACATATACTTATCAGAAATGCTATAGTGCTCCCACTCACTTTCTTGTAAATACAGGCTTCACCGCAAGTCTGTATAAAACTATATATGCTTTGATCAACTCATCAAAGCGTGTATTCCAACTCCGAGATGCTTGCACCAGTCTATATGGATCGCTGGAGCTTGCACATTTTGTTAGCACCTTTAGGATTGAGAAAACCTTTTGGTTGCATCATATACAACTCTTCTTTAATAAATCCATTAAGGAATGTAGTTTTGATATCCATTTGCCAGATTTCATAAAATGCGGCAATTTCTAACATGATTCGGACAGACTTAAGCATCAATACGAGTGAGGAAAACTCATCGTAGTCAACACCTTGAACTTGCCGAAAAACTTTTTTGTGGCAATTCGAGCTTTGTAGATAGTAACACTACCATCAGCGTCCGTCTTCCTCTTGAAGATCCATTTATTCTCAATGGCTTGACGATCATCGGGCAAGTCCACCAAAGTCCACACTTTGTTCTTATATATGGATCCTATCTCAGATTTCATGGCCTCAAGCCATTTATCGGAATCTGGGATCTTCATCGCTTACTCATAGTTCATAGGTTCATCATGGACTAGTAACATGACTTCCAGGACAAGATTACCATACCACTTTAGTGCGGAATGTGCTCTGGTTGACCTATGAGGTTTGGTAGTAACTTGATATGAAGTTTCATGATCATTATCATTAGCTTCCTCTCTAGTTGGTGTAGGCATCACGGGAACGGTTTTCTATGATGAGCTACTTTCCAATTTGTGAGAAGGTACAATTACCTCATCAAGTTCTACTTTCCTCCCACTCACTTCTTTTGAGAGAAAATCCTTCTCTAGAAAGGATCCATTCTTAGCAACAAAGATCTTGCCTTCGGATCTGTGATAGAAGGTGTACCCAACAGTTTCTTGTAGGTATCCTATGAAGACTCACTTCTCTGATTTGGGTTCGAGCTTATCAGGCTGAAGCTTTTTCACATAAGCATCGCAACCCCAAACTTTAAGAAACGACAGCTTATGTTTCTTGCCAAACCCCAATTCATACTGTGTCGTCTAAACAGATTTAAATGGTTCCCTATTTAATGTGAATGCAGCTGTCTCTAATGCATAACCCCAAAGCGATAGTGGTAAATCGGTAAGAGATGTCATAGATTGCACCATATAAAATAAAGTACGGTTACGACGTTTGGACACACTATTACGCTATGGTGTTCTAGGTGGCGTGAGTTGCGAAACTATTCCACATTGTTTTAAATGAAGGTCAAACTCATAACTCAAATATTCGCCTCCGTGATCAGATCGTAGAAACTTTATTTTCTTGTTACGATGATTCTCCATTTCACTCCGAAATTTGAACTTTACAAATGTTTCAGACTTGTGTTTCATTAAGTAGATATACCCATATATGCTCAAATCATCTGTGAAGGTCAGAAAATAATGATACTCGCCGCGAGCCTCAAAACTCATTGGACCGCATACATCAATATGTATTATTTCCATTAAGTCAGTGGCTCGCTCCATTGTTCCGGAGAACGGAGTTTTAGTCATCTTGCCCATGAGGCATGGTTTGCAAGCATCAAATGATTCATAATCAAGTGATTCAAAAAGTCCATCCGCATAGAGTTTCTTCATGCGCGTTACACCAATATGACCTAAACGGCAGTGCCACAAATATGTTGCACTATCATTATCAACTTTGCCTCTTTTGGCATCAATATTATGAATATGTGTATCACCACGATCAAGATTCAACAAACCATTCACATTGGGTGTATGACCATAGAAGGTTTTATTCATATAAACAGAACAACAATTATTCTCTGACTTAAATGAATAACCGTATTGCAATAAACATGATCTAATCATATTAATGCTCAACGAAAACACCAAGTAACATTTATTTAGGTTCAATTCTAATCCCAAAGGTAGAGGAAGTGTGCGATGGTCATCGTATCAACCTTGGAATTACTTCCAACACACATCGTCACCTCGTCCTTAACTAGTCTCTGTTTTTTTGTAACTCCTGTTTCGAGTTACTACTCTTAGCAACTGAACCTGTATCAAATACCGAGGGGTTGCTATAAACACTAGTGAAGTACACATCAATAACATGTATATCAAATATACCTTTGTTCACTTTGCCATCCTTCTTATCCGCCAAGTATCTAGGGCAGTTTCACTTCCAGTGACCATTTCCTTTGTAGTAGAAGCACTCAGTTTCAGGCTTGGGTCTAGCTTGGGGCTTCTTCATGGGAGTGGCAACTTTATTGCCATTCTTTTTGAAGTTTCCTTTTCTTTCCCTTGCCCTTTTTCTTGAAACTAGTGGTCTTGTTAACCATCAACACTTGATACTATTTCTTGATTTCTACCTTTGCTGATTTCAGCATCGCCAAGAGGAATCATTTTTGTCATCCCTTGCATATTATAGTTCATCATGAAGTTCTAGGAACTTCGTGATAGTTACTAGAGAACTCTGTCAATCACTATCTTATCTGGAAGATTAACTCCCACTTGATTCAAGCGATTGTAGTGCCTAGACATTCCAAGCACATGCTCACTAGCTGAGCTATTCTCCTCCATCTTGTAGGCAAAGTACTTGTCAGAGGTCTCATAATTCTTAACACGGGCATGAGTCTGAAATATCATTTTCAGCTTCTTGGAACATCTCATATGCTCTATGGTGTTCAAAACATTTTTGAAGTCCCGGTTCTAAGCCGTAAAGCATGGTGCACTAAATTATCAGGTAGTCATCATACCGAGGTTGTAAAACGTTCATAACGTCTGCATCTGCTCCCGCAATAGGTTCGTAACCTAGTGGTGCATCAAGGACATAATTCTTCTATGCAGCAATGAGCATAATCCTCAGATCACGGACCTAGTCCACATCATTGCTACTATCAACTTTCAACTTAGTTTTCTCTAGGAACATATCAAAAATAAGCGAGGAGCTACATCGCGAGCTATTCATCTACAACATAATTTGCAAATACTACCAAGACTAAGTTCATGATAAATTAAGTTCAATTAACCATATTACTTAAGAACTCCCACTTAGATAGACATCCCTCGAGTCATCTAAATGATCACGTGATCCATATCAACTAAACCATGTTCGATCATCACATGAGATGGAGTAGTCTTCAATGGTGAACATCTCTATGTTGATCATATATACTATATGATTCGCATTCGACCTTTTGGTCTCCAGTGTTTCGAGGCCATGTCTATACATGCTAGGCTCATCAAGTTTAACCCGAGTATTCCGCATGTGCAAAACTGTCTTGCACCCGTTGTATGTGAACGTAGAGCTTATCACACCCGATCATCACGTGGTGTCTCGGCACGACGAACTGTCACAACGGTGCATACTCAGGGAGAACTCTTATACCTTGAAATTTTTAACGAGGGATCATCTTATAATGCTACCGCCATACTAAGCAAAATAAGATGCATAAAAGATAAACATCACATGCAATCAAAATATGTGACATGATATAGCCATCATCATCTTGTGCCTTTGATCTCCATCTCCAAAGCACCGTCATTATCTCCATCGTCACCGGCTTGACACCTTGATCTCCATCGTAGTGTCGTTGTCATCTCACCAATATTTCTTCTACAACTATCGCTAACGCATAATGATAAAGTAAAGCAATTACATGGCGATTGCATTTCATACAAGAAAGCGACAACCATAAGGCTCCTGCCAGTTGCCGATAACTTTTACAAAACATGATCATCTCATACAATAACGTATATCACATCATGTCTTGACCATATCACATCACAACATGCCCTGCAAAAACAAGTTAGATGTCCTCTACTATTGTTGCAACTTTTACGTGGCAGCTACAAGCTTCTAGTAAGAACCGTTCTTACCCGCGCATCAAAACCACAACGATGTTTCGTTAAGTTTGATGTTTTAACCTTCAACAAGGACCGTCTGTAGTCAAATTCGATTCAACTAAGGTTGGAGAAACAGACACCCGCCAGCCACCTTTATGAAAAACAAGTTGCATGTCTGTCGGTGGAACCGGTCTCATGAACGTGGTCATGTAAGGTTGGTCCGGGCCGCTTCATCCAACAATACCGCCGAATCAAAATAAGACGTTGGTGGTAAGAAGTATGACTATCATCGCCCACAACTCTTTGTGTTCTACTCGTGGATATCATCTACGCATAGACCTGGTTCTGATGCCATTGTTGGGGAACGTAGCATGCAATTTAAAAAATCCTACGCTCACGCAAGATATATCTAGGAGATGCATAGCAATGAGAGGGGGAGAGTGTGTCCATGTACCCTCGTAGACCAAAAGCGGAACCGTTTGACAACGCGGTTGATGTAGTCGAACTTCTTCTCGTTACGACCGATCAAGCACCGAACGCACGACACCTCCGAGTTTTGCACACATTCATCTCGATGATGTCCCTCGAACTCTTGATCCAGCAAAGTGTTGAGGAAGAGTTCCGTCAACATGACGGCGTGGTGACGGTGATGATGAAGTGATCCACGCAGGGCTTTGCCTAAGCACTACGTGAATATGACTGGAGGCGTAAACTATGGAAGGGGGCGCAGCACACGGCTAACAATGTTTGTTGTGTGTTCTGGTGGTGCCCCCCTTCATATATATAGGTTGGAGGGGAAGAGAGGCAGCCAAGGGGGTGCCCCAAGTAGGAGGAATCCTACTTGGGGTCCTCCCAATTTGGCCTCCCCCCTTTCCTATTCCTATTCGGAGTAGGAAAGGAAGAGGGGGAAGGGGGGATCCTGTTCCCGTTTTTTCCTTTCCTCCTTCCCCTTTTCAACTCCAATTTGTCTAGCCCATATGGGAGGGTCACACCAGCCTCTTAGGGGCTGATCTGCCCCCCTCTTGGCCCATTAAGGCCCATGTAGTTGCCAGGGGGATGCCTGGAACCCCTTCCGGTGACCCGATATGCACCCGGTACCCCCGGAACACTTCCACTGTCCGAATATCATCATCCAATACATGAATCTTTATCTCTTGACCATTTTGAGACTCCTCGTCATGTCCGTGATCTCATCTGGAACTCCGAACAACATTCGGTCACCAAATCACATAACTCAGATAATACAAAATCATCATCGAATGTTAAGCGTGCGGATCCTATAGGTTCGAGAACTATGTAGACATGACCGAGACACCTCTCCAGTCAATAATCAATAGTGGAACCTAGATGCTCATATTGGTTCCTACATATTCTATGAAGATCTTTATCGGTCAAACCATAATGATAACATATGTTATTCCTTTTGTCACCGGTATGTTACTTGCCCGAGATTCGATCGTCGGTATCTCTATCCTTTGAACTGCACATTATTTTGTGCTCATTGCGAGCAGAAAACTTGTAATCACTTCTGTAGCAAGAGCTTGAAGCAATCTTCACCTCCTCGAGCAAATCTTCCTGCGTTTGAGCAAGAGACAAAGCGGCATCAACAGTCATCGGCTTGTGTAAACGTATAGCTGACTGAATTTCAGGTTTTAATCCTTTTACAAATTTGGTAACCAAAATTTTTTTATCATAGTTTTTGTTATAGACCAGCACCTTATGCATCAATTCCTCAAATTTGTGATGATACTCTTCTACTGTAGCCATCTGACTAATGTGCTCTAAGCTCTCTAAATGCCTATCGTACTTATCCTTGCCAAATTTCTGAGAAACAACAACTACCAACTCTTCCCAGCTATCAACAGTATGCATTGCCTCATAAGTATGCAACCATAAGGCACCATTGCCTCGAAAAATGCAAAGTAGCAAAACCAGCCCAAGCTTCATGTGGAACAGCATACATGGAGAAATACTTTTCCGCTAACGATTTCCACCAAGTAGGATTGTCCCCGTCAAACTTTGGGAAATCTGTTTTAGGCATGCGGCCTCTCAAATAGCCCGAGTGACATCTAGAGCCATGATTGTGATTAGAAGAATATGCACTATGCTCCAAGTCAAAAGGAACTGGTGCAGGAGGGAAATTACGCTTACCCCTGACCAGGGCAGGCGCGGGAGCGTTGTTAGCTCCAAGAGCAGTACCCTCGTGTTGTTTGTCAACGTCGTGCCCATCGGGCCGAGGTGCGATATGGGTCGTCACCGGTGGTTGCACTGCCACCCGGGCGCCCACCTCTGTGATGGCCGACTGCAGCGAGCCGATTGATGTGTTGACCTTCAGCATCCAGCTCGCCATGGCCTGGATGGTCTCTGACATTGATTTGACTGATGCCGCGACCAATGCACTGGTCATCTTCATCTCTGCCAGGCCCGCAAGCATTGGTCCATGGCGTCGTTCCTGATGCTCAAAATTTGAATCGCAGGCATGGGATTTTACTAGTGGCAAAGGATTCGCGACCAACCGACCAAACGACTCGAATCGCACCCCAACAAGTGCTCCACCGCTGCACGCCGCCTAACAACACCAGGCGCAAGGAATTTTTTGGGGGAAGATGAAGGACTGGCTCTGATACCAATTGTTACCCTCAGGATTAATCTACTGCTTGCACTCAATGGAAATACAGGGATACAAGGTTCCTGGCGTCACACTGAGGTCTGAATCGAGAGAGTTCTTGGGTAAGGGGAAGAAGGAAGATAGGCGAGATATAACCAGTTTGGCAAATTACATTTTCCAACCCTTTCAGCCATGCACGCTCTGATTACTTCTAGCAGTGACTTCCTAAGAGGACTAGGCTTGCTGCTGGGCGTCATGGGCCGGCCTCCCCTGTGGCAGCCTTGAGTGCATGAGTCATCCTGCTCCGCTCTCTCTTCTCTTCTCTCTTCTTTAGTCGTTGTGCCTCGGTCTTTAGGAAGGCCGTGACACATACTATTCATCTGGTGCATGCTTGCCACCACCGCGTGCTGGCCACCGCCGGGCGTACCGCCGTGTGCTGACTGTGCTAGCCATCACCGTTGCGTGTGTTGGCTGCATGCGTGCTGCCGCCGCATGATGGCCGAGGCCCTCGTGCCTGAGCATGTGATGCTTGCCGCCGCTACCGCATCTGGCAAGGATTCATCTGCCTTCTCTCTTCCCAGGTTGCGATCTATACGGTGTTGCATGCAACGTGTTCATTAAAATGCCATCGAATGAGGAGTCAGGTTTCAGGAGTGCGATTGTTTTGGAGAGAGAAAGTGTGGATGAAAACACACATGCCCGGACACTGACCGGGCACACCCGTGGACGTTTGAGGGTTCAAATTAGATGGATGCGGCTGTAGATGCTCTTAGCTAAGCAATTCCTAGGATGTAGCGGTGCAAGTTCGATTCCTTGTACACGCACAATTTTGCTCGGCTTTTTTCATGCTATAAGACAGTTGTGTGCTGCACGTTCATGGGCTTGCCCAGTAGGCGCCTTCCGTGTCGCTGAACACTCGGAATGTTCGTGGGCTCGCTGTAAGCCAAACATTGGTAAGCCTCGTGTTGGGCCAGCTCCAGATGGGTCGGCCCAGCCGCGCGGGAGGTAAGACCGTCTCTCAGAAGAAGAACAATGTTGGAGCCACTAAGGAGATTGCATGTTTCTACTACAAACAGAAGGGACACTAGAAATGCAACTGCAAGATGTACTTGGCGGATAAGAAGAACGGTTTTTTCCGATAAAGGTATAGAAGTTATACAAAGTTAATGTTATTCTACTTATTAATTCACTATATGCCATGAGTATTTGATACTAATTGGTTGCTATTGCTTGCAAACTGATGCAGAGACCACAGGAAGTTCACAAGTTAAGAAGAAATAAAGTCGTGGTGCAAATCGGGAATGGTGATGTGATCGCTACTCAGAACTGTTGAAGCCATATCTTTAGTTTATCTTCAAGATTTATCATAGGACCAAATAATAGTTATTTCATTGTGGAGTTGTGAAAAGCAATATTTTTTAGGTTATACGACGAATATTCTTATAAATTTTAAACTATGGTTGTTCAAGTTGTTATCAGAATATGTTTTGTGTTTACCTCTATTATTGGTGGTTTATTCATGAAATCTTGAATTAAAAGTTTATAACATTAAATGCTAAACGTCTTGAGAAGACTGATAAACACCACTTAAATGTGGCACTGTTTGGTTATATCGGTAAAATAATTTTCATGTAGATGAAGTATTGAAGTATTTTGATTTTGAATCAATTGAAAAAATACATAGTGATGTATGGGGTCTGATGAGCAAACTAGGGCATGGTGAATTATTATGCTTCATTAATGATTTGAGTAAATATGATTTACTTGATATAAATCTGAAATATTTGAAAGTTTCAAAGAAATTCAGAATAAAATATTTGAAAGGTTTAAATAAATTCATAATGAAGATAAGAATCATTTTGACAAAGATAAAAGAATCTTCAATCATGGAGAAAATTATCTAAGTCGTGAGTCTAGCAAAACACTCAGATAATTGTGGAATTATTTCTTACTGGTATGCTTTTATTAATTTTGAGGATATGCACTCGAAACAGCTACATATACACCGAACAAAACACTGTCTTATGGTCTGGCAAAATGATACCATATGCGTTATGGAGTTCATAGTCCAGACAAATGCTAATTTGTAGGTTATCACAAAGACGTAATTGGGTATTCCTTCCAACAAAATTTTCAAAGACAAAGAGTTTGTCACAAAGAATGAGCACTTTCTCGAGGAGTTTTCTCACTAAAGAAGTGGGAGGACAATGCAGCTTGCTAAGATTATCGAATCTCTGGCGGAAGTAAGCAAGATTAACAAACCAGAAGTTGTTCCAAAAGTTGCCCGCATAGCTGAGCCATAAGTTACTACATCACCTGTAAAAACTCTAGTTAAATCTTGCAACTGAACAACTTAGACCAGGAAAAGTTAATGAACCTCCTGAATGATCTCAAAGTGAGATATTCGTCTTAGAAGAAGATGAACCTGCGCACTACAAGGAAGAGATGGCGACACCCAGCTCGAAGGAATGGCTTATAGCCATGCACACCAAAATGGAGTTCACATACAATTGAGTTTGGAATTTAACTGATTCTCCGGAAGGTATAGAGATCATATACGACAATTAAGTGTGGAACTCAGTTGATTCTCTAGAAGAAATAAAGTATATGGAATGGATGTCAAAACTAGTTTCCTAAATGGAAAGGGATGATACAATCTGAAGGTTTTGTAGATCTTCAGAATAACAAATGAGTGTGCAAGCTTCAAAAGTTTTTAAGTTTTGAAGCAAGTATGAAGGAGCTGGAATCAACATTTTAATGAAAAGGTTAAAGAGTTTGACTTTGTTGAAATGATGAAGGAACTTGTGAAGTTTAGTGGGAGCTCTGTAGCACTTCTAATCTTATATCTAAATGAAATATTGTAGATTGGAAATAATATAAAGTTTCTAAGCACAACAAAATTTAGAAGAATATGTTTCCAATGAAAGACTAAAACGAAGAAACTTATTGGACATATAGATCTATAAAGATAGATCAAGATGTCTGATTATGCTAAGCTAAATTGAATACATTGGCAAAGTTTTAAAAGGTTTGAAATGGAGAATGTGTTTTCTCCCAGTGTCACATAACATGATGCTTAGAAGAAATCAGTGTCCTAAGACAGTAATAAGCATGAACAGATGAGTAGATTATTAAATCCATCATGAATGTTATGATATGTATAAAGTCAAATACTTTATGTACTAAATGTTAGTAGCAGGTACTAAAGTGATCCTAGATTGGCTCACCAGGTAACTTGTGATGGCCTGGCTTATTAGGGATGATAGACTACTCATATCAATAAGGAATTCCTTCTTTTCCGGGAGCCCATTCGGACAGTACTCCAAAGTTAAGCGTGCTCAGCTTGGAGTAGTGTTAGGATGGGTGACCGACCGGGAAGTTGCTCCCGGGTGCGCACGAGTGAGGACAAAGTGCGCAGAAAAGACTAGTATTGATCTGTGGGGCCAATCTAGATCCCGCCAGGAGTAACGACCACCGGCGGGTGTGTTCGGGGCGTTACATAACTGTTAATATAATTAAGTACCTCAGAAGGACAAAAGACTTGTCTATAGAGGAGATGAAGAAGTTCGTTGTAAAAGATTACACGAACACCGACTTCATGACTGGTATAAATTACATTAGGCTATGACTGTTTAGAATAGTTTTCTAGCATGAACAATATTGTGGATTCTATAATGTAAGGAGAATATGTTAAAAGCATTAGATGTTTTAAAGTTGTTAGAATCAATAAGTGTCTTGATATAATTGGTGTAATCCCGAGTGTGATAAAGCCAATGAAACTATATTATGAATATAATAAATCAATAAGTGTCTTGATATAGTAATTGGTGTAATCCAAGTGTAATGAAACCAATAACATTGTATATATTATGAATACAGTTAAATCAAGTAGTGTCTTAATATATTTGGTGTGATCCCAGGTGCAATGAAACCAATATTATAGTTAAATCAAGCTCAAAGCAAAAAGGATCAACATCCTACAAAATCAGACATGACTAACACAAATATTATATGATTTTTGAATGTGTCAAAATTGACGACGAAGGCTTTACCACAAACAAAGCATAAGCAACACCAGATAAGCCATAGGTGTTAAATAGACTATGAAACTAGATTATTGACTCTAGTGCAAGTGTGAGACTGTTGGAAATATACCCTAGAGGCAATAATATTGTATTATTATATTTCCATTGTCATAATACAAAGTTTATATTTCATGCTATAACTGCTGTGATACTGGAGTATGTGATTCAGTGGAAAACTCATATACACGTGTGAAACGATAGACGGTAAAAGAATAGGTTCTCGGTCTAGCCTCTAGGACTGGCTCAAGTGTTGTTGGTGATCGTGTTTTCCGGATCTTAGGATATCGTTAAGTGTAACGATAGTCCTGAAACAACATTGAGAGTATGACGTTAGAAAAACGATTATCTTGAATCGACCCAATCTTGTTTATTATACTTTGAGATAATATCGTTGGCAATAAATTGTTATAACATGGAGTGTTAGCATGTGTTTTTAGTTCCTCAGAGCATGAGAATATCGTAGTCACTTCCTACCATACGGTGGGCTTTGGAGTTGGTCAAAAGTCATCTGTAACTAGTTGATCATAATGATAACTTATGGGTTCGTCGAAAAGTTTGACAAGGGAACTGGATAGTTGGAGAGTGGGATTTTCTCCTCCAACCATGGAGAGATATGTTTAGGGCCCTCTCGTTGTGACAACATCAATCATCGTCTGACCAAACACAAGCGACTACGTCACGGGGATGCCGGAACACTTCAACGAGAAAGAAGAACAAAGCCGGTAACGAGAAGAATGGTAAAGTATCGCAAAGCAATGGTAACATCACACAATAACGAAAGGTTCACTCAAATGTCATTCGTGTAATCATAGGGATCGATGTGGACATCCACGGTTTCGCTAAATCCGTCATTGAACTAAGGAGTTTCATTGATGTCTATGATTACCGAACCTACGGGGTCACAAACTTAAGGTAATAATGATCTGCTAAGTGTTAGTAGGACGAGAGTATCGATGATTTATTTGTGAAATTGTTTCATTAATATTCAGAAAAGTTTCGAGAGGAACCGGAAGCATTTCGGGGTCATCAGATGGGTTTTCGAGTTTATCGGGCAATAACAGATATTACTGATAAATTATATATAGATGAAAAATATTTTCCAAGATGTTAAATTATATATAAAATGCTCTAGTAATTGTTAGATGGTTTTTATATTTAGTTAAATATTAACGAGCCTTAAAAGCCAAGTGGTGGAAGGAGTATTAGGCCACCATGGCCCAATAGGAAGTGGCGCCCGAGTGGGGGAGGAGTGCAACTCCTCCGAGACGTCCTATGTGACGCATTTTGCGTCATACAGCTGCTCGACGCACAGGATTGACAAACGACTGGGCCGGCCTACCAAGCCGCTCTTTGTTTCGTTTCCTTTCGCGTGCGACAAAAAAGCTCAAAAAATACAGCGAACACCAGGAATTGATCCCACGACCGCACACTACAACCGCATGCCATGAGCCACTACAACACACACCACAAAACAAACATAAAGGTGCAGGAATCTATAAGAACAGACAGTACGTTGAGATTTGGAAAACATTTTGAAACCATTTCGAAAATTGCAAGCACTTTTAAAATGCCGCATTTTTTTGGAAAAGTGGAGATGTTTTATAATTCTGATTGAAAATGAAACACAAACAAAATTTGCAAACCCCAAACAGAATCCAAAATCGTGAACGATTTAAAAAAAATGTTTCTGTCAAACAAAACAAATTACGAGAAACATGATTTTTTTAAGATGGTGAACATCTTTTAGTTAAAAAAACGGAATACCGGAACATTTTCTAAAAATGCGAACAAAATTTATATGGTACGGTTTTCTGGAAATGCGAACGAAACTGTAAACATGGGTTGCGAACAAAATGTTGAAATCGCATTTTTTTGAAAAATGAACATTTTTCATGATTATGAAAAAGAGAATATTTTCTGAAATTCTTGAACATTTTTTGAAACACGAACAAATTTCTAGAACTGTGAAAATTTTGAAAACGAGAACATTTTGCAAATTATGAACAAATTTTATGAATGGGATTTTGGGAAATTGTCTACAGATTTTGAAAAATATAATTGTTTTTTAAATTCATGTAGATTTTTTAGCATGAACATTTTTTGAAAATACGAACAAATTTTTAAAAGAAGAATATTTTTCTAAAATTTCAACAAAAGCATTTATTGAAAGCACGAACATTTGTTGAAAATTGTGAACAATTTCTTGAAAATCATGAACATTTTTTGAATTTATGGACAATTTTTGAAAAACGACCATTTTCGAAATTCAAACATTTTTTAAAGGGAAGTAATTTTTTATAAATATAAGAACAATTTTCGAACATGAACTTAGTTTAAAAAAGATAAAAAATAACCTTGAAAAGGAAAAAACAAACAAAAAACGAAAAAAAGAAACATAAACATAAAAACAAAAGAAAACAAAAAAAACCAGTTAAAAAAACAGCTCAGGGAAACCGGATGGCTGGTGGCGGTTCTACGAGCAAAAACTGGCCCGGCCATGGCATAGCTACTCGGTCGCTCGCATGTGCGAAGCGCCGACGGTTTGACGCAAAGAGCGTCAAATAGGATATTCCAACTCCTCCACCTTGGCTGGCGCACCAGGGAGGGCCTTTCCCTCCTTGTTGGCTGCCCATCCTCCCCTCTCTAACTTATATATATATTAGATAGGGGGCGCGGCTTGCCGCGCGTTGCCCGCCGAACGACGGGGCAAACGACAGCACACAGAGATGTAAATGGAGATGATCCTAACATGCTGAAAAGATAGATTATAATGTTAATTGTTCAGGGGCAATAAAGCTTGAATGTAAACTGCCTTCGTTCGATGTAAATGGATAGATGATATGATCATAATATGTCCATTACATGACAGGAAGACGTGGGGAGGTACAAAAGCATGTGATTTGCATCTAATCCAGAGTAGCATAACAGAGGAATTCATGCATTTATACATAGTGCTATATAGTTGCAAGATCAAGCTGCGTGTATGACAAAAGCGACGGGTCTTGAATCTAGCAAGGTTCAATGCAACGTAGACTCGGAGAATGGCTTATTCCATCGTGTTGTTGTAATGATGGAAGCCTGAAAAAACATATGAAATTGTGAACAATAATGTGTGATGTTGTTTGAGACGGGTCTAGGAGATGATGTATGTCTACCTGCAATAGCGTGTGTGGCGCTCTATTTTCCAGGGAATAGTGCGCGACGTGCGGTCCTCATCTTCTTGTTACTTTTAGAAGGTAGACGATAGATGCTGATAATGAGTAATTGTGTAGTTAGGACATAGAAGCCACAGCTGGGTTGTATGTGAAGACAGCGATAAGAAGATGGAATGGAGAGTACCTATTATTTTTTGCTGTGACCGGGATTGACGCACTTTCTTCTTCACTGGTATTCTGGGGGCAAGCAACTTATAAGAGAAACAAGCGTGAAGTACGTGCTACCACACGATAATGAAGATACTTTGGCGTGCGGTTTTACCTCGGACAGCATGATTTGGTAATTGGCCCGTGAAGTATTCTTGTGCGTAGAAGGTAGCACATCGGCTTCTTGTTTAGGCTTAGGTTGGGGACCCTGGTTGATTGCGGTCAGCGAAGAGAGTTGGTTACGCAGGGCGCTGGCCTGATCGTAGAGCGTCGACGACCAGAACTCCTCAGCCTGAAGTTTTCTTTTGCATTTTTTCAGCTCCGCAAAATTTGCATCATCTACCGTGATTATGCCTGTTTTCTACAGATATCCAAGGGCGGCAACACATGTAGATTCAATGCTTGGTCCGTGAAATTCCTTTGTTGTGCTTGACAGGCTTTTGCTGTGCGGGGGCAGGTCAATAGAGACAGAGATGCCCACATCGTCACTACCTATGTCCGCGAAAGTGAATGGATGGATTGTGCCACCAATTCTTTCAATTGCTTGTTCAAGAATGAATTGCTTGCTGATGGTGACACAGATAGGAGATTGCTTTGATTTAACAAAAGGTAGAACGTAATTGTCAGCACACAACGGCTTATGAAATCGATGAATGAAGTGGAGAATGAGATGACAACAGCCTGGAACTAACCGGAGGAAAGCCCTTGACCAGCAGCTCATCATCTGTGGGCAGCTTGATGGACGAGGTTGTCGATGCAGAGGAGGGTTCATCCATGGCGGCGTCTGGACTGGAAGAATAGGGTCGTGGAAATGAGAGGGGAACAGATCTGAAAAGACGGTATGCAAAGAGAGCTGGTATATAGTTAACCTAGCTGGTTGGGCCTCTTTTGATGGGCCGCCCCATCGTCCTTGTGGCTTGCGGGCTGCCTGTGCATTGGGCTAGGTGCCTTGAGTGGCCTGTAAAATAGTTGATGCTATATGCTGTTAGTCAAAAAATGGCAATGGTGATAAGGTAAATTAGATGGGAATATAAGCGCCAATCAGTGTCAATGCGCATGATTAAACAGAAGCAGTGCCTCACATCACAGATGGCATAGCATTGATGCAAACCATACAACAGAGCATGTTCAAATTAAGGATTGCATGCATAGCTCAGAATAGCACGACGACAAATATAATTTACATAGTTAAGTTCGATAGGCTGGGAGTTAATCGAGTACATCCCTGGTACACACCATATAATTTACATAGATAAGTTGAGTGGGTTGGGGTAGTGCATAATAGAGTAGAGTAGTGCAACACATGCCACATAGCTTACATAGATAATAAGTTCGGTAGGGAATTACATAGGAGAGCAACGGTCGTAGCACATATGTAAGATGCACAGACCACGTAGTAGAAGATAGCAAGTTGATACCACCAAGCGATCCTCAAGAGGGTTGCGTCGGCAAGTTGGCGATGCTGCATCAGAAGTGCTCCTCGGGCAAAGTGTCGAAGTCTGCAGAGCAATTACCTTCACTGTCAAAGATCTCCTCATCATCCAGCCAGCTTCTCATGTAGGGTGGATTCTCTAGTGGCACGGGTTCGGGGTCTACTGAACAGTTGTCTTCCTCATCAGTAAAGCCTGACTTTGGGTCATATGGATATGTCCCAATGGACTGCAGGTACTCAACAGCAAGGATGGTGTTCTGCTCAAGGTACTCACATATGTGCTGAGCATTCTGGAGAGTCGTATTGAGCTCAATGTCTGCATGCGTTGATCTAGGGGACATGCCCTCGTCAATCAGACGCTGAAGTTGGATGGTTGCTGAAAATCCGGTATCCAGTGAGTTATCCCAGCCTTTGCTGAGCTTCTTTATTATATCTTGTTTCTCATCAAGCTGCTTCAGTAGTGTTTGATTGACATTTTTAATGGATTCAATGACATCATCTCTTTCAGCCACCTTCTCCATCATGTCTTTGTTTGTCTTCATAATGGAGTCAAGAGTGTTGTTCTTCTCTTCCAGTTGCTGCGCCAGAGATGTATTGACCTTTTTCAGTGTTTCGATACTACGATCCTTTTCTTTCAGACGCTCACGCAGTGACTCGTTATTAAGCCTAGCAGATTGAAGTTTGTTATAGTTATAATCACCTGGGACCACACTGTGTTCCTGCTCCATGAATTCCATGGCTTTATGCGCAACATGATTCTGCGCTTCTTCCAGATCAGTGAAAGCAGAGGTTGAAATATATGTCTGACTAACAGGACGCTCCAGTTCACTGGCAATTGGATGGAAGGCGACAGTGACTTCAAGGCACCCGCGATGAACTGCACGTGCAGAGTAGGCGGCCGCTGGAAGGCCGACTTTGTCAAACATAGCATCCAGGATGACTTTGGAAGGAAGGTCCACAGGGTTCATGTTGAAACTTGGTCCAAAAATAATAGTGTAGTAAGAGTGTATGACATCGGAAACAACACTTATTTTTAAAATGGAAGAGTAAGCAAGCAAGCCAATGCTTTGGATGCAATCGAACATATGATTCTTATTCGTTGTCTGCTGTAGTTTGTGAGAAAGAGAAATCAACGCATGCAGTAAATTCAGCGAGGCAACAAGTATGTACTTTATAAAATGTAGTTAGGTTCGAGGCTGTGCTTGGAAGAGGAGTACTAACAAAACAAGATGGAGAATGAGATACCTTCTTTGGAAGGGTAATGGATTATAAATGCTTTATTTGTAATTTTGTATGCATAAATGAAGTGAGAGCTAGGATCTCATTCAGTAGAGGGCTTGGATCAGAATAAAATGCAAGTACGGTTAATTTAGTCCTCACAGTATTCTTAACCATGCAAAAGGGCCGGTGATTATACTATTTCTACAAGTCGATGTGGTTCAGTAATGATGAAAGGACAGGGGATAAACCAATAATATTTAAATGTGGGTATGCATATGGCATTGCAAATTTGTGTCTTTATTTATAGGATCTGTTTTTTTTATCTAGGTGCATGTCTGTTCGCATCAAGTTCACGGCTATTAACTCACACCTCTCTATCTTAAGCAGGGTTAGATTTTAGAAATTACCTTCTGATAAGAACCGAGCGTTGGCGAATGATTTAGCTGGCCTAGAGTTCTCAGAGACGGTGAATCGAAGGGAAGAGCTCGGGCTGCAAGACGGGGAGGAACAACACTTAGGAAACCTAGCAAACCCATGTCCATAGACGAACCAGATCGAAATACAACGGCGGGAGGAGAAATACCTGCCGTAAAGATCAATCGTAGCAAGATGTGCTCTTCTTCATCTCGCACCGCTCATCGATTTGAGCAGCAACATGGATCTAGGTATGCGTCTGAGAGGAACTGCGAGGAGAGAAGCAGGGGAATGAAGTGGAGGAAGGGGATCAGAGCGAGTGGTTGGATGCGTATGTGAGACGGTGAGTGAATAGAATCACCTCCCGCACCGATGACGAACAGTAGAAGCCACTGCTCCAGCCAAGTAGGGAGGCCGCACGTGTCCTTTTCTGGTGATGGTGATCTAACTGGTGGTCTAGCGATCGTCTGGTTCTTTTGTACCGGGACTCCTACCCATCCACTGGGATACGGTGGGCCCAGTCGAGAGAAGCCCACCGGGCAGCGAGAGTGATTTAACATAGTAGCACATAACGCGTAGGAAAAAGGAAAATGCCATCATCGCTAATGTGCTGTATCTATCCTTCTGATCTAAGGTGCTTTTGGGATGGGCCGACGATAACCAACTGCGACGGAGAAGGAGATATTTTTAAAGGAATGTAATTTAACAGAGAGAGTTAGCCCAGCACACCCAGGATAGAATAAGGCAGTTATATAGGCGCATGTACTAATTAAGTTCAACACCAAATCACCGGGATTACAGCACGTGAACCAAAAGGACAACAGGTAAATTGTCTTCATAGTTGGTTGTTTAAATTCTAAAGGTCGAGGATGTGGTCATCCGAGTCACCATCGTTTTGTTCCTCTGGATAACCAAATGCAACCCTGAGGAGATGAAGGGCGTCATGTGAAAGCTTGCTCAGCCGAGCAACAGCACACTCAACTTCTGAAATCTTCCTAGCCAACTCAATGGCTAGCGCGGGCCCAGCTGGAAGTGACTCAGATACAGCCAAGGAAGATATCCAATCACAGATTGAAAAGACAGCACCTATGTAGTTACCAGTGGTCATTGCTAGCCCTTTGATCGTTTCATCTTTCTCAGCTAGTAGGTCAGTAAGCTGTAAGTTGGCCTCCTCTGATCTTTTCAATTCAATATAGTTGTAGTCTTGCAAAACCTTGCTTTGGTTATCTTCCATATAGTGTATTGCCTTTTGAGAAACTACATCTATTGTGTTCTGCAAGTTATGCAGGGGAGAGCTCGAGAGCTGGACCGGTGTAGGCGGGTGTCGCAGATGCTCTTTCGAGGGATAAAATGTAACATCAGTCACAAACTGGCCCCTTCGATGTGTCTGAGAGTGATAGCGCGGTGCTGGAAGGTCGAGCTTATCTAATATACCTCTGAGTAGATATGTATCCGAAATCTCAACGATCTCCATATCATCATCTATGAAAAAGAGAAATTAACTGGGTGAGGATGAAGCTATGATAATTCTGCCAGGCAAAGGACATGCATAATTAAATAGGCTGAGCACAGGAAGCATGGTAGAGATCAGGCACAAATGACAGTGTAAAAAATGGTATATAACAGTAAATACGAAACGAGAGAATCACTGCCTTCATCTCATTAAACGATAAAGGGCATGTTCGATAGAGCCTAGTTTAACCTAGATGGTGACAGCACATAAACAAAAGCGGGCACATCCTATGCACAGAATTAGAAGATATTTCCACGGATAATGCAGCTGGTGATATCCTGGGGTAAAGGATATTCACCATCACATTCTTCTTTGCAGCGCCTTTGCGAGACGGCCGCTCCTGTATTCAACTACATCTGGGAGATCTCCAAAAGGGAGGTTCATCACAGCCGCATTTCGCATTTGTTCAGAAAAGTAGTACATATATCTAGTAGACAGATGCCAACCTCTGCTAAGCTTCTTGCCTTTGATTTCTGATTCTTTGATCTGATTTTCAAGAAATGCGATATGATTTTCCTGGCGCTTTGTTTTTGCATAGTTTATGTCTCTGACAACCGTGTTGGTCATAGTCTCTATGTATCTGACTGCTTTGATAGAAGCGCTATCTTCGGCAGTGACCTCGTCTATGCAATACTCTCCTGGCACAGACACATCGACAATTGAGCCTCCAGGATCCAGACCAGAAGTGCTGAAGTTAACTGTAACGCGAACCTTACTATCCTCATGGATAGCATTCTCGTACTGGGGTGGGCCTAGGCCAAGGTTTGCAAGGAGCATCTCAAGTATCACCTTGTGTGGGATTTTGAACACCCTTGTAGCATCCTGCAGTACGACAGGATGTGAATTACCAACGGATGAATAGCAGGACACTATTATATGTATAGGAATGATTTTAAGAATATCAATGCGGTCAATATATGGTTCGATTCACTAAATCAAGAAAACTATATAGCATTTAATCAGCCAAGAAGGCAAGGACAGAGCAGGTGCACCGAACTGTGTGTAACCTTTCAGAGGTAGCATACCTAACTATAGTCTAACCGGTCTGATCCATCAAAATTCATGGATTTTTGTTTAATCAAACTGCCTATCTACACAAATCCAATTTCTTACTTCAGTTTCTTTTTCGTTTAGCCCAACCTGTGTCTAGGGTACATATCGTCGTTTACATATCTATCAAAGAGAAAACGTTTTGCCCCTACCGTTGAAACTAAACAAAGGAAAGAGTATGGCCGGACCAACCTGGGCAAGCGCCCGCAGATTATTGTTGGTGGAGGCAGCCGAGCTCGAAGAGCCGTGATCTTGGGGTTCCTGGCCAGACATAGAAACCTGAAAGTGCAACCGGTGGATCTTGGAGATCAAGAAGACGAAAGCATGAACCGAATGGTAAAAGGAAGCAAGGTCATCTGCCAATCGAAGCACGGTTGTACCTTCACAGAGAAGTCGAGGCAGGAAGGGGGAAGTGCGGGCGCAGACCAGAGGCTCGATGGCAGGCGGCGGCGGCGTGGCAAGAGGCCAGGGCAAAACGCAGTCGAGAAGGCGAACGAAATGACCCAGGTGTGACCTAGTTTGGATAAAGCAGAGAAGGAAATACAACAAGCCTCTACTTACGGGTCTGGCGAACGGAAGCCCAAAAGAATTTAAATGGGCTGCATGCCTATTCACTGCGTCGGCGTCTCTGCATGTTAAATCAGCCTATCCCGTGCGGCCGAATACCTATTGGGCCGGGCCATGAACGAGGCTGAGTGTTTCAGTTTCTTTAATTAATTTTCTATTACTTTTGCTCTTCGCTTTTTGTTGATTTTATGTATCTTCTTTCTCAGGAGTAACTCGTCATTTAAGAAGGTTAAAAATATTAACAAAACTGGACGATGTAAAAGAAGCGGTCATTATGGCAAGACAGGGCACATGTTTTAAATGAGAATAAACATTTTATTTAATTTGACGAACAAATTTATACGAGCATTTTTTAACAAGGAGTAACAACTTCTAATATTTGATGAATAAAATTTGAGAGTGATGAACATTTTTTCAACTCGCTAACCAAGATTTGCATTCTAGATTTGGCTTGATACTAAATTCATGTGTAACCGAAGTAAAAATGTTATTTTATGAGCATTGCCCCTCCATGGGAAAATCAATAGCACCTACCAGTACAACAGAAACCAAGGCTAGAGGCGTGGGCTAAACTGTTATAACCTCATGAAAATCCACTTGCAACGAAGAATGCAATGGCAAAACAAATGGAAAGGCATGGTATAAATTGCTTATAACCGATCACATCAGTAGTAGACAATATAGCGGTCGCATCACAAATCTACAATTTAGATGAGCATCAACATAGCATGAGGACAAGCAGACGTACATTTAGGAAAATAGACTGATCAGCTAGCCAACTGGAATGTGCAAAAACGTCTAATCTTATCGTCTTTTTGAGAGTAGCCTGAGCCTAAGGCAAAAGATAACAAAGGCGTAGCTAATATAACATGGTCCATACATACTGCTGTATCTACATTCATCGTACTAAAAAGGTTTAGGCCAAAAGACCAAGAGGGCAGTTAGCAGGGCAGAGATCAACTGCAGGGAATATCTACATCAATTTCATGAGCAGTTGCACGACGGTGTGGCTTCACGACGGGGTAAGCAGATCCATGACAGAGAGGTTGGTCTTCAGAGCCTCGAATGACTCAATAGCATCAACATGAAACGCCGGCCACCTTCCAAAGAAACCGTCAGACGACACACGAACATGAAACGTGCATTTCATGCCAAGCAAGCCTAAAAGTTCAGGAGGAGTTTTCCTGAGCATCGAGGCCGCCACATGAACATTGCGAATAGCAGGGTCATGACGCATGTTATTGCGAACGACCTGACCAGCAGATCGACCGACAATCTGTTGCCCTTTCGATCCAAACAATTCAAACTCGGCTTCTCTGCTTCGGTCTTTTGCAAGGACAAATAATGTGTACCTGGTCATTAGCAAACAAACTATAAGAGAAGCAAAAGAAATACTATGAACCAATGTAAATACGAGTTCTTTTTACCCTATTGTTGCACTGGTAGATGAACAACCATGGCGCCCACATGTATATACATCAGGCTGAGTGAGCGACGTCGCAGCTGGCATGGACATATAGTGGCAGGACGTACAGAAGGTGGCCCACCATTTTTTCAAATGTGAAACCCTTGTAATTATCACATTGCATCGAAACGTTCCTGCCTATGATGCAAAGGAAGGCGGTGTATTAGTAGCATTCTTGCAAATGCATAAATCATAAACACTATATAGAAAGACAGTTAATACTATCAGGGACTACATTGTTACCTCCTTGTGATATAGATTAATGTTCATGAGGTGGGTTAATAATGCTGTAGGAAGGACATCAGCATGTTGGGCCTGGAGGATAATGCTAGACGACGCAGGAAGGCGCTCAATTGCTGGGAACGAGGGTGGGAGCCTGACAAACAAAGACAACATAGTACATAAGTATAAGTCAGAAAGAAGAAATGTCATATGAATAGCCCAACACTCCTTACCTGCTCCTAAATATATTTATATCTGGTATGTCATGGTTGACATACCATTTGCAGGCACATCCTCCAGACAACTCTTTAGATCCTAGCTTATGGCAAACGTCACAATCGTCAAACACACAAAGACAATAAGAAAGAAGTGCACCAATCCATCAGTCTGTTTCTTAGCGAACCTTCATTAACAAAAACGTTGGCGCCAACAAAGATAACTACAGCTGGTTCTGTTTGGCCCATGAAATGAACACTTTCTCCATTAAATGGAATAGCTCTTTCACCCCAGAGGGTTATCCCAAGCTCGTTGCCACTAAAATAATATGAGAACAGAAGGGTACCGATAGGATGAGCTGCTATGAAAAATGGCCAGTAGAAAAATAAAACAATACATGAAGATAAGAAACCATAACACATACTTATGATCAGATAGGAGTACACGTCGCTTGAATACTTGTCTAAGTGTGTGAGGCACCCGAATAGCTTTGACAGGAGAGATTGCCGTGATGACTCCGATAACATCTACATGAGCAAATGCGAACCTACTATTTAACAGACAACAATTTTTGCAGAATAATGGATTGTAGAACATAAGAAGAACCACTGGTGTAATTTCCATCACCTATGTAGTTCTAAGGAGTATCATTTGTAGGGGGTAGCTCGTTAATTGGAGTCAAGTGGAACGTCCACTCTGGGAACTCGTTGTTTAGGTGGAAACAGTTCTTTATGACTGTAAATCGTGTAAATCTGATCATCAACGGTGCGTCGACGGGGTTCAAAATGATTGGCCGAGGAAGCACGGCAAATCGACTAAATTCATACACCACGCCCTCATGTAGCATGTTAAAATGAGCGGCAAGAATATCCGTTGGGACAGTTGCGTAACCATGGTTACCCTACAAAAGTAACGCATTATCCTAAACACACAGCAGCGCCGAGCATCAGGAATATACTTCTAAATGGCTTTAATTTGTACCTGAGCATCTAGAAGAACCATGTGCACAACTTTGACAGGTCCATTCTCCAAACCACCACGGTAATGCCATAGGCGTGACAGACGGACACAGACAGATTGTTCACCCCTGCCGGCGTGCAGGTTGGACAGAGCAACACAAGCCATCTGACAAGAACGGCACCAAGATAACCGTTGTTAGATTCCAGATGCGATAAGAATAAGGCAAAGAACATGTGGGTACTCTAGATCGATACAATCAAAATCAAAAAGATGTGCAAGGAGATTTTTGAAGGCACGCAGAAGCTTAGGAACACGTAATGGCACGTCGAGGAAAGCAATGACAAGGCCTGGACATGGGGAGTATGGGGTGGCACGCCATTACATCAGGAGAGGAGAATGGAAGCAAGAAGAATCTTACCAGAAGGATGAGAAGGCGAAACCCTAGATGCGCCACCGACCGGAGGGGGAAAAACCAAGCTGGAAACCTAACGGAGCAGACGGGCAGTATATGCAGGCCGATATACAGGTGGGCCAAATCAGAAGCCCATGAGAGGGTTAAAGCTTCATATGGTTCTCATGGAAAAAACAACAACGTAATAGCAAGCGGGTCGTTGATGCATCGGCCACGGTTTTATAATATCATGATGGAAATTCAAAAGAGAAAACAGATACTATCATATGGATGAATGCAGCTAGTTCACATACTCAAACTAAAGAGGTAGGTCGAAAATTCAGACTCGGCAGTACATGAGAAGTTTATATAGCTCTGAACCTGGCCATGGTTCAGACCGATACCTATATAGTGGTGCAATTGCTTGGAAGCAAAAGCTAATGCAAGGCACCTTGCATAAGCAGAGGTCCTCCAAGAGGGGTATGAACCAGAGGGGCTATGAGGATGTACCAAACATGACACACATGATAACACAGAGTGCTTACTTTGCCAAATAATTTATCAGGATAACCTGTTAACACCAGAACCGAGCAAGACATAAGAAACAACCCACAGGGGAGCCAAGAGATAAAGCTTACACAAATTAAAATAAGAAAGACAACACGGGCATAGATTAGGTTCAACGATTCATAAACATCTGGAGTACAAAGTAGAGCCACGACGATGTGATCAGAGTGTATCAATCGCCTTTTGATTTACAAAGGTAATAATCCTGACACAAGTACTTCTGCCCTCCACACACAGATATCGCCATGACCGAAACTGGAACAACAGGGCCAAAAGTACTTCACAGGGCATGTCCAGCCACTCGCCTTCCCATTTCACCTCAGGCGCCGAGTCCAGGGCATGCACGGATGCATTGATCATGTATCCTGGACAGATGCAACGGACAAGTAATAAGCACAAGGCATCATACATATGTAAACCTGGAAATGAAATTGTAGAGAGTGAGCCAAGTCATCCAAACCTGTCAAAAAGACGGTTTCTAGCCAGGTAGCATGACAGTCCGGATGGACAGCAACATGACTGATCGCAGTCATTGTCACCCATAAGCAACCAAGTGATGTGGTGTTAAGTGCCTGCGAGCGGTAGCTCAAGCAGGGGAATCGCTCGTACAAGCATACCGGTAAGGAACCACCAATTTACAATGACACTACCCAAAAGCGTTGGATCTCCAAAAGTTGCGTTGCCTCCTGGAACAACAGCCAGAAAAATAGGAAACCATCAATGAGAACAGTCGTTGTAAACGCAGGTCACAAGACACCTAAAATGAAATCGTGAAAAAGAATGCCATGTGCTTACCCAGGCAGTATTCCTACTTCTTTTCCCCCCGCTTGCTCGGGTTGCCTCGAGCATCAGCAGGCACAGACAGGCGAGGCCTGAAAAACAGCAAGGAAAATTAAATCGTTTTGCAATGGAAGCAAAATGCCCGGACACAAGTAAAGAAACAGAGCTTACTTCTTTGCATCAGAAGCCTGATCAGGTACTGGCAGGGCATCTGTCTCGGTGGAACCAGCAAGCAGGGGTGATCTCTCCTGCTCAGTGACAGACCTTCTGCCCTGTGAGAGGAAAGATGTATACATAAATAAGTATAGATCGGCAAGAGATATTTGCAAAGATAGATGATGGGGAAATTACCAAGCCGTTGCAGTCCTCATCATCAAGAGGATTGTCAACTGGATCAGATATCATAGGGGCAGCCGAGACAGGCATATTGTCCTTGAAAAGTCCCCGTTGAGCCTTTGATTTAACCTCAGATGCCACACCGCTGTAAAAGATAGAGAAAATGTATGAAACACAAAGGTACATCACCAGCACAAAAGGAAAATGTTAAATTGAGTGTAACTGCACTGACCTAGCCACACATGGCTTCGTCACAGAAGGCGGGGATGACAAAGCAGAAAGCAGAGCCTGGCTCTTATCGAAAAGGGAAAAACTGATCAAATGACTGGGCAAAGCAAAGAAACAGAGCAAATAACCAATCTATAAGAGCAAACACGATAAGAATGGAGTTGAACCTCAGGGGTGTTGACAACCGAAAGTGGGGGCGTGGAACTGCCAGGGGGTAGACTGCTGGATGATGCACATGGCGCTGTTAAAGGAGGAGGACTCTCATTTGGCAAAGATCCCGAGCTAGTTGCTCCAGTTGTTACACTTGAAGCTCGATACGCTACTGAAGATTGTGGCTGCTTTCCTAGAGGCGTGTCAATCCTAAGCACCTGGAATGACAGCTCATCATCATCACTGGTGAAACACTTGCTTGATATGGAGACAACGAAACGGAATTTCCTTGAGATAACATCAGAGAGCTCTCGTGGTGTGACAGGGTCTCCGCGGGCAGACTTGACAATCTCTAGAAGCGGGGCAATAGGTGATCGCCCATGGCGTAAAAGACTTATCAGTGGTGCTCCAACCAGCTCCCTTCCCACCCTGTCAAAGAAGACAAACTCAGCCTCGCCAGGCTCATTGACCTCTGCATCATCATCTCTTGCAACATAACAAATCCGGTACCTCCAAGACAAGGCAAAGATGTATCTCAATAAAAGCAACAAACCAAAACAAATAGCTCATATGGTAGTAGGCACGGTTCTCCAAACAGATAGTTACCTTGGTATTGCATCTATTCCAACACAAGCTGGATCTGAGCATCTGTAGGCAGTACCATCTGGAAGGGAAGACTTGTGACAGGTAGTGCATGAAGAGAACCACCAACGTTGAGAAGGATTATGTCTGCTGAGAACAGCCGTGCAAAAGAACCGGGCATCCTATAACCAAAGCAGGGAAATGTGTTAGATAAAAATAGTCGAAGAACAATCGGTTCTCAACGGAAAGACTAGTATGGTAAATTAATTACCCGGTTATCAAACATATCCAGATTAGCCAGTTCTCGAACCGTTTTTGTCTCTAAGTTAACCCGTGCATCCACTTCAGCAGCTGTCTGTCCAGGTAAATTGATATGCTGAATAGCAGTGAAATTGTCACGGAGCCTATAGGTCAATGACAAACAAGAATCATGTTCCGAAACATAGATGACCCACATCACTGGTCATTCGAAGTTGGTCAAGAAGATTGGGCGAGCAGCGATCAGTAGGCGTGCATACAGACAATATTGGATGCAGAGGAAGGAACAAACTAAATCACCTGTTGTGGAAGTCACGGATATCAGGAAGGTCTTCATTGATGTACCATCGGCAGGCAGCACTGCCGCTCACACCCCTATGACCTATATTAAAGGAGGAGCCCACAATTATTTGTATGATACTGAGAAACCAAAGCAGGTACCAAATATGAGATGTGACAACCTAGCTAAGCAAAATCAAGTATCCTCACCATCATAAGTCTTGACCAATGTACCAACAAGGATGACTATGAAAGGGTCGGTGCTGCCGAGCTCCATCACCTCATCAGCTTCAAAATTCAGGGCTGCTTCTCCCCACAGTATGACCGTGATCTGATGGCCCCTGCGTAAATTAAACCAATACGTGCTTAGGTACAGGGAACCATTTGCAAAATGTACATGCTTCTGAAGACAAAGGAAACATCAGGATCATACGTGAGATCTTTCAAATGAATAACTCGTTTAGTGGAAGGCTCAGTCCGGCTTGCACTAACATACTGAACAGCCTCAGAAATTCCAGTAATCAAACCAATGACATCTAAGGAAGGAAAAGAGGTTATTGAAGATCCCCAACTAAACACAGAAGACAGAAGCTGATCATTTGCAGAATCACCTGTAAAGCGCTCAGGCATGTCTGCTGGCCTGGGAAGATGAGCTATCGGAGTAAGCGCATACGTACAGAAGGGGAACTCCGCCTCCATTCCAGTCCTCTCCACAAGCTCAGTGCGCTTTGTAATCTTTATCATTGAATGACCTTCCACCAATTTAAAAACGTATTTCCTTGGGAAAACCAGGAACTTTCGGATGTCATAGATCTTCCCCTCTTCAATACGATTGATAAAGCTATCAACGTTCTTCTCTGGGACCTTAGCGTACATGTGATTGCCCTATCAATCGAAGGAGCAGAGTATAAGTAACCATATAAACAAGGATATGTAAATGCCTGCGGACAACGACAACCATTAAAAAGGGGCGTGGACACTATACCTGTGCATCCAAAAGGACCATATCTGTATGCTTGATAGGGCCATGGTCAGTTCCACCACGATGCTGCCACAACCTAGAGACGTAAACACGAATGCGCCAGATGGTGGTACCCTGGCGAAGCTGAGACAAAGGGCTAAACTCCATCTGTAAAAAGGAAACAGTAGTTTGAAAGGAGTGAGCATCAAGGAAAGCACATATAAAGCCGAAAAAACAGCAATGGAGGGTATCAAATGGCACACATTCACAAACTGACAATGATATAGAAAAGAACCTTGCATGAAGAAAAAAAATCATCTGCAAGATACAGCGATAGGGACGGACGGGATCACACGAGACATGTCCCAAGTCCTGGGTTAGAGGACAGGCACACTCAAAACACAACATCGAGCAGGACAAGAGAACCTAAGGAAACGACCAAAAGCATATTCACACTGCAGGGCCAGCAAGTTTATCCGAAGCGTGGCAAAAGAGTATCACGACGAGTAAGGCAATGATATTAAATATGCACATGCAGTAGTGATTGCAGACATGCTAATCAGGTATAGTAGGAAAGCATAAAGTGTTACAAACAGTCCGAACAAAAGCAAAGGCATATGTAACCACTACAGGATCAACGCGAGAAAGATCAAAAGGAACCAGCCGAGGCATAAACCTCGAGATAGACGATATTTCGAGTCTTAGACGCGCACTTCTCGTCTTTATCTTCTATAAGAAACTTAAGGGATTTCCTGGACGTGACGCGTGACACAGCAACATAAAGCTGCCCATGAGTAAACACAGGCTGCTTCAGATATATTCCAACAGAAGATAAGGTCTGACCCTGACTTTTATTTATTGTCATCGCATAGCACAATATAATAGGAAACTGTCGTCGCTTCAAGATGAAAGGCCATTTGGTTTTCTTCCCTGTCAATTCTATTCTGGGTATGTAGACAACGTTTCCTATATGAGAACACGTCATAATAACAACCTGAATCACACGATCAACCAACTCTCTAACAATCAGGCGAGTCCCATTGCATAGGCCGTTGGCTTGACTCAAATTTCTAAGAAGCATGATAGGAACACCGGGTTTTAAGAATATTCTATGCTCAGGAAAATTTATCATAGAAACCGCGTTCAAAACCTCTCGAGGATAAAAAACATTGCTTTCTTTCACAGTATCAGGGGCTTCAAATATTGAGTCGCAACTTAAGTACTCTCGACCACTCTGCGGCACAAGAGACATCACATAAATATTAACCTTCTCAGCCACCTCATTGGTTGGGGTTAGAATAGCTCGCTCACGAAGGTACCCGGGTTTATCATAGTTTGCAAGAAAATATGTATAAGTTGACGAAACTATGGCAGAAATGTTATCTCTATCAGTATGAATCAAGAGGTCATCAGGTATTTTTATCCATGTGGTTTCAGATTCTCCTTCCCTTTTGGTTGCTGGGAGTTTTCCGTTTCCAAGATCTAACACCCACTTACTAAACAATGCCACATCTTGCTGTAACACAGGATCCGCACCAGGCATTGAGAGACGCATATTGATGGACAAACGCAGGACCAAAACAGATTTCCAAATAGGAGAATTTGTTATGGTTGCATCGACAATCTCTGGTCTAGACCCACCTTCAATAACATGCACTATTTGTCTAAAGTCACCTCCTAAGACAACAATTTTCCCCCCAAATGGAACATCAACAAGAAAAGGATCATCACAGGACAGAAGGTCACGCAAAGTTCGATCTAAGCACTCAAAGCATCTTCTGCTTGTAATAAGTGCTTCATCCCAGATGATCAAAGAGGTATCTCTTATAAGATTCGACAAGTGCGTGCCTCTTTTGATATCACACAGGGTGGTCTGGTCTATTAAAATAGGTATTTTAAATCAAGAATGAGCAATCCTACCACCCGCAAGTAACAAAGCCGCAACACCTGAAGACGCAACAGTCAAAACAATTTTTTTTGTCCCCTGAGGAGAGAGATTATAGCATTCCAAAGAAAAGTTTTCCCAGTGCCACCATACCCAGAAACAAAGAGAACACCATAATTTTCTTGTAAAACACAGTCAACAATAGTCTGGTAAGCAGCTCGCTGATCAAGATTAAGCATCCCATGCAAAACTATAGCTTCCTTTGCAAGTTTTTCAGAGTCGTACGACAGTTCCTCACGGATCAACCTATTTTCATAGAAAGTCATTTCAAAGGATGTTTTAGGAGGGAGATTAAAGTCGCTTATCTGAGCCCCATTTTTAACAAACACATCAGTCAGCTCCTCAAGCAGCAGGTCTCTAAGTTGGTCAATTGGCATTTCATATTCAAGATTACCCATGGCAAGCCTAACACGATGTTTAATATCATCAGCAAGCGTAACCCAGTACCGCTCAAAGAACAATCTCTCATCCCTAACCCCACAATGAATAAGCATAGTAACAAACAACTGTCGAAGGCTTGGCCCAAAACCCCAGATGGATGCTTCATCAAATGCACGATACCATTCTAGATCATCACCCAGTAAACCTCTAGCTGCGCATGCCTCTTTGAAAGTACCGTAAACAACACCCTCAAAGGTTCTAAGGTCTTCGTAACTCGTTGCTCCTTTTACAATCATAAGAAGCATCCGCAAGTAATATAACTCGCCACTTGTTGGGTGAACATAGTAAATGCGGCCTATCTTTTGGCAGCCCTCTCTAACATGCCATGACCTATCAGCACTATCCCACGTAAATTTAGTAGGGAAATCACAGTACGTCAATCCTAAACCTTCCTCAAACTCTAAATTAGCTTTGAAGCACTCAGTGAGCATTGTTTTTCTTAGGAAGTGAGAATCAGCTATTGGTTCTAGATTTGCTTGGGCACTGACACTAACAAAGTTCATATTTGGCAAATGAACAACCAAACGCTCAATAGAGGGAATCTTTCCGTGTATAATAAAACCATATATACGCCACAAACCACTATACTCGCATATATACCTACAGCTTCGATATTCTTTAATCTCATCCACTCCATCAGAGGCAGAAGCATGATCATCGTTGCTCTCAGCATTGGCTCTTTCCAAAACCACTTTTGAAAAATCTGGGCCTTTCGTGACATACTTAAATAGATATTTCATAACTTGTGTTTTGTTACACCACTCAACATTGATGTGCCCTTGAATTTTTTTAAGTAAGGTCATATTATAAGGAACAACATGTCTATTGTCAAGATAGTGACCATTTTTAAACACACGGTGCCCGCTGTCACGACGCCTATACAAAGCGTATCCATTTTCATCTATGGTTGTCATATCCTGAAAACTCTTAGGGAAATGCTTAGAGCAAACACCTTTTTTCATACGAACACACTTATCATTCATGTCGCCACACGGGCCATGCATCATAAACTCAAAAACTAATGAATAGCCCAGTGGATCAACAAGAGGATCTGGGATCTCGGCACACACAAAGGAGTCAATGACATCTGCACTAACCTTTGAATGATCTCCCTTCAACCAAACAAGGATATGAGCATGTGGCAGTCCCCGTTTTTGGAACTCAACGCTGTATAGAACTGAAAAGCAAAAACAACAGCAGGTCAAAAAAACAGAGAAACACATATGAACTAAGCAGAAAATCCCAGAGAGCAGACCGACTGAAAGGGCAAAAGATAGTACCAGCCTTTATAGGACCGTAGGCATGCCCCAACTTAATCTCATCTAGATATTCATCAAGTTTCATACTAAAGACCCTAACAACAATGTCAGCCCTGTCACGTGGCTTTTGTCCAGGTTCTAATAGTAAGGCCTCAGCGATCTCAAGCCACTTTGGATTACATGTAAAAGTAGTAAAAATATCAGGGGCACCATGCACTCGACAGATTGCAAGACCATCTTGGAAGTTCTCCTGAAAGTAACATTTCCCACCAGTATGACTTGACGGGCAAATAGTTTTTTCCCAACAGACCAGCCATTGACATAACCCTGGCCAACTGCATCTGTAACACCCTGCATATGCTTAGATCAAAAATCATCCTGGTGCCTAAGTATGTACCAAAGTCGCTGCTCATCAATGCAAGCGCGACAGTCAACAACAATTTGTGAAGAGAAAGACCCATAACATAAGTAAGGATTTGGCTATTCCGGGCGATAATGACACGCATAACAGTAATAGTCCTGCATAGTAACTTTACCCCTGGTCTTTTCCCCGGCCCGCAATCCTTTATATGGAACATCAATTTGGAAACCTCTCTCACCATACGGGAACAACAGTGGATACTGCAATGGCATATAGGCTGGATGCAAAGAATTAATTTGCTACAGCCCTTCAACCCTATCATGTATCATGATATCTCGAGAAGATGCGTCTAAAGTAAAATCACCAACAACCAAGGCCTCCAGCTCATTAGCCGTGGGCAGGTTATACTGTGGACCATCACCTTCACCAGGCGCAATGATCCTAATAGCTATAGCTCAGCTGGATGCTCCTCTAACCTCTCTTTAGCCATCCTAAACTTCTTAACCAAAGAATTGTTCTGGTCAAGCATATCCTTTAAACCCTCCACAATAGAACGATCTAACTGTCCTGAGGAAGTACCATCTACATTGACTGCATTCATCCTATGATCCACTTCATTAGCAGTGTCATAAATATACATCTCAGCGAATTTAGGCGACTCATCTTTCGATGGCAAAAGAGAACCAATACGGTGATGGACCTGACCACAAATCTTGTAAAGGTTAGGACCCCGCGTACCCTCTAACGAATGATCAATGGTCGCCCCCATAGATGTAAATGCAAACATGCAGTTGTATTGTCGTATCTTAGTCAGGAATTGCTTGGAAATACGATCACCATCATAAGATAACAAGCGATTCAACAAAGCGGGTGGTTCCTTGAAGGGTTTAAGAACGACTTTTCCACCTTTGCAACAAATATTATAAACGATTTTACGTTACACCCATGAAGAAGACGACTTGACCCTCTCCTCAAACCAAAAAGAGGCCTTACAATGCGGGCATTGATACTCGGGAGGACCATGGTAGGACCTGTCCTTATAGGACGCTACAAAAAATGCAATACTCAGAGGCCAGCCATCATAAGAAAAGGAGAAAGCACAATTATCAGGAACCTAACACCCAGTACCTTTGAGATTGTCAACAACCTCAGCAGGAAACCTGGTCCAATCAGCTGGCAACTCATCTGGTAACCCATCTATAAACCCAAGATCTACAGACGCCTTTGTTGTGAGAAACAACACCCGAAACATACCAACCAAACAAAATAAATATGCACCCAGGAACATGCAGACTAGCACCTGTAACACCGTGGCGATGAAGGGTCCTAAGTAACTTACGCCTTTTTCGGTTTCTAGCCGACATGGCAGGAGTGAGAACGGGGAACCAGCCATCCCCTGGGAAACCGACAGAGCCAACACAAGTGAACACGTGCATACCAAACAAAACATAAACAAACAACCACACAAGACAACATACTCTTTCTCTTACGAACACCCAGAGCACCAACAGCAGGAGCATGTAACACACGGCGACGACGAGCCATCACCAACAATGAGCAAACATGAATGCAAGTACTGCATGTTGAGATAAAACAACAGCGAAGGCAGAAGATGTAAACACAGACAAATGCCAAAGAGGAGCAACCTAGACAGGATGATTAATCAAAGAACCCTCAATTAATGATAAAGCTGAATTGTTTATTACAGAGATCCCTAATAGAACACTATAATAATTCTGACACAGACTACCCACACTCTCCTAACCAGCCCCTATAACTCACGAACCGAACCAACCAACTGCGAATACAACAGCTGGAGCTGAACACTCGCATTTATACCAGCGGTGTTCCTGTGTCCACCTGAATGCACCAAAGGCCAGGTAGACCGAGCAAGCGCGCCTGCAAGCACCACAGCCGACTGCGCAACACCTTTATACGCTAGCATGCTCTCAGAATTGTAATCCGCAATAACAAAGCCATAAACGCCCTGTAAAAAACGGACCGCTTGATAAGCAGCCTGATCGTTTAAAGAGGAGCAGCCGTCAAACAAACTGCCCCAGAAAAATGTGTTTGGCACCGTACTACATCTTCCCTAACAAGAACATCGATCTCAACCCCTCCAAGTAGAGAACCATCAGATGCCACCTCTCGAACATATGAATGGAACAGAAGTCGACAGTAGCTCGCAACAGCCTCAAACAGAGGCACACAGGAAGAACGCAGGATAAACATGCCTGTAGTAATGACACATTAAGGAAAACCGAGAAAATACCGACGCACACCATACAAAGGGACAAACGCATGAGCATATATACTGAAGGAAATGAAAATTAATCTCATAACCAACAACAGGAAATCAATCTGGTTATAGCTTACAGTGCGAAGCAACCAACAACACCACCACGTTATAGGGCCTATCAACACGGCCGGCTCGAAGAAATAACCTCTAGACCGAAACAACCTGCAAAACAGAGAGTAGAAGACAGGCAAACCATCAACAAAGGCAACACCCAAATCAAAGAGGCAACATAACAAACATATATGAAAGTGAACCTAAAAAACACCTGGAAACACAATGCACCGAACCCAAACCAAACACTCTTCCCAATCAGTGAGACGAGCCATACAACCTTCAACAGGCTGAACACAAACGACAATGACATAAAAGCAAGGCAGGACCAAGCCATACCAACCCCAAATCAATGATATGAGCTATACAATCCTGAACAGGGCTAAACAAAAACAACAGTGAACTAAACAATCCTCAGCAAGGCTCAACATAAACAACAATGAATTCAAACAAGGCAGGACCAAGTCATATTAACCCAGCCAGACCACACTACCCAACACAAGATCATGAAGATGCCATGCTTCTCCATTTTTTTCAGAAGGCCATTGGACGAATCCACACAACAGGTTGATCCACATGGGACACATTCCAGCAGACAAACCCAAAAGGCACATGCCAGCATGAACCTATGCTTAAACAAACCCAAAAGGCACATGCCAACATACATCCATGGCTTCCTGAACACAACCCCACATACAAAACAACAAACTCTTTAGTGATCTAGCTAGACGTTGCCAAATCCATGGACATGAAACAAACAAAAATCCCCTACAGAGGAACTAACCAAGGGACCCAGCAAAGCTAATGATAAGTAAGTCTAAAGCAGATCTTCCCCCAACCCCCTGATAAGTAAAAGGGCAGGTACCTGACAAAATTCGAAAGGAAACAAAAGTTGGTAGAAAACCACCAACAAACAAATCCTATGAACCCAGACAAAGCCAAGCACCTAATGGAGTGGTAAAAACAAAAATCCATTCACCAGGAACCTATCCAGAGTAGCAAGATCCAAAAAAGTAGTAAAAGACACACACCTGTCACCTATCACCAGGCAAACAAGACAAAAGCAAGAACAACTAAAATCCACTCAGAGACAAAGACCACACTGCACACGAACAGCACACGAACACACCCGACCAACAGGCGTGCCACAACGAGCCAACCAGCACATGCACACATATGCACAAGAGTCAAACAAGACGCAAAAAAGGCCTATCAACAAAGAGAAAGCGAAAGTGCAATGGACCTGCAGATCCTTGGAGCAAGACGTGAAGACCAGCACGCAAATGAGGACGAGTAGGTTCGCTGACCAAGCAGGAGCAACTGCAAAGAACATTGCAGCCGTCAAAAACGTCAAAAGCCCATCTCGGCTGAAGAAGACCACATGGCTCGGGACAAAAGAAAAATTTACCCGAAGGTCGAAGAACGGTGCAGCGGATCCAGGCCCAGCGAAGAGAACAGTGGATCTGCAACCAACACACACCCCAAATCCAAAACTGGTCCTACACGATAGATCGAGCGGAGAAAAGAGGAGAGAACCGAGAGGAGAACCACCTTAGCCGACGTCACCGCACCGCGCCGCCATCGGAGCCCGTCGGCGACCAACCCCATAGATCGAAGAACGGTGCAGCGGACCCAGGTCCAACAAAGAGGAGAACAGCGGATCTGCAACCAACACACACCCTAGATCCAAAACCGGTCATACATGATAGATCGAGCGGAGAAAAGAGGAGAGAACCGAGAGGAGAACCACCTTAACCGACGTCACCGCAGTGCGCCGCTATCGGAGCCCATCAGTGACCAACCAGCGACGAGTCGCAGACCAGAGCGCAGGAGCACGGAGAGGAGTGAGCACCGATTCGAAATGAAACGAAAGGAGGACAGGAGGAGAAGAGGCAGGCGACGACGCATGATAAAGGAGACGACCCACCCACCACGTCCCACGCCGCCGAACAGTGCCGAACCGCTCGAACGAATCACAAACGGCCAACTCGACCGGCGGGGCACACCCCGTACCTGCCGACGAACGACGGCCGAGCACGTCGACAAGCCCCCCCCACCCCCGCGGCTTCCTCCCCCCGACGCGTGAAGCGCCCGCACCCACCCACACCCAAACATGCACCCAAAGAGAGGAAAGCCACCCACGTTGGCGCTTCTGGTCCCACCTGTAAACGAGAGGGGCGAACGGGAGGATCACCACACCACGGCTCCCTTCCCCCGACGCGTGAAGCACCCACACCCACCCACACCGAAACACCTGTAAACAAGAGGGGCGAACGGGAGGAGCACCACACCGAATCATAACTGGAGCCAACGAACGGACAGGATCATGACGCGTCAGCTTGGACCCACATATCGGACGGTCAGCATTCAGATCGATCTGGGAAGCCCCCTATTCCGGCACAAATCAAGAATTGAGATTAGAGGATTTTACCCTTTGGGACATACAAGTTTTGGAGCCTCCTCTAGTTCATCTAATTTTAGTTCTAGTTGGTCCTACTTGACTAATTAAAGTTAAACCTAGTTCCTCTAATCCTCATAATTAGAAGTTCAGTGTGGTTTTAATCTTATTTCTCTAATTCTTCGGTGATGATTAGCTCTGGCGGCGAAGCACTGCCGAATCGTGAAGACCATACGCTTGCAACCAAGTAGAGATGTCGTGCTTTCAGTCTTCCGTTCGGGGGATCGTTCGAGGGCGGTTCGCGGGATCGTCAGCAACTGTTCGAGGGACAGTGCGATCTACATCAACTCATCTACTTTCGTTGCACTCCAGAGTCGGTAATGATCATTGATCCAAACCCTATATGTATCTTCATATTGTTCCTGGGATCATAGGGCAATTTTTTAATATCTTCTACTATGATTCCAACATTCGGAGCTCCCAGCAGCCTGACATGAGAAAGACAAAGTGATCCGCCGCAGTCAGTCATAGACTAATAGAGTGTATACATGCCATGGGAATGCAGCTCCGCACGGCCGTACATACACATAATTTTACCCTTTTAATTAAAATATGTCCAAAATATAAATATTTTCATTCTATTTTAATAAAATCCCTCGTGCTCCGATATCCATATTGTAACACCCCGGATGTAACTTTCCCAATTTGTACTCTAACTCTTGCCGTTTCCGGCGTTAAGTTATATTTATTTCCTCGGGTTCGGGTTTTGTCTCCGTGTGTTGTTGTCGTTGTCATGCATCTCATATCATGTCATCATGTGCATTGCATTTGCATACGTGTTCGTCTCATGCTTTCGAGCATTTTCCCCGTTGTCCGTTTTGCATTCCGGCACTTCGTTCTCCTCCGGTGGTCATTTCTAGCTTTCTTTCGTGTGTGAGGATTAAACATTTCCGGATTGGACCGAGACTTGCCAAGCGGCCTTGGTTTACTACCGGTAGACCGCCTGTCAAATTTCGTATCATTTGGACTTCGTTTGATACTCCAACGGTTAACCGAGGGACCGAAAAGGCCTCGTGTGTGTTGCAGCCCAACACCCCTCCAATTTGGCCCAAAACCCACCTAACTCTGCTCCACGTTCTAGAGCGTACGATCACGATCGCGTGGCCAAAAACCGCACCTCATTTGGACTCTCCTAGCTCCCCCTATGCCTATATATACACCCCCATTCCAAATTCGCGGATCCTCTCCCCCCTAACCCTAAAAAAATCCGTCTCCGCCGCCGCCGGACGTGTCCGGACGGAGCCGGACAACGCCCGGATCCCACCGCCGCCAACCGCGCAGTGCCACGTGGCACCCCGGCGAACCGCCGCCGCCCGAGGCCCGCAAGCCCGCCGTGGGCCC
>NC_041392.1:202809428-202827733 GCF_002162155.2 Triticum dicoccoides
GCGGCCACCTCGTCGTCCGACGACTCCAGCCCAGCCAGATCCGGCCGCCGGCCACCGGATCCGGCCACCACCTCCTCCCGCCGGCCGCTGCTTTTCTTCTTCCCCGACGAACAGCTACAGTGCAGCGCCGCCACCTTGGATTCCGCGCCAACCCTAGATCTGAGGAGGTTGATTTTTTTTCACTAAGTCCCAGATATTTCCAGTCCAGGTGTCCTGGTTCGAGGCCTTGTAACTTTGCATCGGTAGATCCGATTCATGCATATAGCATATCAAAATGTTCGACTCAGAGAGTACATCATTACATTCCATTGTATCATTTTCATTTGAGTTCATCTTGATGCCCGAAATGCTGTTAGAAGAGGGCTACTTGAGTTAATTGTCAGATCTGCTACTCCACCTTAGACTTTTGTCATTTTTGCCATGATTAATGTGTGCATGCTATGCCCTTCTACATGTGTTTTGTTAAGGGTTTTGTCATCTATCCAGAGGTGCAACCCATGTATTTTTAGGATGTGTGTGGTGACTTGTGCAAGCTTGCAAAGTGAGGCACCCGGTAAATCTGTTTTCAGGGACTTAGTAGTTTCACTAAGTCCTGGGATTGTTTAGTTCATGATGCCATATGTTCTTGTTGTTTCCTAGTGATTCGTGCCTCTTTTGAGGATGATCAGTAAAGGAGTTTTGTTAATATTGTAGTTCTATATCCATCCATGTCTTTGTTTGCAATTATGGAGCACCCTAGCTTGAGTCAATCGAGCTCTACTTTTGCTTCGTTGCGAATCTGGGCAGATCGTCAACTTGTTTGCGATTTTGCCGATGTTATTGTAGTTGATCCGTGCATGCTATGCCATTGTTCTTGCCATGTCTAGCTTGCATTTTGTGCCTTCTTAAGGGGTGTATGCTTTTCTTGCCATGACTTGCACCGTAGTGAGCGCATCGAGCTCGTAAACATGCCTTCGTGAGTTATGTTTCAGCATGTCCCAGTTTTCACTAAGTCGGAAAACTGATTATGTTTTTGCTATGTTCGTGTGCTTGTTAGTATATTTTGTGACCCCTTTTGGCTCAAGGTCACTAAGGGACTTTTGTTAAGCTTGTTGAGTAGCTCCATGCCATGTCTTTCTTTGTCATGTTCAGGTCTTGTAGCATGTTGTTTTGTTGCTCTGAAGAGGGCTATATGATCTGAAATTTCAGACAAGTGTTAATTTCACTAAGTCTGAGATCTGTTTTACCCTTTGCGTTTTTGCCATGCTTGTTTGAACCTCCTAATGGATGAATTGGCCGTAGCTCAGTGCTAGACTTTTGTTAAGCATCTTGTGTGCATCCCTGCCATGTATTTTGTTGTCATGTTTGAGTGCTGTAGCATGTTCATTTCATTGCATTTAGATGCCTACTTGCTGTAAATCGCAGACCGGTGTCATTTTTGAATCGCTTGCCATTTCCAAACCGTAACTCCGATTCCGGCGTTCTTTATATCGTTTTCAAGCGATTTCATCCCATCTTTCCAGTGGCACACTTGGTTTTCCAAGTTGAGGCCAGGTTCATGCATTTCCTGTCATATCTTGTATTTTGCATCCCGCATCGCATCCCGCATAGCATATCATCTTTGCATTGTGTTGTTTGAGTTTGCACGTGGTTGATTGTATCCTTGTTGCTTGTTTGTCTTATTTGGGTAGAGCCAGGAGACGAGTTCGCTAACAAGGAGCCCGTTGAGTTTGCTTTTGAGGATCCGGTCAACTCTGATAACTGTGCAGGCAAGATGATCATACCCTCGAAATCACTACTATCTTCGCTATGCTAGTTTGCTCGCTCTTTTGCTATGCCATTGCTATGATGCCTACCACTTGCTTGCAAGCCTCCCAAATTTCCATGTCAAACCTCTAACCCACCATTGTCCTAGCAAACCGTTGATTGGCTATGTTACCGCTTTGCTCAGCCCCCTCTTATAGCGTTGCTAGTTGCAGGTGAAGATTGGAGGCTGTTCCTTCTTGGAACATCTTTTCTTTAATTGTTGGGATATCATTATATTGCTATGTTATCTTAAATGCATCTATATACTTGGTAAAGGGTGGAAGGCTCGGCCTCTCGCCTAGTGTTTTGTACCACTCTTGTCGCCCTAGTTTCCGTCATATCGGTGTTATGTTCCCGGATTTTGCGTTCCTTACGCGGTTGGGTTATAATGGGAACCCCTTGATAGTTCGCCTTGATTAAAGCTTTTCCAGCAATGCCCAACATTGGTCTTACCCTTTGCCGCCTAGCCTCTTTTTCCCTCGGGTTTCCGGAGCCCGCGGGTCATCTTATTTTAAACCCCCCCGGGCCAGTGCTCCTCTGAGTGTTGGTCCAAACTAGAGTCCTGTGCAGCACCCCCTCGGGGAAACTCGAGGTTTGGTTTTAGTTGTATGGAGCGCTCATCTGAGTGTGCCCTGAGAAAGAGATATGTGCAGCTCCTATCGGGATTTGTCGGCACATTCGGGCGGTGTTGCTGGTCTTGTTTTAACCTGTCAAAGTGTCTTGAATTACCGAGATACCAAGTCTGATCGGAACGTCTTGGGAGGAGGTCTATTCCTTCGTTGACCGTGAGAGCTTGTCATGGGCTAAGTTGGGACTCCCCTGCAGGGATTGAAATTTCGAAAGCCGTGCCCGCGGTTATGGGCAGATGGGAATTTGTTAATGTCTGGTTGTAGATAACTTGAACCTTAACTTAATTAAAATGAATCAACTAAGTGTGTTAACGTGATGGCCTCTTCTCGGCGGAGTCCGGGAAGTGGACACGGTGTTGGAGTAATGTTTGCGCAGGTTGCTCTCTAGTTTCTCGCTCGTGCTTTGCCTCCTCTTCTCGCTCTCTTTTGCGAATAAGTTAGCCACCATACTTGCTAGTCGCTTGCTGCAGCTCCACTCATATTTTTACCTTGCCATACCTATAAGCTTAAATAGTCTTGATCGCGAGGGTGCGAGATTGCTGAGTCCCTATGGCTCACAGATTACTATTACACCAGATGCAGGGCCTGATGATTCCGCTCCAGGAGACGCGTATGAGCTCAAGTGGGAGTTCGACGAAGACTCTCAACGTTACTATGTTTCCTTTCCCGATGATCAGTAGTGGTGCCCAGTTGGGGGTGAACGGGACCGTGTCGCATGTTGGGTTCTCTTTCATTTTGGCGCCGTAGTCGGGCCATGAGTGTTTGGATGATGTAATGTTATTTATGTACTTGATTGACGTGGCGAGTGTAAGCCAACTATGTTATCTTCCCTTTATTATTTATATTACATGGGATGTTGTGAAGATTGCCTAACTTGCGACATATGCCTTCAATGCGATTATGTCTCTAAGTCGTGCCTCGACACGTGGGAGCTATAGTCGCATCGAGGGTGTTACAAGTTGGTATCAGAGCTTTCCCCGACCTTAGGAGCCCCATTGCTTGATCATTTTTAGCGGCCGAGTTGTGTCTAGAAAAATGTTTTGAGTCTTTTAGGAATTATATATCGGAGAGATTAGGAATTCTTTTTTACTTCCCAGTCTCCTCATTGCTCTGGTAAGGCATCCTGACGTAGAGTTTTGACTCTTCTCTTCTCAAATTTCACTAAAAAAATTTTAGGATCACGCGGGTATGTTGGAATCGTTCTGATGGTTTTATGATGAGAACATTGTCTTGGTGCCTCCTGTCAGGGGTTTAGTGGAAGTGTCCCGGGGAGTTGAGCTCTGAGGTGTTGTCATCATAATTTTATCATTGCAGTTCTGGAATACCTGAGTTTAGTACGCCGACATCGAAAATCTCTTTTATGCAGTTCATTGGTGAGATAACCTCGACGCCACCCAGTACTGGGGCGGGAGTTCGGGAGTATCGCCATAACTTGTATAACGGATGCTTTTCGAAGGTTGAGGTAGATGGTTTCCGAAGGTTTCTTGGTTATGTGTTGAAGGATGGATACAGCTGGATGTAGGATTTGCTAGTTTGGGTGAGATATTATGCTTCCCCTGTATCCCCAACACCTGATTGCCTAACCGGAAAGGTTCGGGAGTTTCATAGGTGGGAATTCTAGTAGCTCTAGTTCTTCTTCCACGAATATTGGTTTGAGATTGGGATTTCTTACCAATTATTCGTTCTTGAGCCATACCTTGTTGATTTATTTCTCTACCTTAATTCTACGTGGCTTCTCAATTTATGGATATGTGACCATTTCAAGAGGAATGCATTCGTTCATTTTGTTCGGATGTGAAGACTATATGTTGCAATTTTCATTCCATTGGATTCAGCTTCATTATTTGTCTGTCAATGTGCTAATGATGGTCAACCTCTTCAGGATGGCTCCTCCAACGCGCACGACTCCGAATCCTGATCCGCCACCACCTCCACCTCCTCCAGAGGCATGGCAAGCTGTGATGGCCGCAACCAATGCAAACACACAGTTGATCATGCAAATTCTTCAAGAGCGCAATCAAGGCAACCAAGGGAATCAAGGCAGCAATCAGAGTCACTTTGCTACACTCAACCAGTTCCTTGCTAACGGGCCAAAGACTTTCAGCAATTGTGTTGAGACAACCGATGCCGACGATTGGCTTGTGGATTTGTGCAAGCATTTCGAGTGCAGTAACGTCAGGCCTGAGGACTTTGTTAAGTTCGCTTCCTTCCAACTCAAAGATCAAGCTGCAGAATGGTTCCAGCTATACAAGGATTCCAGAGGTGGACGTGTTATCACTTGGGATGATTTCCGTTGAGAATTCTGAGCTCATCATATTCCCCAGAGCGTGGTTGAAAGTATGCGTGAGGAATTCCACAATCTGAAGCAAGGCTCTTTGTCTGTCTATGACTACAGCAAGTTGTTCCAGAAGCTCGCCCGCTTTGCCAAGCAGGACGTCCATGATGAGAAGAGCATGATATACCAGTTCAGGGGTGGTCTCAGAGAAGATATCCAACTCACTCTTGTCCTCTTTGAGCCCTTGAGGTACGATGAGTTCTACAACATGGCACTGAAGCAAGAGGCTGCTCAGTTGAGGTGTGATGCTTCCAAGAAGCGAGTCAGAGATATTACTCCTTCTTCCTCTACTCAAGTGGCCAAGCAGCAGAAGTATTGGCTTCCTCCTCCTCCGTTCCGTCAGCCGTATCAGCAGAAGAGCAAAGGTGGCAGTGGTTCTTCCCACCCACCCAACCCTGGCTTTCAGAACAAGACTTCGTCTCAAGCTCCAAGATCGAGTGCTCCGTATCACCGTTCGCTTTCAGAGGTCACGTGCAACAAGTGCCAACAGAAGGGTCACTATGCCAACAAGTGTCTCAACCAGAGGCGTCTTCCTTCTCCTCCTGTCAGATCGGCAAGTACAGCTGTGGTCAAGCATAACCCCAAGTTCGCCAAGGTTAATTTGATGAATGCAACTCAGGCAGAGGACTTGTCAGATGTGATCATGGGTAACCTTCCTGTTAATGATATTCCAGCTAAAGTTCTTTTGACACTGGTGCATCGCATTGCTTCATTTCCAAACCTTTTGCATCAAAGTATGAGTGTGATTATCAGTATCTGCAAAGTTCCTTGCAAATTGTGTCACCGGGCAAGCAGATGACAGCTAACACTTGCGTCCCGGAGGTTACTATCACATTGGGTGACCACAAGTTCCTTTCTTCCCCAATTGTTCTGGGTAACTCGGATATTGATCTTATTCTCGGAATGGATTGGCTTTCTAAGCACAAGGCACATCTTGATTGTGCTGCCAGGCAGATTCAATTGACTCATTCGTCTGAGGATGTTATTGTCTTTGCCGCTCGGGATAATACAATCCGTCTGTTTTCTCTCAATGAGAAGGGTGAATTGGATGCTATCTCCCAAATTCCAGTCGTTTGCGAATATCAAGACGTATTTCCAGAAGAGCTTCCAGGAATGCCTCCGTACCGGCCAGTTGAATTCGTTATTGATCTTGAGCCTGGCACGGAACCTGTGTGCAAACGTCCTTATAAGCTCGGACCTGAAGAGTTGAAGGAGCTGAAGAAGCAACTCGATATTCAAGAGAAAATGGGTCTTATCCGGCCTAGTTCTTCTCCGTGGGGTTGTGGTGTTCTTTTTGTGAAGAATAAGGATGGAACGGACCGACTTAGTGTTGATTACCGTCCAGTGAACAAGAAGACCATCAAGAACAAATACCCACTTCCCAACATCAATGAGCTGTTCGAAAAACTCAAAGGTGCCCATGTATTCTCCAAGCTTGATCTCCGTATGGGTTATCACTAGATTCGCATTCGTGAAGAAGATATTCCCAAGACAGCATTCGGAACAAGCTTTGGTTCTTATGAATACACTGTCATGTCTTTTGGCCTTGCCAATGCTCCTCCGACGTTCTCTCGCATGATGAACTTCATCTTCAACGCCTACACCAATAACTTCGTTTTGGTCTATCTCAACGACATTCTGGTTTTCTTCAAGAACAAGGAAGATCATGCCAAGCACTTGCGTTTGGTTCTTGATAAGCTCAGGGAACATCAATTCTACGCCAAGTTCTCCAAGTGTGAGTTTTGGCTCGATGAGGTTCTTTATCTTGGTCATATCATCTCTGCCAAGGGCATTGCCGTGAATCCTGAGAAGGTGTCTGCAATTGTGAATTGGGAACCTCCTCAGAACGTGAAGCAACTCCGCAGTTTTCTCGGTCTCGCAAGCTATTGCCGAAGATTCGTTGAAAACTTTTCTAAGATCGCGAAGCCTCTCTCTAATCTTCTCTAGAAGCACGTCAAGTACGTTTGGTCTCCAGAGTGTGATATTGCTTTCAACACTTTGAAAGAGAAATTGATCACCGCTCCAGTTCTGACTCCGCCTGATGAATCCAAGCCGTACGAGGTCTTTTGTGATGCCTCTCTCCAAGGTCTTGGCGCAGTATTGATGCAAGAGAAGAAAGTTGTTGCTTATGCATCTCGCCAGTTGAAGCCTAATGAGAAGAACTACCCCACTCATGATCTCGAGTTGGCGGCAGTTGTGCATGCTCTTTTGACTTGGAGACATCTTCTATTGGGAAGAAAAGTGGATATTTTCACTGATCACAAGAGTCTCAAGTACATCTTCACTCAGCCTAATCTCAACCTCAGGCAAACTTGATGGGTCGAAATGATTCAAGAGTATAATCCGAGTATCGAGTATACTCCAGGCAAGGCCAATGTGATTGTTGACGCTTTGAGCGGAAAGGCCTACTGCAACAGTCTGATTCTTAAGCCTTATCAACCCGAGCTTTGTGAAGCTTTCCGCAAACTTAATCTGCAAGTTGTTCCTCAAGGTTTCCTCGCCAACCTTCAAGTCTCTCCTACCTTAGAAGACCAAATTCGCCAAGCCCAGCTTCTTGATGCTATGGTGAAAAAGGTGAAGATTGGGATTGCCAAGAGTCAGTCCAAGTACAAGTGCTACCGCCTTGATGACAAGGACACTCTCTTCTTCGAGGATCGTATTGTTGTGCCCAAGGGTGACCTCCGTAAAGTGATCATGAACGAGGCTCACAATTCTCTCCTCTCCATCCACCCTGGGAGCATGAAGATGTATCAGGACCTCAAGCAAGCTTATTGGTGGACTCGAATGAAGCGCGAGATCGCTCAATTCGTGAATGAATGTGATGTCTGCAGAAGAGTGAAGGCAGAACACCAAAGGCCAGCAGGTCTCCTCCAACCTCTTGCCATTCCAGAATGGAAGTTTGACCACATTGAAATGGACTTCGTGACTGGGTTTCCTAAGTCCAAGCGTGGCAATGATGCTATATTCGTCGTCATCGACAAACTCACCAAAGTGGCTCACTTTCTGCCTATTAAAGAGTCGATCACTGCAGCTCAATTGGCAGAACTCTATACCTCTCGTATTATCTCTCTGCACGGTATTCCTCAAGTGATCTCTTCAGACCGTGGCAGCATCTTTACCTCGAAGTTTTGGGATTCTTTTCAGAAGGCCATGGGCACTAACATCTGCTTCAGCACAGCTTTCCATCCTCAAACAAGCGGTCAAGTCGAGCGTGTCAACAAGATTCTTGAAGATATGCTCAGGGCTTGTGTGATCTCCTTCGGCATGAAGTGGGAGGATTGTCTTCCTTATGCTGAATTCTCCTACAACAACAGTTTTCAAGCAAGTTCGGGCAAGGCCCCATTTGAAATTCTGTATGGCAGGAAGTGCCGTACCCCTCTCAACTGGTCTGAAACCGGTGAACGTCAGCTTTTGGGTAATGACTTAATCACAGAAGTAGAGGAAATGTGCAAAGTCATTCGTGATAACCTCAAAGCAGCCCAATCCCGCTAGAAGAGCTACTATGATAGTAAGCACCGCGATTTGGCTTTCGAGATTGGAGATCATGTTTACCTCCATGTCTCTCCTATGAAAGGTACTCGTCGCTTCGGTATCAAAGGGAAGCTTGCCCCTAGATACGTGGGACCTTTCAAGATTGTCAGCAAGAGAGGCGACCTCGCCTATCAACTCGAGCTTCCTTCAAACTTTGCAAATGTTCATGACGTGTTCCATGTCTCTCAGCTTCGTAAGTGCTTCAAGACTCCTGACCGCACCGTCAACTTCGAGGACATTGAGCTCCAAGAAGATCTCTCCTATCGTGAGCACCCACTTGCTATTCTTGAAGAGACTGAACGCAAGACTCGCAACAAGTCGATCAAATTTCTCAAAGTCAAGTGGTCACACCATTCCGACCGTGAAGCTACCTGGGAACGCGAGGATCACCTCCGTTCTGAGTACCCGGTGTTCTTTCAGTCCTAGATCTCGGGACGAGATCCTTTCGTAGTGGTGGAGTGTTGTAACACCCCGGATGTAACTTTCCCAATTTGTACTCCAACTGTTGCCGTTTCCGGCGTTAAGTTATATTTATTTCCTCAGGTTCAGGTTTTGTATCCATGTGTTGTTGTCGTTGTCATGCATCTCATATCATGTCATCATGTGCATTGCATTTGCATACGTGTTCGTCTTATGCTTTTGAGCATTTTCCCCGTTGTCCGTTTTGCATTCCGGCGCTTCGTTCTCCTCCGGTGGTCATTTCTAGCTTTCTTTCATGTGTGAGGATTAAACATTTCCGGATTGGACCGTGACTTGCCAAGCGGCCTTGGTTTACTACCGGTAGACCGCCTGTCAAGTTTCATATCATTTGGACTTCGTTTGATACTCCAACGGTTAACCGTGGGACCGAAAAGGCCTCGTGTGTGTTGCAGCCCAAAACCCCTCCAATTTGGCCCAAAACCCACCCAACTCTGCTCCATGTTCTAGAGCGTACGATCACGATCACGTGGCCGAAAACCGCACCTCATTTGGACTCTCCTAGCTCCCCCTATGCCTATATATACACCGCTCATTCCAAATTCGCGGATCCTCTCCCCCCTAACCCTAAAAAAATCCGTCTCCGCCGCCGCCGGATGTGTCCGGACGGAGCCGGACAACGTCTGGATCCCACTGCCGCCAACCGCGCAGTGCCACGTGGCACCCCGGCGAACCGCCGCCGCCCGAGGCCCGCAAGCCCGCCGCGGGCCCTCCCCGGCCCGAAGCCGCCTCGCCGCCCGCGCCCGGAGCCGCCTCGCCGCGCCGCCGCCTGCTCCGCCCAGCACCGCCGCCTGCTCCGCCCCGCCGGTGCGCCCCCACTGCTGCACGCCTTGTCACCGCCCGAGCCGCCCCGGGGAGCCACCAGCCGCCCGCGGCCACCTCGTCGTCCGGCGACTCCGGCCCGGCCAGATCCGGCCCCCGGCCACCGGATCCGGCCACCACCTCCTCCCGCAGGCCGCTGCTTTTCTTCTTCCCCGACGAACAGCTACAGTGCAGCGCCCCGCCTTGGATTCCGCGCCAACCCTAGATCTGAGGAGGTTGATTTTTTTTCACTAAGTCCCAGATATTTTCAGTCCAGGTGTCCTTGTTCGAGGCCTCGTAACTTTGCATCGGTAGATCCGATTCATGCGTATAGCATATTAAAATGTTCGCCTCAGAGAGTACATCATTTCATTCCATTGTATCATTTTCATTTGAGTTCATCTTGATGCCCGAAATGCTGTTAGAAGAGGGCTACTTCAGTTAATTGTTAGATCTGCTACTCCATCTTAGACTTTTGTCATTTTTGTCATGATTAATGTGTGCATGCTATGCCCGTGAGTTCTACATGTATTTTGTTAAGGGTTTTGTCATCTATCCAGAGGTGCAATCCATGTATTTTTAGGATGTGTGTGGTGACTTGTGCAAGCTTGCAAAGTGAGGCACCTGGTAAATCTGTTTTCAGGGACTTAGTAGTTTCACTAAGTCCTGGGATTGTTTAGTTCATGATGCCATATGTTCTTCTTGTTTCCTAGTGATCCGTGCCTCTTTTGAGGATAATCAGTAAAGGAGTTTTGTTACTATTGTAGTGCTCTATCCATCCATGGCTTTGTTTGCAATTATGGAGCACCCTATATTGAGTCAATCGAGCTCTACTTTTGCTTCGTTGCGAATCTGGGCAGATCGTCAACTTGTTTGCGATTTTGCCGATGTTATTATAGTTGATCCGTGCATGCTATGCCATTGTTCTTGCCATGTCTAGCTTGCATTTTGTGCCTTCTTAAGGGGTGTATGCTTGTCTTGTCATGACTTGCACCTTGGTGAGTGCATCGAGCTCGTAAACATGCCTTCGTGAGTTATGTTTCAGCATGTCCCAGTTTTCACTAAGTCGGAAAACTGATTATGTTTTTGCTATGTTCGTGTGTTTGTTAGTATATTTTGTGATCCCTTTTGGCTCAAGGTCACTAAGGGACTTTTGTTAAGCTTGTTGAGTAGCTCCATGCCATGTCTTTCTTTGTCATGTTCAGGTCCTGTAGCATGTTGTTTTGTTGCTCCGAAAAGGGCTATATGATCTGAAGATTCAGACAAGTGTTAATTTCACTAAGTCTGCGATCTGTTTTACCCTTTGCGTTTTTGCCATGCTTGTTTGAACCTCCTAATGGATGAATTGGCCGTAGCTCAATGCTAGAATTTTGTTAAGCATCTTGTGTGCATCCCTGCCATATATTTTGTTGTCATGTTTGAGTGCTGTAGCATGTTCATTTCATTGCATTTAGATGCCTACTTGTTGTAAATCGCAGACCGATGTCATTTTTGAATCGCTTGCCATTTCCAAACCGTAACTCCGATTCCGGCGTTCTTATATCGTTTTCAAGCGATTTCATCCCATATTTCTAGTGGCACACTTGGTTTTCCAAGTTGAGGCCAGGTTCATGCATTTCCTGTCATATCTTGCATTTTGCATCCCGCATCGCATCCCGCATAGCATATCATCTTTGCATTGTGTTGTTTGAGTTTGCACGTGGTTGATTGTATCCTTGTTGCTTGTTTGTCTTATTTGGGTAGAGCCGGGAGACGAGTTCGCTAACGAGGAGCCCATTGAGTTTGCCTTTGAGGATCCGGTCAAGTCTGACAACTGTGCAGGCAAGATGATCATACCCTCGAAATCACTACTATCTTCGCTATGCTAGTTTGCTCGCTCTTTTGCTATGCCATTGCTACGATGCCTACCACTTGCTTGCAAGCCTCCCAAATTGCCATGTCAAACCTCTAACCCACCATTGTCCTAGCAAACAGTTGATTGGCTATGTTACCGCTTTGCTCAGCCCCCTCTTATAGCGTTGCTAGTTGCAGGTGAAGATTGGAGGCCGTTCCTTCTTGGAACATCTTTTATTTAATTGTTGGGATATCATTATATTGCTATGTTATCTTAAATGCATCTATATACTTGGTAAAGGGTGGAAGGCTCGGCCTCTCGCCTAGTGTTTTGTTCCACTCTTGCCGCCCTAGTTTCCGTCATATCGGTGTTATGTTCCCGGATTTTGCGTTCCTTACGCGGTTGGGTTATAATGGGAACCCCTTGATAGTTCGCCTTGATTAAAGCTTTTCCAGCAATGCCCAACATTGGTCTTACCCTTTGCCGCCTAGCCTCTTTTTCCCTCGGGTTTCCGGAGCCCGTGGGTCATCTTATTTTAAACCCCCCCGGGCCAGTGCTCCTCTGAGTGTTGGTCCAAACTAGAGTCTTGTGCAGCGCCCCCTCGGGGAAACTCGAGGTTTGGTTTTAGTTGTATGGAGCGCTCATCTGAGTGTGCCCTGAGAAAGAGATATGTGCAGCTCCTATCGGGATTTGTCGGCACATTCGGGCGGTGTTGCTGGTCTTGTTTTAACCTGTCAAAGTGTCTTGAATTACCGAGATACCAAGTCTGATCGGAACGTCTTGGGAGGAGGTCTATTCCTTCGTTGACCGTGAGAGCTTGTCATGGGCTAAGTTGGGACTCCCCTGCAGGGATTGAACTTTTGAAAGCCGTGCCCGTGGTTATGGGCAGATGGGAATTTGTTAATGTCCGGTTGTAGATAACTTGAACCTTAACTTAATTAAAATGAATCAACTGAGTGTGTTACCGTGATGGCCTCTTCTCGGTGGAGTCCGGGAAGTGGACACGGTGTTGGAGTAATGTTTGCGCAGGTTGCTCTCTAGTTTCTCGCTCGTGCTTTGCCTCCTCTTCTCGCTCTCTTTTGCGAATAAGTTAGCCACCATACTTGCTAGTCGCTTGCTGCAGCTCCACTCATATTTTTACCTTGTCATACCTATAAGCTTAAATAGTCTTGATCGCGAGGGTGCGAGATTGCTCCCCTGTGGCTCACAGATTACTATTACACCAGATGCAGGGCCTGATGATTCCGCTCCAGGAGACGCGTATGAGCTCAAGTGGGAGTTCGATGAAGACTCTCAACGTTACTATGTTTCCTTTCCCGATGATCAGTAGTGGTGCCCAGTTGGGGGTGAACGGGACCGTGTCGCATGTTGGGTTCTCTTTCATTTTGGCGCCGTAGTCGGGCCATGAGTGTTTGGATGATGTAATGTTATTTATGTATTTGATTGACGTGGCGAGTGTAAGCCAACTATGTTATCTCCCCTTTATTATTTATATTACATGGGATGTTGTGAAGATTGCCTAACTTGCGACATATGCCTTCAATGCGATTATGTCTCTAAGTCGTGCCTCAACACGTGGGAGCTATAGTCGTATCGAGGGTGTTACACATATCTACGAACTGATCCTTTCTATCAACGGAAAAATGTCTGAACAAATTTAAGGATCAGCGTTGAAAATGCGCCCGATAGCAAGTGCGCGATATACTCAGGTCAACTCTCCTTGCCCGGGCCAGGGCCGCTTCGCCCTGGTTTGGAGTGTGCAACGGCAAACCAGCCACGCTACACATCCGGCTTCTTCCCAGTGAGGCGGCGAGGTGGCGGCCCAAAGTGGAGACACCACACACGCCGATACACAGACGGTCTGCGACTCGAGACGAAGGGCAAGAGCAACAAATTGAGCGCACCGTACATGATATCTCTTTCTACTCATGTCATGCATGCCAGGACAATCACGTTTGAGAATCCGCCCAATGTTTTTTTCGAAACGGAGGCAAAAGATTTGCCTCATCCATTAAATAAGAGGAGAATAGAGTTTAGAGTTTTTACAAGCGCCCTTGCAACACGGCATGGCAATTACTCTCGTACAACAAAACACCCTAGTTTCTTAGCACCTGCCGTAACCCATAATTTTGCCTCAAGCATGATATTTTGGAGCAGGATAGGCGGCGGCGCGCTCTTGTTACGAAACACCCGCACGTTTCTCTCGTTCCAAATAGTCCAAGAGACGAGCATGGTGAGGGAGGCCATCGCTCGTCTATTGGGGTTTCGCATGTCGGTCCTTTTATCCCACCATTGCATGAGGGAATCCTCAAGGTGCCAATTGGAGGTGTCCATGTGCACAAGACCAAACTTGTCAATGACCGATCGCCAGAGCCTAATGGAGAAGCGGCACTTGACGAAGAGGTGGATGCCCGATTCTTGCTCACGTTTGCAAAGAGGGCAAAGCCCACAGTTATCCCAACCACGCCGCACCAACCGGTCGGCGGCCCAGTTCCGGTCTTGCAAGGTCAACCAGGCGAAGAATTTAACCTTAGGGGGACCCCAAGCTCTCCAAACCATGTGGTGAATGGGCGAGTGCGTCAGGCCAAGGAATTGTGCCTTATAAGCTGTGTACGCCGAGTACTGCCCATCATCAGCATGTTTCCAAACAATGTCGTCCTCAACGTGATCGTCAAGATGGAAGTCATGCACAAGTGCCCAAAGCGAGAAAAGTTCCCAGATGTGTGCGGCGGAGACAATAGTGGCATGCTTGATGTGGGTCATCCAAGGGTTCCCTCGCAGGGCCTGGCGAAGCGTCGATCTCTTCCTTTTTGAGGCTTGAAAAATAAGAGGGGCAATATCCTTGGGCTTGCGGCCAAGCAACCACGGGGAGTCCCAGAACGGTGTTTTTGCACCATTGCCAACGATGATTGTGGTGGAGGCATAGAAGAAATCCATATCTTCGTCGGTGCACGGGTTGCCCAAGCCAACCCAAAGCTTGGTAGGCTCCTTCCATTCGTACCATGGCCACCTTAGTCGCAAGGCCCGAGCAAACTTGTCGGTGTTGAGGATGCCCAGGCCTCCATAGATCGTAGGCCTCCAGACCATGTCCCAATTGACCTTACATTTTGCGCCGGTCGTCTTGTCCGACCTTGACCAGAGGAAGGCCCTCTTAATCTTGTTGATATTATGAAGTGTGCCCTATGGCACGATGAGAGATGTGATGGAGAAGACCGCTTGAGAGGTGATGACCGATCTGACAAGGGTAGTGCGCCCAATAGTTTTGATGCTTTGTCCCTCCCAAGTTACTAATTTTCCGGCCGCCTTGTCTTCAAGATACTGGAAGTCGACCTTCCGAAGTTGTCGTATTGAGAGCGGGAGGCCCAAATATTTGATTGGGAAAGCGGCGCGGGCCGCCGGAATGCTACTCAGAATATGCTCCAGAGGAAGGTGGCTGCATCTAATGGGCACAACCGAGCTCTTGCGGAAGTTGGTGCAGAGTCCCGTCACCTTGCCGAAACCCCTTAGGATGACTGAGAGGTTATCAATGTCCTGCTTGATTGGGGCCATGAAGATGGCCGCGTCGTCCGCATAGAGGGAGGTTCTCATCATGACGCCGCGGCCGCGGATCCTATGGATGATGCCCTTGTGAGTTGCGATGTCGAGGATATGTTGAAGGGAGTCAATTGCAAGGATGAACAGTAGAGGTGAAATTGGGTCCCCTTGATGAAATCCGCGGCCGTGCTTGATCGGGGGCCCCGGAAGCCCATTGAGGAGAACGCGCGAAGAGGAAGATGAGAGTAGAGCGGCGATCCAATTCCGGAATTTGCAAGGGAACCCCTTGCGTTGTAATAAGTCGAGGATGTATTCCCATTTGACCGAGTCGAAAGCTTTTCTAATGTCAAGCTTGAAGAGGAGGGCTGAAGTCTTGCGCTTGTGCAACCGTCTCGCAAAATTGCGCACATACATGAAGTTGTCATGGATACTCCTCTTTTTTATGAAAGCACTTTGGGCATTGGAGACGAGAACGTCCATGTGAGGGGCAAGCCGCAGGGAAAGAATCTTGGCGATAATCTTGGCCATGGCATGGACAAGACTAATAGGCCTATAGTCAGAGACTCCCTCCGCCCCCTCCTTCTTGGGCAAAAGCACCACATTGGCCGAGTTGAGCCATTGCAAGTGGGATGTGTGGAGCGAGTCAAAGCTCTGGATGTGTGGAGCGCCCAATGTTTCATCTGCTAACAAACTACCAAGAGCCAACAGGCTCTTTTGTCGGGGTCGAGGCTGACAAGGACGCCAGATATTTTTTGAAACGCGCACGAAGGCTTGCCCCTCCCATTAATAAAGAAGAGGAAGATCGATGCCTAAGTTAATTATGGAGAACGAGCAAAAATCTATACAACAAACGAACATGTGAAATGTTAAAAGGCATAAATTTGATCTGAGGTTGAAACTATTTCACAAACTAAACAGTTTTTAAAATATTTCACCCAACTCATCCTTAATGTGTTATGTGTAGCGCCTGACAGCAAGACGTTGCACTCTACTGTGCAGCGCCTAACACTCAAGCGCCACACATGTGCAGCGCCTAATTGTAAGGAGTTGTAAAGTAGAGTGTGATGCCTAGCTGTAAAAGCATCTCCAGCCGTTGTGCGCACTGGGAGAAGAGAGCCCCGCTGTGTCCGCGTCAGGCGCGTTCCTCGCACTGCTCTGGCCACCGTTTACAGCCATTTCGCAATCGGGCGCATACCCCTCAAGCGACTTGGGCTCAGCCCGTCTACCCCTTCTTTTCTGATTTGTTCAGGAAAAAAGGAAACCCGCGAGAGGGATTCGAACCCGTGACGCTCATTCTAAGCTGTGATAACCATCTGGCCAAAGATATCTGATGTGATTACTTGCATCTTCTTTCTTCCTTTGTTCTCTTGCTTCTTTTTCTTTTTTCTTGTTCCTTTTTTTTAAGGTTTAGTTCTTTTGTTTGTTTTCTTTTCTCTTTTACTAGATGCGTGAACTATTTTTCAAAATCAGTGAACTCTTCTTGAAAATTGATGAACTATTTTCAAATTTGGCGAATTTTTTTAATACGAATTTGATGAACTTTTTTTTTAAATCCGATGATTTTTTTTTCAAATCCGATGAACTTTTTTCGAATTTGATGAACTTTTCTCAAACTTGATGAACTTTTCTCAAATTTAATGAACTTATTTCAATTTCGATGTACTTTTTTTGAAATTGGATGAACTTTATTCAAACTCGATGAACTTTTTTTGCAAATTCAACCACTTTCTATTCAAATTCGATGAGCTTTTTTTTCAAACCCGATGAACTTCTTTCAAATTCAATGAACTTTTTTTCATTTTCAATGAACTTTTTTCAAATTGGGTGAACTTTTTCCAATTTGATGAATTTTTTTCAAATTTGATGAACTTTTTTTAAATTCAACCTTTAAGATATTTTCTTAAAAAAGGTCATGAACATTTTTCAAACTCGATGGACATTCTTTCAAATTGATGAACTTTTCCCACATTACTGTACTGTTTTCATTTTCATGAACTCTTTAAATTAGTGAACTGTTTTGAATACATGGACTTTTCCGTATTCGTGCTTTTTATTTCAATACGCGAACTGTTTTTGAAATCTGTGAACTGTCAGTGTTTTGTTTACATTAAAAAGAACACACTTTTCCAAAAATATTTTCAAATAATTAAAAAATCAAATCGCTATAGTAAATGGTTCCAAATAAGGTGTAATAAATTGCGCGGCTATAGTGCTCTTACAAATTTTTCCCTGCAACTAGTCGCTAGTTCCAACTTGTTGTGTTGGTTAGCCGTACTCGTTCGTTACAATCTCAGTGTGAGTTCGATCCTCCAGTTTGATACATTTTTGGGTTATTTTTTCCGTGCGAGTGAACAAAGTAATGCTGGGCCGGCCCAGTAGGAGCTTCTTTGAGCGCCAGTAATCAAAACCTGCGCTGAGAGCGCCGGTTAGGACCTCCCACGGCCGGCCGGGCGTCGAGGAGGCTGGGAGGAAGCAGGGCGCGGCCGGAGCGAGGAAGGTGCGCGTGCTCGATCATGAAGCCGCGTGGGCTTCCGGCGGCGGCCGGTGTGCGGCGAGGCTCCGACTGCACCTCCCGCGCCTCACCACCTTTCTCATCGTCTTCTCCATCGATTACTCGCTCAACATCGTCTCGTTGTCCACCCGCCCGTCCACGCCCAAGCCGTCATAGACGGTCATACAGCCGCACACCGCGCACCTCACCGCAGCCTCCGTCGGAGTCACAACCTCGTCGAACGGCATGAGCTACCCGCGCTCGCCGCTGCACTATCTGTTCCGATTCGTGGACACGTGCGGGGAGCCGGTGCCAGACGAGGACGTGGTGAAGACGCTTCTCGACAAGATGTTCGACGGCGAGAGCCCGTACGCGAGCCTCCCATCGGCGCGCACAACCGTGTTGGGGGTTGACGGGGGCGGTGTTCGCAGAGCTCATCGAGGAGGTGCAGCCGGACGTGATCGTGGAGCTGGGCGCGTTCCTGGGCGCCTCGGCGCTGCACATGGCGGCCGTGGCCAGGAACTTCTCGCTGTCCCTGGCCATCCTCTGCGTGGACGACTTCCGCGGCTGGACGACCTTCCACGCCCGATTCCACCGCGACGTCCTACAGCTCGAGCTGCTCTGCCGGGCGGCGAGGAGGAAGCAGGGCGCGCGTGGCCGGCTGGGCGTCGAGGAGGTGTGGTGGAAGCAGGGCGCGACGATGTGGGATCCATCTCCTGGTCGCACCGGCGCGTGAGGAGGAGTGTGTCGTGACCGTGCTTCCGGTGGTGGCACGCGTAGTCCGCCAGCCGGCCCCGGAGCTCCTTCATCCTGCCGCCCCCTCCTCTGCGTCCTGCTTCTCCTCGTCCAGTTGCTGCTGCTAGCTGTGGTGCTGCGGGAATGTGTATG
>NC_041392.1:202827943-202851481 GCF_002162155.2 Triticum dicoccoides
CTGCGGCGGAGCTAGGATGCCGCGGCAAGGAGGTGGCGGCGGCGCCGAGCTTGTCCCGGACCTGTGCCGGGCGAGGCGTTCTGCGCAGGCGTGGGAGTTGGTGGGGGAGAGAAGCATGTGGGTGGGCCCCAGAGGAAAAGTAAGGAGAGAGGGAGTGAGAGGCTGGGGTGGGCCAAATGACATGCAAACAGTCTCTCTCCTCCCCGAGTTGCCCCCAAGATCCTGAGTTTGGGGTGTGTTCGCTGGTCAAAATTTTAACCACATCTGTCGCTAATCGAGCTTGTGGGGGCATGAGTGGAATTTTTTTTGTTCGCCGATGCAGAAAAAGCGCTCCTGAGGGGCTTCCTAGGTCGACGGGTGGAGATGCTCTAAGGAGTTGCACAAAATGATCAACGGTGTGAAATATTTTTAAAAACTGTTCAATTTGTGAAATACTTTTACTTTGAGGGTTAATTTTTTTAATTTTGCCACTGGAATCAACCCATGCAACAAGGGCCAAGCCCGCTCCAAACTTCACGTTTGAGAAAGACGCTAGCTACTCATGTCCAGAAGCTGTTGGTTGTTGCTGCTTCGTCTTCAGCATCTCGTCCTGTGCTGAAACCTTAGCACGGTGGTTGTGCTTGATATTTTGGTGGGTTGGTGTTCTTTTTTTGTGATGGAGTCGGGGTTGCCGGTGGAAGGACCAATGGGCGATGAAACTTTTCATAATCTTCAGACATGTCTGTCTTGCCCTCCACTCCCACAATGTCTCTTTTTTCTGAAACAACTATGTGGCGCTTTGGCTCTTCGTATGATGTATTCGCTTCCTTATGTTTTCTTTTTCTCTGTTTGGTAGATATGTTCTTCACATAGAAAATCTGCGCCACATCATTGGCTAGGACGAATGATTCGTATGTGTACCCAAGATTGTTCAGATTAATTGTTGTCATTCCGTATTGTGGGTCTACCTGTACCCCGCCTCCTGACAAATTGACTCATTTACACTGAAACAAAGGGACCTTAAAATCATGTCCATAGTCAAGTTCTCATATGTCCACTATGTAACCGTAATATGTGTCATTTCCCCTCTTTGTTGCTGCATCAAAGCGGACACCGCTATTTTGGTTGGTGCTCTTTTGATCTTGGGCAATCGTGTAAAATGTATTCCCACTTATCTCATACCCTTTGCAAGTCAATACAGTCGAAGATGGTCCCCTGGCCAACGAGTACAGATCATCAGAAACAGTGTTGTCACCCATGAGACGTGTTTGCAACCAACTGCCGAAGGTCCTGATGTGTTCACATGCAATCCAGTCGTCACACTGCTCCGGGTGTTTGGACCGTAGAATATTCTTGTGTTCATTGACATACCGGGTCACCAAGTTTGAATTTTGTAGAATTGTGTAGTGTGCTTGAGACCAAGAATGCCCGTCCCTACATATTATTGAGTCTGCTCCTAGTGTGCCTTTTCCAATCAGTCTCCCCTCATATCGTGATTGAGGGAGACCAATCTTCTTAAGGTCAGGAATGAAGTAAATAAAAAAACCCAATGACCTCTTTTGTTTGATGGCCCGTGGAGATGCTTCCTTCTGGCCTAGTGCAGTTACGAACATATTTCTTGAAGACTCCCATGAACCTCTCAAAGGGGAACATATTGTGTAGAAATACAGGGCCTAGAATGGCAATCTCGTCGACTAGATGAACTAGGACGTGCGTCATGATATTGAAGAAGGATGGTGGAAACACCAGCTCGAAACTGACAAGACATTGCACCAAATCACTCCTTAACCTTGGTAGGATTTCTGGATCGATCACCTTTTGAGAGATTGCATTGAGGAATGCACATAGCTTCACAATGGCTAGTCGAACGTTTTCCGATAGAATCCCCCTCAATGCAACTAGAAGCAGTTGCGTCATAATCACGTGGTAGTCATGAGACTTTAGGTTCTGAAACTTTTTCTCAGCCATATTTATTATTTCTTTTATATTCGATGAGAAGCCAGACGAGACCTTCATACCGAGCAGGCATTCAAAGAAGATTTCCTTCTCTTCTTTGGTAAGAGCGTAGCTGGCAGGATCTTCATACTGCTTTGGAGGCATGCCGTCTTTTTCGTGCACACGTTGCTGGTCCTCCCGTGCCTCCGGTGTATCTTTTGTCTTCCCATACACGCCCAAGAAGCCTAGCAGGTTCACGCAAAGATTCTTCATCATGTGCATCACGTCGATAGCAGAGCGGACCTCTAGGTCTTTCCAATAGGGTAGGTCCCAAAATATAGATTTCTTTTTCCACATGGGTGCGCGTCCCTCAGCGTCATTCAGAACAGATAGTCCATCGGGACCCTTTCCAAATATTATTTGTAAATCATTGACCATAGCAAGTATGTGATTACCAATACAGACGGTAGGCTTCTTCCGGTGATCTGCCTCGCCTTTGAAATGCTTGCCTTTCTTTCGACATTGATGGTTGGTCAGAAGAAATCAACGATGCCCAAGGTACACATTCTTCCTGCATTTGTTCAAATATATACTTTTGGTGTCATCTAGACAGTGCGTGCATGCGTGATATCCCTTGTTTGTCTGTCCTGAAAGGTTACTGAGAGCAGGTCAATCATTGATGGTTACAAACAACAACACATGTAGGTCAAATTCCTGCTAGTCTTGCTCATCCCACACATGTACACCTTTTTCATTCCACAGCTGTAAAAATTCTTCAACTAATGGCCTTAGGTACACATCAATGTCGTTGTCGGGTTGCTTAGGGCCTTGGATGAGAACTGGCATCATAATGAACTTCCGATTCATGCATAGCCAAGGAGGAAGGTTATAGATACATATAGTCATGGGCCAGGTGCTATGATTGCTGCTCTGCTCCCCAAAAGGATTAATGCCATCCGCGCTTAAACCAAACCATACGTTCCTTGAATCATTGCAAAGTCCCCCCACTTTCTATCGATTTTTCTCCATTGTGACCCATCAGCGGGTGCTCTTAACTTCCCGTCTTTCTTACGGTCCTCTTTGTGCCATCGCATCAACACTACTAGGGAAAAACCTAGCAGTAGCACGGGTGGCCGCACTACTGATACGACGCTACAGCTAACGCTTATCAGTAGTGCGGTTTGACCTTTGCTATTGGTATCTAGGGATAGGAGCAGCGTTAGTCTCCAACACGCGCTGCTGCTAATAGCTGTAGCGCCCTTGAACAAAGAGCGCTACTGCTAAGAACTCGCTGTTGCTAAAGCTATACCCCGCGCTACTCTTATTAGTTTTTTAATTTTTTTTTCTGCTCCATATTTTGTGCTACTGAAATTTGTTTAGGGATTTATACAATAATCTCTAGCATATCATACACATACTAATGTAATCATAGCATACACATACAAATAGTCTCATTAAATCATGTCATCATCATAATCATCATCCAACACAAAGTGGTCTCTTGTCACCATCTGAAAAATAGCGATACAAGTCTCAAATACTTGCAACTACATCGTCATCCATCTAAACAATGATATACGCAAGAAGAGCTATCACTATGAGTGAGAGCGGAACTATGCAGTACATGAGGCGGCGGTTATAAGTCCTCTCTCGCGCTAGCGGGAACCACAAGTAACTAGCTTCTACTTCTTGTCTACTTTTGAAGCCTTTATGTCTCGCGCCCGAGACCCCATCCACTTGCGTCAGACACTCATGCCACTCGTCGTACACTCAGGCCACTCGTCGTACTCTCTTGGAACCTTCCCTTTGTACATGGCATAGCACTGCTTCTTCGCCATAAAAAATATAGGTACCTGTTAGAGATGCATCTTCATCAAGAGAATGTACAATCATATGGAACAAAATATACTATAGCAACACGAAAAAGAAAGGGTTAGCAACTAGATGCAACATATAGTATGCAAACTAATTAACTAGAGGTACGCAAGTCATCGTACCCAAACTAACAAAGTAGCATTACGCAAGTTCGGCAGGGACCGTGGACATCACAAAGTTTCATCGCTACAGAAAGTATACAAGTTCAACCGACACATATCATCAACATCGGCATCGTAAGTCACTAGATGTTCCACCCTTCCATATCATTGAGGATGGACCCTAGCTTCTTGAATAGCGTGAGGTCCTGACGTTGCATGCCTATGCGAGTTCGAATGTCATCTCGCGATATAGGGCCGTGGTGGAACATCCCCTTCTCATCGACAACTTCTTTCATGATGATCGTCTCAATGTCCCTCTGGATGCGAGAGAAGTCATCTCTAAGTTTATAATTCGCTTCTCCATGAGATTCTACCCACTTGCGGATACGATCATCGTTTCTGCTTGTCATGCGAAGCTTTTGGTGATCCGTGCTGAACTCAATCATGAGATGGAGGAGGTAGAATCCATCTGCTTGGTTTTGGGACATGGTTGTAGCAGAAGTTAGTTTTATGCGAGAAACCCAACTTCTTGTTCCTTTGTTTCCTAATCTGCAGGTGGCCACCCCTAATGCCGAAGCCTTGGAGAGCATCATCTAGAATATTCATTATGTGGGTGTAGTCCTTCTTCTTGTAGTTTCTGGTAGGGTCGAAATACACGCCGTGGGAGACTTGCGGGTAAAGAACACCTCAAATTATTCTCCATATGAGCGAGAAGGATTATTTGAAATATACGAAAGGGTTGTCTAGCACTGACTTACTTTGGATGATAAGGTAGGTGGACAATTTCCTGGTCCTTATTCTATACCATGAAGTTTTGGAGGTACTCCCTAGCAGTTTCATGCTCAAAGTCGCCGAGACTCAAGAAGGACTTGTGCATGTAGTATGGATTCGCCACACAGATTTGCAAGACTTCTTCCCTCTTCATGACGGAACTCATATGTAGCGCAAAAAGGCGGACGATTGTAAAGTCGAGCTGCCTTGTTAGAAACATTTCGAAGATATGGTCAAACCGCATGAAGAACACCTCCGCAGGCCGTGTGTCGACGTAGCACTTCCCCTCAGGCACACGAGCCACGTATGTCGGATATCCTGGATCCTTCGAGGCTAGTAGGCTTTTATCAGTCGACAACACATGGTCATGCAGTCTCCTGAGATCCCTTGATAGTGCCTCCAATAGTTTCAGCAGTAGCATCGGCTCGCCCGTGACCTGGAACATGGCCGCACCTTTGACGGGTACACGCTCTTCAAAATCCACTGTCTGGCTGCTATGTTCTCTAGTTTGTTTGTAGGCAGCTGAGCCTATCTTCCCCGGTCTCTTCCTCTCCTTTTTCTTGGGTTGACCTTCCAGACCCTTCCTTAACCCCTGCCCCAGTGTTGTCGGGCTAAGCATTGTATGACCCTTAGCTAGTTGAGCATGTGTTGAGGCGGCATCTTCAGGCGTGCCCTGTTAGGATTTCATGAAGAGAGACTTCTTGCAATCCCTGCTAGGACGTTCCTGCCCGGGCAGATCATCCATATCCTCATCAGCATGCTGATAGCCCGAGTCATCATATGGCTGACTCATCATATCTAAGTCACCGTCATAGGCGTCTGTATTGAGGAGACTCATTTGGGTCCTCCTCCTCCATCTCACCACCCATTCTTTGTTCTACGGGGGCGATTACATCAGCCACTATTGGCCCCCCTTCATCATGTCGCCCACCGCTCTCACCCAGCACTATAGGCGCCGGTAATTGTGTAGGCGGGGTGGTGATCTCCATACATGCTTGTTGATGTGTAGTTATTGGTGTGCTCTCGGTCGGCTCCAGACGAAGAAGATTTTTTGGCCATAGCAGCACCAAACCTTGTAGCTTCCAATCCACAGCGGGGTCTCGTCGTCCTCTCCCCCTAGCCGTACTAGAGGAGGCAAATCCTTGTGCCCCGATTTCACACTCGACAAGGTAACCCTGAAGTGCCCACCGGGCATCGGTTGGCGGTGGAACGTGAGTTCCAAGGGCTTCGTTATCACCCCCTTTCCCACGTCCACCTTCTGGACTTTGATCAAGTAGAGTATGGTCCACGGGGTTTCGCCGGCCTACAAACACATGTCTGCAGCATAAAACATCCGAGAGGCAACGAAAATGGAATATTCTAGATATATGTTGGTGCGACATGTAATTACCGTGAGGGCGTTGAGCTCAAACAAAGACGAAGGCCCGCCTAGCGCGCCAGAGACTGAGGACAGGCTGCTATGAGTGGGTGCGGGTGTGGTTGCGAGAGCAGGCCCGGTTGCGTGAGCAGGTGATGGTGCGGTGGTGTTGTTCACAGAGTTGCTCGTGACGAATCTGGGATGGGGAAATCATGCACTGTCTTGTTTGGATTTTGCTTCGTCCAATTGATGATAGCCAGGATCAAGTTAGTAGCGAAATCATTTCTGCAGGCATTTACAGATGCATCGACTGCCTGCTGTAGCAACTCATTTTTCTCCTCGGCTGCTTTTTCGCGTCCTCAACTGCTTTTTTATCGAACGCAAGCTTCACCTTCTCATCGATGTCTGCCTGACTAAACTTCTTTTTCTGCTTCTTGGCCTCCAGGCCTTCTTTGTAAAACACCTTCCACGTGGCGCCGTCTCCGGCGCCAAGCACACGTCCATATTGCGGCCACTGTCCCAAAGGGAGTCCCTTAAGTTCGTTCAAGGCCCAGTTGAGAGGGGTGTCCCACTTGGGCCTCATCGGCAAAGTAGGGCTTTCGACTGCATGCTGGTGATTCTTCCCGCTACCTCTTGAGCATGCGTTGGTTTTTCCCTTGAAGAGGAAAGGTTGATGCCGCAAAGTAGAGTAAGTATTTCCCTCAGCTTTTGAGAACCAAGGTATCAATCCAGTAGGAGACAACGCAGCAAGCCATCGAATATCTGCACAAACAAACACCAACTTGCACCCAACACGATAAAGGGGTTGTAAATCCCTTCACGGTTAATTGCAAAGTGAGATCTAATATAGATGGATAAACGGTAAAGTCATATTTTTTGGTATTTTTTGGTTTATGGAACGGAAAGTAAAAGATTGCAAAGAAAGTAAATAGGAAACTAAAATTGTAGATTGGAAACTTATATGATGGAAAATAGACCCGGGGGCCATAGGTTTCACTAGAGGCTTCTCTCAAGATAGAAAATATTATGGTGGGTGAACAAATTACTGCCGAGCAATTGATAGAAAAGCGCAAAGTTATGATGATATCTAAGGCAATGATCATGAATATAGGCATCACGTCCGTGCCAAGTAGACCGAAACGATTCTGGATCTACTACTATTACTCCACACATCGACCGACACCTGCCTGCATCTAGAGTATTAAGTTCATAAGAACAGAGTAACACATTAAGTAAGATGTCATGACGTAGCGGGATTAACTCAAGCAATATGATGAAAACCACATCTTGTTATCCTTGATGGCAACAATACAATACGTGTCAATTCACTTTCTGTCACTAGGATCAAGCACTGCAATATTGAACCCAAAGCTAAGCACTTCTCCCATTGCAAGAAAAACTAATCTAGTTGGCCAAACCAAATCGATAGTTCGAAGAGACTTGCAAAGATATCAAATCATGCATATAATAATTCAATGGAGATTCAAATAATATTTATAGATAATCTGATCATAAATCCACAATTCATCGCATCTCGGCAAACACACTGCAAAAAGGTATTACATCAAATAGATCTCCAAGAACATCAAGGAGAACTTTGTATTAAGAATCAAAGAGAGAGAAGAAGCCATCTAGCTACTAGCTATGGACCCGTAGGTCTGTGGTAAACTACTCACGCTTCATCGGAGAGGCAATGGTGTTGATGTAGAAGCCCTCCGTAATCGAATCCCCCTCCGGCAGGATGCCGGAAAAGGCCCCTAGATGGGATCTCACGGGTACAGAAGGTTGCGGTGGTGGAAAAGTGGTTTTGTGGCTCCCCTGGAAGGTTTTGGGGTATTTGAGAATATATAGGTGGAAGAAATAGGTCGGTGGAGTCATGAGGGGCCCACAAGGGTGGGGGCGCGCCCTCCAACCTTGTGGCCGCCTCGTGGCTTCTCTGACTTGCACTCCAAGTCCTCAGGATGTCTTCTGGTCCAAGAAAGATCATCGCGAAAGTTAATTCCGTTTGGACTCCGTTTGGTATTCCTTTTTTGAGGAACTCTAAAACAAGGAAAAAATAGAAACTGGCACTGTTTGTAGATCAATAGGTTAGTCCCAAAAATCATATAAAATAGCATATTAATGCATATAAAACATCGAAAACAGATAATATAATAGCATGGAACAATAAAAAATTATAGATATGTTGGAGACGTATCACTGCTCCTGTAGAAGGAACGTGAACCATTTACGAATGTGTAGTCGACTTGATTAGGAGCTAAATGTAAGGTGGTAAAAGAATAATTACCAGTATTCTAATCAATTGACTCGTGATCTGGTCCGTGTAAAAAACCTTCTTTTCCTTGTCCCAGTTGTTGCGGGCCCTGATGAAGTCACGCTCCAAGGGTTGGCGAACTTCGCGAAGGGGTCTAGGAGACCCGCGGCTTCCCGTTCCACGTCCTCCTTATCCCATATGGGCCTTTTGCCAAGGTATCCACGGCTTCCGAGGCGATGCTTCCCCGTGTTCCTTTGCTGAAGGCTCTTGAATTTCGCAGCCTTAGCCTTGGCTGCCTCGGTAGCGCAAGTGTCCTTGAACTTTTCGAACTCCTCTTCCGTAAGTGTCGGATTTTCCTCCAGAATCTTGGACAGGGGTTCCTCAGTCTCAATAGCTCATTTCACCCTCCATTTCCAAGAGGCCAAATCATTGCTGAACATGCCCATGGCATGATTGTTAATCTTTTTCATTTTCGGATCATCCCACGGTTGTTCTACGCTACCATCCCGGTCGAGGAACTCTAATCTCTTGTGCAACTTCGTCAGGAGCAACTGCCTCAAATGTTCTTTACTCCTTAAGTCATCGTCGTTGATGCTCACACATTCTCGTAGGATGCATCCTACTTGGTTCCCATAGCACTTGCGAGGTTCTTCCATCTCTAATGGATCAAACTTGCCAGGGGCTATATTTGTGATTACCATTTGTCCGATGCCGAGTTTGTTAGGTTTTCGTATCCTCTGCTTCTTCTGCTTCTTCTTTTCGGTAGCGGTAGCGGCATCGACACCGGTACCTTCCCCGCCGGTCTCTGCGCCGCCATCGGTGCCGGCGCCATCAGTGTCAGTGTCGATGTCGACGTCAGTACCATTATCGAGGCCGACCTGCAAACCTTGACTCTGCTTAGCAGACAAAAAGTCGAGGTTTTGTTCACCCTCATAATCCATCTCGTCCGCGTCTTGGTCAGAAGGCCCGGTTTCTTTGTTGTTTGACATGTTTCCTCTGATTAAGTCTCCTCGTTTAATTCTAAAACTATAATAAAATGAGAAATGGCATAAAAAGTCTATGGTTTGCCGGAATGCTATTTCATTCCCGTTGCCACAAATCCTGACACTCGATATGCCTACTTTCTAGCACAAGTCATGCCAAAATACACGGGAAATTTCGGCATGACCTTTGCTAAAAAGTGGACATATCGAGCGCCTGAAATTCACCGGAACGGAAATGAATCAACATTCCAGCGAAACATAGGCCACTCAGGTCATTTACCCTGCACATAACCATCATTTTCGAAATATCACATGTCCAAATGCTAAACATCACATGTCCAAATCACATGTCGACATATCAGATGTCCACCTCAAATTTGCATATAACATCAACAAAAATATAGAACTTGAAGAATTTGCATATTTAAATAGCAACAATTGCTTTAACTAAAAAGAATTAACACCTAAAATACCTAGAATTCATTTAACCCATACTAATTCTGTTTTTAACTAGGGTTCATACCAACTAATTAACTAGGGTTCATACTAAATTCATCACCGCAAAACAAATAACTAAACTAACCTACAGCCCTCTTGCAAAGTATTCACCTAAGTAAATTAACCTAAGAACCTAATTAACCTACTACCATAACTAAAAATATAACCTAATTAACCTACTTCCCAAACTAAAAACATAACCCAAGAAACCTAGAACCCTAATGGCAGAGAGAGAGAGGAGCCATGGGGAGGGGGTTACAGAGGGTGCAGCGTCGACGGCGAGGAGATAGGGGTGTCGACGGCGAGGAGGCAGGCCCGACGACGGCGGGGAGGCAGGTGCTATGATGTCTGAGGTAGGGAGGGGAGGAGGTCGGAGCGGCGTCAAGGTCAGGGTCAGGCGGACGAGGGAGGGGGCACTACAACGAGGGAGGAGGTGCGTAGCGTTGATGTCGGGGCCGGGCGACGGCGAGGGAGGGGGCGTGCGACGTCAGTGCTCAGGCGATGCCGGCTGCACGAGCTCCAATGGTGATGAGGGGGAGAAGAGAGAGTGGGTATTTGGGGGAAGAAGCAGAGGCGCGAAACCAGCGGGGGGTTAAGTCAATATAGCACCAGCGTGTCTCAACAAAACGCGCTATAGCTAATTTAGCTATAACGCGTTTATCCAAGAAGCGCTACTACTATCAACAATAGCTATAGCGCGTTTCTCCAAGAAGCACTAATGCTATCTCACATAGCTATAGCACTTTTTCAGAAAAGCGCTACTGCTATAACTAGAACCTATAACAGTTTTCCTATTTTGTTTCTTCTATTTTCTTTCCTTTATTTTCTCTTCCTTTTCTTTTCTTTTCCTTTTTTCCGAGAGAGAGAAGGTGATACAATGTATATAACTAAGGCGATATATATTGCATCATTTGATGGTTAAATATGTATACAAAATAGGAACATATATATTACATCATTCGACCCATGGATAACGGTTAAGTGTTTACACAAAATAGGAACATATATATTACATCATTTGACCGATAACGGTTCCTCAGCGTCGACGTTTTCGTTTTTGATTGAGCTTCTTTCCCTTCTTGTTCGTTGAAGAATAATTGAGCCCCATCCCTCATTGTGACTTTTCCTTTTCCATGGAGTATGATCTTTCTTAGGTAATGTAGTATTGATTCTTCTTTTGACGTATACTTCATTGTCATCATCATCTTCCCTCATTGGGTTACCGTACTGGTCGTAGTCTTCCTCGTTGGTGACTCCATTCATTCCAACAATGTTCCTTTTGCCTCTCCGCACGACAGTACGACTGGGATTGCACGAGTCGATTATGAAGAAGCATTATGTCACGTGCTTAGCGTGTACCCATGGCTCGTTTTTTGTGATAGCGTTCACGGTAGTGCTCTTGGCGTCCGGTATAGTCATGGTAGTGAAATACCGGTTTTCTCTTTTGACATTCTTAGCCCATCTGACACGAAACATCATCGTGTTGTGCAGTCCAGAGTAGTCAAGCTCCCAGTTCTCCTCGACCCTTCCGTAAAATCTCTCAGTCGCGTCGTTGTCGCTGCTGGTCATGCATTCCATCGTCACCCCTGAGTTCTGATCATCACTGTCCATATCTTTGGCCTCTGTGTAGAATGTGTATCCGTTGATATCGTATGCCTGATAGGTGACGAGGTTGGGCGAGGCGCCATGTGCTAAGGCGTATATGAGCAATCCGTCCTTAGAGCCCTCTTCCGGGGGATTAGCAATAATATGCTCTTTGAACCAATGTAGGAAAGTAGAGTTGTGCTCTCTAGTAACTTCGGCGTCCATCCTGCATACCCCCCGGTCATGATACTTCTGTGCGATAATTTCTTTGTGCAGTGCCATGAAAGGATCTACCTCGTCTAGGTGTTCTAGCACTACCAAGTTTGCTCTGTCAAAGTCATTGCGTCGATCTGAGTATGCCACGTGCAGTTCCCTGTGACCGTTGGAGTGACCTTCTCCTTCGAGCCTCCCATCGTGCTTGTTAACGGGCAAACCAACACCAACACCAGGCGGCTGGTCTATGCCATATAGAAAATTCTCGCAGAAAGAGATGCACTCTTATATCAGATAGCCCTGGACAATGCTTCCATCCAGACAGGACATGTTACAAACAAATCCTTTGATGATTCCATTCATCCTCTCAAACGACATCATGTTGTGCAGGAATGACGGCCCAGGTCTATTATGTCGTCCACAATATGGACACACAAATGCACCATGACGTCAAAGAACACGATCGGGAAGTACATCTCAAGCTCATTTAGTATTGCAACGATCTCTTCATGTAGCCTTCGAAGATGCTTCACACCGATCGAATTTCGAGAGATGACATCAAAAAAGTTGTAGAGACCAATAAGCATGTCACAGACGTGCTTGTCTCTTATCCCTCTAAGGGAAACATGTAGTATCTGCGTCATCATCACATGGCAGTCATGGGACTTCATCCCGCTAAACCTTTTCTTCTCTGTGTCTAGATATCTGCTTATCTTGCCACAGTAACCGGAACTAACTTTAACTCCGGTAAGGGACTTGAAGAATTGATCGATCTCAGCCGGACTTAAGGTGAAGCAAAAAGGGGGGCAATAATCCTCTTCCTTTACTTATTTGCCCTTCTTATCCCGCGCCTCTGTCTCGATCTCTGTCTCCTCTGACTTTTTACGGGGCGGCATGTGTAGATCTGCCCTGATCTCCAAATCTTGCAAGTCTTTTCTTGCCTTTGGCCCATACTTGGTCTTATCCGGCATGTTCATCAGTGTCGCAAGCAAGCTCTCAAGGACATTCTTATAGATATGCATTTGATCAAGGCAATGAGGCATGTCAAGTTTGTGCCAGTACTCCAAGTCCCAGAAAATAGAACTCGTCTTCCATACCTTCAGCAGCGGATCCGGCGCCTTTTTCATCGTCTTTCCTGGTGCGGGGCATTGTTCCAAGTTTTTCAACAATTCATCGATTTCGGTGCCGCTCCGCTTACGTGGAGGTCCTCGATGCTCAGCGTCACCATTGAATAGATCTCCACGGTTTCTCCACCAGTTGTCCTTCTCAAGCCATCTTTGATGCCCCATGTACACGATATTCCCAGACCCGCCATCTTTCCTTGACGATAGCTGCTGAGACGTCGTATCATACATGCACCACGTGCATCCGCAATATCCATGGCACACCTAGCCTACAACATATCCGTAACCGAGATAGTTGTGCACCGTCATGATCAGCGCGCGCGGCTCTCATATAGAAGTTCTCACCTTTGCTGGCGTCCCATGTCTTGGCCGGTGTTTTCCATAAGGTGTCTAACTCCTCTTGAAGTAGCCCCAGATACAGATTAATATTATTTCCCGATTGTTTCATCCCTTGAATCAGCATGCTCATGTGTATGTACTTCGACTTCATGCACAACCAGGGGGAAGTTGTACATCCATACAAACACGGGCCATGTGCTATGGTTGGTGTTCTGGTTGCCAAACAGCTTCATGCCATCGGTACATGCACCGAGCACGATGTTCCTTGCATCACATTAGAAATACCGATATTTGTCGTTCAATGCTCTCCACTGGCTTCCATCCTTGACGTGTCTTAGCTTGGGATCATCTCAATCGTCGGGATTCTTCCTCTTCGCATGCCAGCGCATCAGCTTTGCTTCCTTGGGATCTATGAAATACTGTTGGAGACGGGGAGTGATTGGTAAGTACCATACAACTTTCTAGCGAGATTTCTTCCCGGCCTTCTTGCATCGAGAAGCATTGCACACCAGACAACTTGTTTTTTCCGCGTGCTCCTTCTGATAAATTATGCAACCGTTGATGCATGCATGGTATCTAATGTGCAGCAGAGGGCACATGATCTTCTTGGCCTCATCCACACTAGTAGGACATAGATTCCCCACGGTAAGAACATCCTTTAGGTACTTGAGATGCTCATCGAGGCTAGTGTCGGTCCATTTGTTTTTAGCCTTCGTCTTCAGGAGTTGGAGCGTGAAACTCAAGTGGGCCACCTCAGGATTGCAACCATGATACAATGGAGTGTTCGAGTCTACCACCAGTTGCTGCAGCTTGGCCTCCTCTCTAGAAGTAGCTCTCTCAGTACTCGTTTCCTTACAAAGCAGTGCTTGAACATGAGGGTCCCGCACGATTGAACTTAGTACCGGCAAACTCTGCAACATGGAGTCCATGTTCTCTCTGCCGCCATGTCCAGCCCCTTCTCCGCCGCCATGTCTGGCCACTTCCCCGCCGCCATTATCGATCATCTTTTCCTCTTGCCCCGTGTTGTCATTGCCTGCCCCATCGGCGTCCTCAACATCAACATCCTCATCTTCAATTATCCACCGAGTATAGCCATCCATGAAACCAGTCATGAGTAGGTGCGCTTCGACACGGCCATCGTCATAGGGGTCGAGCCAAACTCGTCCTTTCATCTTCGACACGGACATAAAACCTCTGTCAGGTTATTTTCTTTCATGTCCTGCACCGCCGACCGCAACCACCTGTCCACCATCATTCCACTGACTATCATGAATGCATGCACGGTAATAATAATCAAATTGATTATAAAAATGCGTGCATGCATCAAAGTCATACAAAAACTCAGCATGACCTTCCCTAAAAATAGGACATATAGAGTTTGCCCGAAATTCGCCGAAATGGAAATAAATCGACATTTCAGCAAAAAATAGGCAACTCACAAGCACAATTCGGTGTCAACTCATGCCACACACATAATTTCCATCCTATCGCCCGATTATGTCATATCGCACACACATACACATATTTTCATTCTTGCAAAGGCATAAATTTTTAATCACCTATCTCGAGATCGAGCACGGTGAGATGATGATGTAGTAGGGAGATCAAAAGTGGACAAAGCTCTTCTTGACAAGGCTAGATCTAGTTAGGGGGTACATAGGTCACTTCACTAAATGCTACATCTACCTAGCTAGATAGTTTGGGAGGAGGCAATTTCAACTAGTGGAGGGGGAAGGAAAAAGAGAAAGGAGATGTATTAATGGAGGTGGTATAGTTAGCTAGGAGTAATAAAGAGAGAGCAAGGTAGGTAGAAGAAGGAGAGTAATGGGGGGGGAGAAGTAGTGATGAAGAAGAAAAGTGAGGGAGAAAGGAGGTGGGAGCTAGGGGAAAGTGAGGAAGAGAGGATGGGGGAGGGTGTCGGGGATATACCCCGCAATATGACCAAGCCGGAGATATGACCCGGTTGGGACTTGGTGTTTCGTTGGTGACCCGGCAGATTATAAGCCGGCAGATTGTAAGCCAGATTATAAGCCGGCAGATTGTAAGCTAGATTATAAGCTGGCAGATTGTAAACCAGATTATAAGTCAGATTGTAAGCCAGATGGTAAGCTGGCAGATAGTCATAACCTGACAGGTAGAGAAGCCAAAGACGTTAATAAGCCTGAGACGTTAAGAAGCCCAAGACGTTAAGAAGCCCATGGAGAGAAGCCTATGACGAGAAGTCAGAATAGTTTAAGTCTTAATCCGACTAGGACTCTACATGTAACCCGCCCCTTCAACTTATATAAGGAGGGGCAGGGCACCCCAAGAGAGACAGAAAATAATCGCTAAGGCTAGACATAATTAGGAGAGCCGACTTATGCGGCGACTCCCTCATGAGCATAATGAGACTTATCCACAAACAACATGTTGGGTTGTTACCGAATGATGTTTCCCGGGGCCCGAAGCTGTCTGAACCCTTGTCTTGTGTTGTGTCTCTCGATTCCGATCAACCCCTCTCAAGCTATTGTTGGGGAACACAGTAGTTTCAAAATATTTCCGACGCACACGCAAGATCCATCTAGGTGATGCATAGCAATGAGAGGGGGAGAGTATGTCTACGTACCCTCGTAGACTAAAAGCATAAGCGTTATGAACCGTGGTTGATATAGTCGAACGTCTTCGCGATCCAACCGATCAAGTACCGAACGCACGACACCTCCACGATCTACACACGTTCAGCTCGGTGACGTCCCTCGTACTCTTGATCCAGTTGAGGCCGAGGGAGAGTTTTGTCAGCACGACGGCAATCCTACTCCAAGTAAGTTTGGCCCCCCTTTCCTATTCCTACTAGGAGAAGGCGGAAGGAGGAGGAGAGGAGAAGGAAAGGGGGGCCAGCCCCCCAAACCCTAAACCAATTCGGTTTGGGCCTAGGGGGCGCGCTCCACCACTTGCGTGCTGCCCTCTTTCTCCACTAGGGCCCATTAAGGCCCATTGACTCCCCAGGGGGTTCCGGTAACCTCCCGGTACTCCGGAAAATGCCCGAACTCATCGGAAACCATTCTAGTGTCCAAACATAGCCTTCCAATATATTGATCTTTATGTCTCGACCATTTCAAGACTCCTCGTCATGTCCGTGATCACATCCGGGACTCCGAACTACCTTTGGTACATTAAAACACATAACTCATAATACTGATCATCATCGAACGGTAAGCGTGCGGACCCTACAGGTTCGAGAACTATGTAGACATGACCGAGACTCATCTCCGGTCAATAACCAATAGCAGAACCTGGATGCTCATATTGGTACCTACATATTCTACGAAGATCTTTATCGGTCAAACCACATAACAACATACATTGTTCCCTTTGTCATCGGTATGTTACTTGCCCAAGATTCGATCGTCGGTATCTCAATACCTAGTTCAATCTCGTTACCGGCAAGTGTCTTTACTCATTCCGTAATGCATCATCCTGCAACTAACTCATTAGTCACATTGCTTGCAAGGCTTATAGTGATGTGCATTACCGAGAGGTCCCAAAGATACCTCTCCGATACACGGAGTGACAAATTCTAATCTCAATCTATGCCAACTCAACAAACACCATCGGAGATACCCATAGAGCATATTTATAATCACCCAGTTATGTTGTGACATTTGATAGCACACAAGGTGTTCCTTCGATATTCGGGAGTTGCATAATCTCATAGTCTGAGGAACATGTATAAGTCATGAAGAAAGTAATAGCAATAAACTAAACGATCATAGTGCTAAGCTAACAGACGGGTCTTTTCAATCACATCATTATCTAATGATGTGATCCCATTCATCAAATGACAACACATGTCTATGGCTAGGAAACTTAACCATGATTAAGGAGCTAGTCAAGTAGAGGCATACTAGGGACACTTTGTTTGTCTATGTATTCACACATGTATTAAGTTTACGGTTAATACAATTCTAGCATGAATAATAAACATTTATCATGATTTAAGGAAATATAAATAACAACTTTATTATTGCCTCTAGGGCATATTTCCTTCAGCTACCACATAGATGCGTTGGCCTCATGACTAAGTCCTCACACTAGGACATCTGTCGTGACAAATCCACGACAGTTGGCGCCCACCGTGGGACTTGCGCATGGTGGCGTTGAGTTCTTGAAGGGGTCTTTTCCAGGGTTTCGAGAAGTTTGCAATTTTTTAGATGATCTACATGATCGACGAGCGGTTGGAACGGCGTGTTACACTGAGACGGACAGGAAATTTTTGTGGCGGCCGTTCTGTCCGATCCGCCGAGCCGCCGCTACTGCTCCACGCCTCGACGTCTACTTCAAGTTCCGAGGCGACTCTGGCCTCTGCCTTGACCCAGCCAGGGCCAAAACCTGCACTTACTGAAGGGACCACCTGCTCTGCCTTTCACTTGAGACAAGCGTCTATGGGATTCGATTCCAACGATGACGTGGTCTAAGACCGAATCGATCAATTAATGCTACAATCACACGCGACATAAAGATCCAACGGAGATTACTCTAACGTTGGAAGGAAAGTCAAGAAAGAAAAGAAGAAAAAGACCACGACCCGGACTCCTACGCCGTCGCCGTTGTGGATTCTCCATGAGCGGCCAATATCGCGGTTGAGCCCGCGTCCAAGCCACCGCCGCGCTTTGAACCGACAGAACAACTCGACCCGCTGTTGGGCCTCACTTTGCTCTGCACCGAGCTGTAGTGGCCAAGCCACCGCTTCCCTTCCGCGGCCGGCTCTCCCTCCTCTGCTAGTCCGCCCGTGGCCTCGTGCTCCTTTCTACGGCCGTATCCGCATCACCTCGACGACTCACTGAAACCTCGCCAGCTCGCCACCACTATCGGGTCTGCATGTGCCGGCCGCCGCCGGGTCTGCTCCGCTCCGACGCTCGCCCGCTGGCTCCGACCCGCCACCGGCCGCTGCGTTCTTGTCTCCGGGCTCTTCTGAGCTTGACCAGGACCTCGTCCATCGATGTACTCCGCTGCGGGAGAACTGCCTCGCCTTGGAGCTACTCCGTTGACCCACTGCGCCTCCATTGCCGCCATTCGGGCCTTTGCTGTCGCGGGATCATGCTTCCAAAACCGCCGGTGCTGCAGCGAGCCGCTCTTCCCGCAGCCTTGCTTCTGCTGTGAGCCGCCGGCGTAAGTCCTACTCATTCGCCCGGCTCACTTGCGCCGCCGCTGTCCCTCGTACTGACGAACGCCTCCTGCTGCTCCAGTGTCGCGACGCCGTTCGAGCGCCTCCGCCCTTGTTGCTGCTTTGATCCGCCCTCGCCTGGGTGCCCCTACGACCGGACCTCGCCGAGGAGCTACTACAATAAGTCACCGTTCGACCCACCTCAGAGCACCAGCAAGCCGGCCTTCCTCCGCCGATTGAGCTGTCTTGCATCGGAGCCGCCGACCTACAGAAGAATATGAATTGGGGGTGGATTACAGTCAAGGGCTGGCTAACACTTTTGTTCATCTCGGCTATGATTCGCCTCGAGCCGCCGGTTGTGGCCGTAACCCGCCGTGTTGAGTCCAAGCGCAGCCTCAACACATCCACGGTCAGCCGCCCTGTGTTGCTGAGTTGCCGTCTTGGCCTTACTCCGTTTTCGCTGAGCCACTATGCCTTTGAGCTGCCGCCCTCGTCTACCAAAGCTAGCATGGTCTGCCAAATCCTCCGGTCTGCCATGGCCGCCGGGTCAAACGACCGTTTCGGACCGGCCTGACCTCCGTACTGAGCGCCACCTTTTCCACTACAACGCACTTCGAGCTGCAGCAACCGCGGCCAGGTCCGGCCCTGTGCCATCTCCCGCGTCGCACCGCTCCGGTTTTCTGTGACCCGCGCGCCCGCCTCTGAGCTGCCGACGCCGGCAAACATGCGACCCAAGGCAGCGCCTACAAAATATGGCTACGAGCCGGACTCGTTGCCTGAAGCTGCCTTGCCATGAACCTCCTTAGACCGAAGTCACCGCCTTGGGCCTACCTTGACCTGCCGTCGTCGCGTTGTCCGGTCGCCGCACGTCAAACCACCCTCGCCCCCATGCAAGTACGTCATTTTGCATCCAAATCGTCACCACGGCTTTGAAGACACCTCCGCCGAATCTCCGTGCCGTCCTGACTCACCTTTGCCGCAAACCGTCGCGGTCTCGGGCCCGACCACGTGTCGCCGGCTTCCTCCTCTGCTAGCCGTGGACTCCACGCCCATCTACGCAAGTCGCTGAACCGTGAGCCGCCGCTGGTCAAGATTGCTGCAGCCGCCCCGCTAGGGGGTTTCTACAGCTGCGACAGGAGATGCTCCGCTGCCTTTGTCGCAGGTGCCGCAGCACGACGAGCCGCCCGCTGCCCACTCCCATGGACCTGCCTGGCTCTCCTCAAAGACGCCACCGCTGTGCTGAGCCACCAGGGGCCTCCGCTTGGCCCTGCGTGAGCTTCTCACCACCTCTACTCCATAAACTGCCTTGTCACAAAACGCTGCCGCTGCTGTGGCTCACCCGGTCAGTCTGCCACAGCCACGGGGCCACTGGACGAGCCGCCTGCGGGTGACATGCCTCCACCTATGCGTGAGCCGCCGTGTCGGGTTATGCCTATTTTTGAGCCGCTACCGTGCCTCCAAGTTTCAAGCCGCCACCGGATTAAGTCGCCAGCACCGCACCCTTCTGCCATGGCCTTGCCTTCACCGCGGCCGGTTCCGCGCCCTGCGTCGCCTCATGCTGCCGTTGTGGTATCCCGTCGCCACACGTCTTCACGATGCTGTGTTGTTCCAACCGCGCTAGGACGCCGAGTCGCCACGGCCGTGTTCAGCGACCTCCGCTCACGCTCGTAAACCGCCGCTGCCTTACAGCACATTGAGCGTCATTTCACCGCGCCTTGTGATAACCCACAAGTATAGGGGATCACAACAGTTTTCGAGGGCAGAGTATTCAACCCAAATTTATTGATTCGACACATGGAGAGCCAAAGAATATTCTCAAGTATTAGCAGCTGAGTTGTCAATTCAACCACACCTGGAAACTTAATATCTGCAAAAAAATGTTTAGTAGCAAAGTAATATGATAGTAGCGGTAACGGTAGCAAAAGTAATGTTTTTGGTATTTTGTAGTGATTGTAACAGTAGCAACGGAAAAGTAAATAAGCGAAGAACAATATATGGAAAGCTCGTAGGCAATGGATTGGTGATGGAGAATTATGCCGGATGCGGTTCATCATGTAACAATCATAACATAGGGTGACACAGAACTAGCTCCAATTCATCAATGTAATGTAGGCATGTATTCCGAATATAGTTATACGTGCTTATGGAAAAGAACTTGCATGACATCTTTTGTCCTATCCTCCCGTGGCAGCGGGGTCCTAATGGAAACTAAGGGATATTAAGGCCTCCTTTTAATAGAGTACAGGACCAAAGCATTAACACATAGTGAATACATGAACTCCTCAAACTACGGTCATCACCAGTAAGTATCCCGATTATTGTCACTTCGGGGTTAACGGATCATAACACATAATAGGTGACTATAGACTTGCAAGATAGGATCAAGAACTCTCATATATTTATGAAAGCATAATAGGTTCAGATCTGAAATCATGGCACTCGGGCCCTAGTGACAAGCATTAAGCATAGCAAAGTCATAGCAACATCAATCTCAGAATATAGTGGATACTAGGGATCAAACCCTAACAAAACTAACTCGATTACATGATAGATCTCATCGAACCCATCACCGTCCAGCAAGAATTATTCACACACGGCGGTGAGCATCATGAAATTGGTGATGGAGGATGGTTGATGATGACGATGGCGACGGATTCCCCCTCTGGAGCCCCAAACGGACTCCAGATCAGCCCTCCCGAGAGGTTTTAGGGCTTGGCGGCGGCTCCATATCGTAAAACACGATGAATTCTTCTCTCTGATTTTTTTCTCCCCGAAAGCAAATATATAGAGTTGGAGTTGAGGTCGGAGGAGCTCTAGGGGGCCCAGGAGGTAAGGGGGCGCGCCCCTCACCCTCATGGAAAGGTGGTGCCCCTGGTCTTCATCTTTTGCAAGGATTTTTTATTATTTCCGAATAGATGTTCAGTGAAGTTTCAGGTCATTCCGAGAACTTTTGTTTCTGCACATAAATAACACCATAGCAATTCTGCTGAAAACAAGGTCAGTCCGGGTTAGTTCCATTCAAATCATGCAAGTTAGAGCCCAAAACAAGGGCAAAAGTGTTTGGAAAAGTAGATACGACGAAGACATATCAACTCCTCCAAGCTTAAACCTTTGCTTGTCCTCAAGCAATTCAGTTGATAAGCTGAAAGTGATAAAGAAAAACTTTTACAAAATCTATTTGCTCTTATTGTTGTAAATATGTAAAGCCAGCATTCAAGTTTTCAGCAAACATTATGACTAACCACATTCACAATAACACTTAGGTCTCAAGTTTACTCATATCAAATGCATAATCAACTAGCGAGCAATAATAATAAATCTCGGATGACAACACTTTCTCAAAACAATCATAATATGATATAACAAGATGGTATCTCGCTAGCCCTTTCTGAGACCGCAAAACATAAATGTAGAGCACCTTTAAAGATCAAGGACTGACTAGACATTGTAATTCATGGTAAAAGAGGTCTAGTCAAGTCATACTCAATGTAAACTGATACGTCTCCAACGTATCTATAATTTTTTATTGTTCCATGCTATTATATTAACAACCTTGGATGTTTTATATGCCTTTATATGCTATTTTATATGATTTTTTGGACTAACCTATTAACCCAGAGCCTAGTGCTAGTTTCTGTTTTTTCCTTGTTTTAGAGTATCGCAGAAAAGGAAAACCAAACGGAGTCCAATTGACATGAAACTTCACGGAACTTATTTTTGGAAGGAAAGCAACCCGGGAGACTTGGAGTCCATGTAAGGGAAGCAACGAGGAAGCCACGAGGCAGGGGGGAGCGCCCACCCCCTAGGCGCGCCCTCCACCCTCCTGGGCCCCTTGTGGCTCCCCTGAGTTCCGCCGCCAGAAGCCTCCGTAGCCACCTAAAAAACCAATCTAGACCCGTTCCGGCACCCTGCCGGAGGGGGCAATCCCTCTCCGGTGGCCATCTTCATCATCCCGATGCTCTCCATGATGAGGAGAGAGTAGTTCTCCCTCGGGGCTGAGGGTATGTACTAGTAGCTATGTGTTTGATCTATCTCTCTCTCTCATGTTCTTGAGGTGGTACGATCTTGATGTATCGCGAGCTTTGCTATTATAGTTGGACCTTATGATGTTTCTCCCCCTCTATTCTCTTGTAATGAATTGAGTTTTCCCTTTGAAGTTATCTTATCGGATTGAGTCTTTAAGGATTTGAGAACACTTGATGTATGCCTTGCGTGGGATACCCGTGGTGACAATGGGGTATTCTATTGATCCACTTGATGTATGTGTTGGTGATCAACTTGCGGGTTCCGCCCATGAACCTATGCATATGGGTTGGCACACGTTTTCGTCTTGACTCTTCGGTAGAATCTTTGGGGCACTCTTTGAAGTACTTTGTGTTGGTTGGATAGATGAATCTGAGATTGTGTGATGCATATCGTATAATCATACCCGCGGATACTTGAGGTGAAATTGGAGTATCTAGGTGAGATTAGGGTTTTGATTGATTTGTGTCTTAAGGTGTTATTCTAGTATGAACTCTAGGGCTGTTTGTGACACTTATAGGAATAGCCCAACGGATTGATTGGAAAGAATAACTTTGAGGTGGTTTCGTACCCTGCCATAATCTCTTCGTTTGTTCTCCGCTATTAGTGACTTTGGAGTGAATCTTTGTTGCATGTTGAAGGATAGTTATGTGATCCAATTATGTTATTATTGTTGAGAGAACTTGCACTAGTGAAAGTATGAACCCTAGGCCTTGTTTCAACGCATTACAATACCGTTTGTGCTCACTTTCATCATTAGTTACCTTGCTGTTTTTATATTTTCAGATTACAAATATCCATATCTGTCAGCCATATACCACTTGTCACTACAAAAAAAAGACACATCCGTGACACTTTGGGCCGAACGAATTTTTTTCCTGTCATACATATGACACTTCTATGACGATAATTGTGACAAAACCCGATATCATCATAGATGTGGTGGGCTCCTACTTCTCTGACAAAAAATCATGACAGAAAATGGGCTTTTCGTCCTGGGCGGGCCGGAGACGCAGCTGCATGACATTCTTTGGGCCGTCCATGACGAAAAAAACGTGGTAGAAGCGAGGGGGAGGAAAATTTCGGGGAGTTCCCGGTTACGGTGGGAGGTCGGGGGCCTAGCGATGCGCGTTTCTCTCGTACACGTACGCGCGTGTGTGTGAGGCGTTGGCTCTAACTGAACCCGAGCAAGGCGTTGGGCTCTAACTGAACCCGAGCGATTGCACTGCAGGCTACGCGTTACTGAACCCGAGCGATCGATTGATGGATGTTAACTGAACCCGATCGAGCGATTCCTTCGCTACTGCTACTAACCGAAGCTGATCGATGCTGCCTCTGGGATGAACAGTGAGCGTTCCG
>NC_041392.1:202852036-202888798 GCF_002162155.2 Triticum dicoccoides
GTGGTGTGGTGGAGGGCTGGATGAACAGTAGAAGGTGGAGGGGTGGTGGAACAGGACCCTGTGGTATGGAGGGTTGGATGAACAGTAGATAGTGGAGGGGTGGTTGAACAGTAGCCGGTGGAGTAGTGCGCGGTGGAGGCTGGATGAACAGGAGCCCGTGGAGGCTGGAGGTGGTCGACGGTGGAGATGAACAGTACCCCGTGGAGTCTCATTTTGCGGTACGCCACACCCCTCCTGATGAACAGGACCCCCGTTTCGATCGTAGGAGGTCCGTTTCGTCCGTTTTGCGGTACACCACACCCCTCCCGATCAACAGGACCCCCGTTTCGACCGTAGGAGGTCCGTTTCCTCCGTTTTGCGGTATGCCACACCCCTCCCGATCAACATGACCCCTGTTTCGATCGTAGGCGGTCCGTTTCCTCCGTTTTGCAGCACGCCAGACCCCTCCCGATGAACATGATCCCGTTTTGAACGTGGCCGGTCGAACAAATGGCCGTTTCCTCCATTTTGCGGTACGCCAGGCCTCGTTTCCGTCGCCTGCTCCGTCCAAGCCCTCCCGATGAACACGACCACGCATTCCGTTCCGACCCAGCCGGTTGTCTCCCAGCGTTCCGTTGCCTCCCAATGAACACGAGCATTCCGTTGCCTCCCCACGAACACGACGCATTCTGTTGCCTTCCCATGAACACGACGACGGCGCTGTTTCTCCATTCCGACCCAGCCATGTACACGAGCCCTGGCCGTACGTATGCGCCAGTAGGCGTTTGAGACCCTGCTCGTATGTACGTACGTGGCCGTATTTTCTTTCTTGCACCCTGGCCGCTGTACGTACGTGTACATTCTACGTGCGCGCCTCTACTACGACACGTACGCGCCTCTACTACGACAGGTGCGCGCCTCTACATCGACCAGTATATATGTACGTACACATTCGCGACCAGAATGACAACGCTACGTACGCTTCGACCAGATGGGTCCCGACTGTCAGGCACTTCCTTGCCTGTGAAGATGTAGCTGGTGGGTCCCAGCAGTCAGGGGGGTGAATCGTTTTTTTGCCCGGACGCACTTCCTTGCGTGCGAAGATGTAGCTGCTGGGTCCCAGCAGTCAGGGGGGAGTCGTTTTGTTTTTTTGCCCGGATGCACTTCCTTGCATGCGAAGATGTAGCTGGTGGGTCCCAACAATCAGGGGGGCGAATCGTTTTTTTCAGAGGCACTTCCTTGCATACGAAGATATAGCTGGTGGATCCCAGCAGTCAGGGGGGCGCATCGTTTTTTTTCGGACGCACTTCCTTGCGTGCGAAGATGTAGCTGGTGGGTCCCAGCAGTCAGGGGGAAACATTTTTTTTCGTGAAATACGGTGGCCCGTCCAGTGGGTCTCCGCTGTCAGGTGGAGGAATAATTATTTTGCGCATAATAAGGAGGCACTTCCTTGCTGCGGCCATGGATCCAGCTGTCAGTCTCTCCACGTATAGTCCACGTCCGATGGAAGCCATTCCTTGACTACGTTGGCCACGCCGCGCCGAGAGCACCAGGGCGGTGGACGACGACGAGGCCTAGGAAGGGGACGACGCGGATCAGGGGAAGACGGGGCAGTGGATGCCCACGCGTAGAGGAGTATGAGGGTTCACTCGTTCGGCTGCGGTCTGAGGCTGCCATCGCCGCAGAATAACAGGGGGTGTGGGTGCGTAGAGGGATGGCCTGGCCAGCGGTGGGAGTAGTAGGGGCGGTGAGGTCTCCGCGGCATCACAGCCAGCCACGGGCGGCAGGACCAAGCGGCACGACCGGCGCTACTTTGGGCGGCTGGAGCAAGAAGACCAGCGGTTGAAGAAGCACTACGACCGTTGGATGGACATCGTACGGTCACTGGAGCTAGAGTCGTTCATATATTGACTAAAGTTGACAAAGGCCTCCATCCCAGTCAACTTAGTAGGCCCACAAGTCAGCCTCCCACCAAGGTGGGTCCCAGGTAGCAGGGGGGTTGTGACGCCCCAAGACCGTTGTGCCAGGTGTCTTCCAGTTATTCGCTATTGTTGCCCTGTCATTTGCTTGCGCGTTGCATTTTATCATGTCATCATGTCATAAATCTTTTGCTTCTCAACTAATTAAACTGTATGGATCTTCGATCCATTTAAACCGAGGGAATTCACATGGTGATTCTCTTTATAACATATCATCCCGATATTAGGGAGCTATATTAAATATTCCATTAATTTGAAATCATCATAACACACGTGCAAAATAATTCCCATGTCTATTCCTCTTCGAGTTTGACCTTCAAACCTTGCCAATATCTCTCATCTCTTTTATCGAGGCTCCTCCTAAATTCTCAACATTTATGGACCTTCCTTTTACCGAGTCTTAGTTCAAACCTTTTGTTTAAATTCAAATGAGTTTGGATTTAAACTTTGCAATATTGGCCTTTTTCTATTTTCTCGGAACAAGCACATTTTTGTGAGCCCGGGAAGTTTATCTACGTGTCCAACTCCTTCCCCTATCCTCCCTTTCTTTTCTTTCTTATCCATGTGCTGTTTTTTTCTTGAGAAGAGAGTGTAGAGAGGAGAGAACGCAGCCCACCAAATTGGCCTAAGGCCTAGCCGCCGGTCTCCCTAGGTGCGGCCCGCCCTCTCCACTAGGCCCATCTCTCCCCGCTGCCCACCTGGGCCTCACAAACTCCAGCGCCGGCCCACAGCTAAGGCCCGAGCGAACTCTAGACTATCTCCCTCTCGCTCTCTCCCCGATCCCTATCTCTCCCCTCTCGTTCCCGTGGCCGCCGCCACCACGCCCTCGATGCCATCTCTCACTCTCTCCCTGATCCCTACTCCCTCCTCTCGCTTCCTCCCTCACCTTTTTAGCGCGACCAAGGGGGATCCCAATCCCCATGGCCATGCAGCCTCATGCACCCAGGACCCCGAGCAGGAGCGATGTCCTTGGCTCCTCGCTCGCGCCTCCTCCGTTCCCATGGCGATGCCGTCCGGCCACAGCCACCTGCGCGCCCGACGCCGCCCCGCCTCCAAGTTTGCCGCCGCCTCGCTGTCGCCATGGCCCGAAGCCGCGCCTCGGTTGCTTCTTGTACCGCAGCCACCGGCCTCTCCTTCCTCCTGCCCGGTTCCCCTTGCCGCCTTGCCACCGTCGAGCTGCGCCGCAGCGCCGACCTCGCTCTGCCCTTGCAGCTGCTGTTTGGACACCACGCGCCCACGTTATCTCGGGTGAGTCTAGCACCAAGACTCAACGCTGCTCTGACCGCACCCACCTTGGGCCTTCAACCACGACGCCCGCCATGGCCCTCCTCGCACTGCTGCTCCTTGGTTTCGTCCTCTATCGTGACCATCTCCTCCCCCCAACGCCCTTGCGGAGGCTGTTGCTGCAGGACCACCACGACACCATCTCCGGAGCCCAAGTCCGAGGACTAATGCATTCGGGTAACTCATCAAGTACATCTTCATCAAGATCGATGCTTGGACAAGCACCGTTTGCATGGATTACGTCAAGTACCACGACGACCGTCGAGACCGCCAAGTTCTACTACCGATGAACTCTTTGGAATCGCCAAGTCAAACTACAATGCGAAGACCATGTACAACTACTGATCCCGTGGAGGTCACCAAGTACCCCATCGGCAAGACCGACGGCCGAACAATCACACCGGCTCTGTGGATTTCAGCAAGACCCTCGACGACCGACACATAGTACCACTACGGTTGCCATGTACATATACCGACGCCAAGACCGAGATCATCAAGTACCTCTCCAAACGAACGTGAATGACTACCATCGCAAGAACGAGACTGGAAAGTCCGAAGACCCCAAGAACCACGACACCGATGACATGAATGTCTACGGAAACTCATGCAACGATAAACTTGTACCACTACCATCGCCGAGATCGCGAGAACCTCTACCGTCGAACCTAGAGCGTGCGAGAATGACTACTTCCACTACCGCCATCGCGAGAATGTCTACTTCCTCTCCTTTGCACCGAACGAGAACTGTCCCGCTTGCACGCTTCGAAGGTATAACCCCAAGACGACTGCCCGTGAATTATTGCATGTGTGGTGTATGAGATGCTCATGCTTGCTCCATGCTCGAATTGTTAGTGCACGTTGCCCCTCTTTTGCCTTGTCACCTGTCGGATTTCGGGTTCCGGCAGACCCTTGAGGTTCGAACATTGGGGTGCGCGCAGAGATTTCGCCCCCAACCTACCTACACCCCTTCGCCATGCTAGGATCTAAACTAAGGAAAGAACAACACAAGAGACACAGGGTTTATATTGGTTCGGGCCACCGTTGTGGTGTAATACCCTACTCCAGTGTGTGGTGTGGTGGATTGCCTCTTGGGCTGACGATGATGAACAATACAAGGGAGAACAGCCTCGCGAGGGGCTGTTCTTGGCTGGGGCGATGAACTGCTCGGAGGGGTTCAGTCACCTTTCTCTCTCTCTCTGCTTTCCTCCAACTGTCCGACCCTGATTTCGACCCCAGCTTGTTTCTGGGTTGGCTGATTCTCGATCCTCGATCCTCGATCCTCGATCCTCTCTACCCTGGGGGTGACTAGTCCTATTTATAGAGGCCCTGGTCCTCTCCCCAAATATTGAGCGCAAAGGGAGCCAACAATGGCGGGCTAATTTGAAGGGGGACAACAAGTATCAGCTATCCTGACAAAAGCAGTCTTCGCCTATGCAAAGCTCTGGTGATGACGCCGCCTTGGGCTCCACGGTGACCTCTGTCTCGTAGTCCTCCTGGTCTTGGTCTCGTTGCACCGAAATGGCAACCTTTTCCTGATGCCTCGGTACTCCGCGGCTGCGCTTGCCCCCTTTGCACCAAAGAGGGAAGGAGGATGCTGCGCGGGCTGGCACCCGCCTGGCGCCCTGAATCGTCATGGCTTGCGTCACGGGCACCTCGTGAGGTACCCCGCCTTGATCTCTCCGCCTCCTCGTGAGCCAGCCTGACGAGGCCGTGCCTGAGGAAGCTCCGCGTCGTCCGCCCCGCGAGGCTTGGCCCCTCGCGAGGGTCTTGGGTTTGTGTTGGTGAAGACGGGCCGTGCTGGGCCCCCCTTTGAGCCACGCCGCAGGCCGCAGGCAGGCAAGTCTGGGACCCCCGTTCCCAGAACGCCGACAGTAGCCCCCGGGCCCAAGGCGCGCCCGGGCTTGGCCGTGCAGGGAGGCGGAAGGGCAAGAGCGAAGCGCCGCGGGCCCTAACAGCCTGCGGCCTTGGTCGCCGCGTGGCGGTTGATTGGACGTGGGCGTCTCCACTTCCCCATGACGCCTCGGCAACTGCACGGATTGGACGAGTCCCTGCATGCAAAAACGGGTCATGATTACCTGCGATCATGGAGGCCGGCGGTTGGCCTTCGCCGGTCATAAGTACGGAACGGTGCGCGCCCTTCCAGTCCACCCCTCCTTGCTTCTCCTTCTTCCCGATCCTTCCTCCGTCTTGCCGCGATGGCTCCGATCCGCCGGTCGAGGGCAGAGAAGGGAAAGGCTCCCCGAGAGGGGCGAGACCCTCTCCCGCCGAAGAAATGGCTCATCCCCCATGGCCCGGACGAAGGGGCCCTTCAGGTGGTGCCGAGGCCTTGGGGCGAGCGGGCGCCGCCGGGGTTCCTGCTTCCATTGTACACCCACATCGAGGGCCCCGAAGGAGTTGATGCTGACCGCCACGGGCGGCGCCGCCGTCGGCGCCACCGTCGGCACCGCCGGGTCACTAAGGTGTGGGTCGTCCCCCCTGGGGTCCATACCGAGGGCTCCTTCCAAGAGTTCGTGCTCCACGTCGCCATTCCTCTTCAGTCTTGGATCCGCCTTCCTCCCTTCTTCGCCTCCATCATCCCGCAGGGGGAGCCCCTGGAGCTCTGGCTGCAGCACGCCGGCTGCAGCATCCTTGCGACCGAGGCAGAGGTCGCGGTCGTCGCCCTGGGCGAGGTCTACATGACCCGGGGCTGGAGGGAAATCGCCCGGGTTTGCAGGACAAGGGGAGTCTTCGCGATCCACTTGGACTACGACGGTGCTTCGGTGATGCTCTTCAAGGTCTTTGATGTGAGCGGGCACCGGCTAGAGTGCTGCCCCGGGGAAGGTGGCCAGGGCCCTGGTGTGACGAGGACTGGGCACGCCACCCACTCCCTTGGAGGCTCCTCAGGCGGTGGAGGCGTCGGAGGTTCCAGCGACTCTGGCGAGCTCTTCGCGACTCCGGAGACGAGCGATGATAGCTACGAGCCCCCGAGCAGGCGCCGCTCCTGGAGCAGGGCGGGCTCGTCAGGCTGCCGCCGACTCTGATCTGGATGGGGTTGGCGTCGGTGCTTGACGGCCCACTGTTGATGATGGCGTCTTTTGCAGGGACAAGCATAGTTTGTGTCCCTTTAGGATCCGTTCCCTGCGAGGAATCAAAAACACGTCCCGTAGGGGCTTGTAAGGTGCCTGTGTTCCTGTCTTGTATATATAACCCTTGTGGTAGAATTGCGCGAGTTGCTCATTCCATCTTAGCTCAGTCCTCCCTTTCGAACCTCACGAGGGCTTGGTGCTCTGTGCCGATAGGTCCCAGTCCCAAGGCGGCTTCAGCCGTCGCTGGTATGCCAGGTCGCGATGCCGTGGTCAAGGCCAGGAGGTGAGCGACCCAGAGTCCGATAGGAGCCCCTGAGTCGCGATGCTCAGGAGGTCCCCTTTGGCGCCCAAGCAGCCGTCGTTCGGTGAGAAAGGAGAGCGGCGTCGCTAACATGGGATAGCATTAGGTGCGGGGATGGTGCCACGGTAGCTGGCGCTTCCGGGCGATGACTTATCTCGAAGATCAGGGGCCGCTCCCTGGTGTGTCGCCGGGTCCGTGCATCGGCAGGCGCGAGGTTGCTTGGAGAGGTCCTCGTGTATCTCTCCCCTCTCGCTTTTTCTCCCCTTTATGCTCTACGTCCTCGGGTCCCGGCCCTCGAGCGAGTCTCAGCCATCGCTGGTATGCCAGGTCGCGATGCCGTGGCCAAGGCCAGAGGGTGAGGGCTGGAGAGCCAGTAGGAGCCCTGAGTCGCGATGCTCAGGCACCCCCCCTTTAACGTGCAAGCGGTTCGCGCGAACGAGAGCGGAGGAGACACCGCAAGGGCCTCGCCTGACGCAGCTCCTTCGGAAGGTCCTGCAGGTCCATCATAGAGGAAGCAAAGGGTTGCCATGACAATTGACGGTCAGCCGTGGGTTGCTTCCAAGGGGTAGTGAGGCGCTGAAGGCTTGACGAGGTGACGCTATGCGGGACTGCCGCGGCCAGAGCTCAGCCATCCAGGTTTGTCGGCATTGCAGGGACGGACCCATGCGCAGGCGTCATGCCGTTTGGGAGCAGCTTCGTTAGTTGGCGTCGGTTGAGCAGGCAACTGGGTAAAACACATTAGCCGCGAAGGAGTGGATTCGTTCAAAGAGATGTTGGGAATGCGGACATCACTGGGTCAGGCCCGAGCGACTTGGGAGGGTCATGCAGCCTGAGGGGCGCCCCCAACAAGGTAAGCTAACAATATGGAATAAAGGGATACATGCCGCAGGGACGGACCCATGCGGCCTGGGAATAATGCAGCCCTGGGGGTGCTCCCAGCGGGAAGTAAAACTCGAAAGATGTCACCTGATGATGTTGAGGACGAAGGGGTGTTGGTGTAGCAGGCTCGGTGGGCTGCGGGAGCCGATCCTCACGAGCCCCCAGGCCCAGGGGCCTCGGGAGGCTCCGGAGGCGCTGGCGGCTCCTCGCGGGCCATCTCTGTCTCTGCCAGGTCTGCGGGACGCCTGGCCTCTCGTGCTTCCGTGATGCCCCTCATGAGGCGCTGGTATGCGTCAGCCGCGTTCGGCAAGCCATAAGGCATGCGAACGTAGCTGTGGGGTGGACCTCCGCAGCGCCCCACTCGCGAGGGCTAGAGGCGCTCCAGAGAGGCGACTCGGTTGAGCCCCGGTATGTTGATGCAGACGCGCAGCCCACCATCCTCGCCTGGATGGGGGGCCACTGCTGGCAAGCGGCAGCCGCCTTTCATGACTTTTGACTCCTGTAGCTCCTGAATGGCCTTGCTGACGAACTCCTGAGGATCTGGATCTCCTTGCCTTTCTCCTTCTCGAGGGAAACGTGCTTCAAAACACGCCTCCATGTGGTGCCCAAGCGCCTCCCTCGTGACCCTAGCCAGGTCGGTGGCCCTCCAGGGGAGAGCCCCCAAGCCCTGCCTGAGGAGGGCGCCAGGCGCGCTTTCCTATGCGATGGAGGGAGGCTCCCCCTGGGCAGGCGCGGGCCCAGAGGGGCCTGCCTCCTGAGTGGTCGGGCCGGACGACGTCTTCTTCTTCTTGGGGGTGGTCTCAGGAGGCCTCCTGCTTCCACGATCCGGGTCTTCCAGTGACGCGGCCTGAAAGGCTCGTTCCAAGGAACACACCGCGTCCTTCTCTTCACAAGGCACCGTGATGACTCCGCCACTTCCTGGCATCTTGAGGATGTTGTAGCCGTGGTGAGTTATGGCCATGAACTTGGCCAGCGCTGGGTACCCGAGGATGGCGTTGTACGGCAGGCGAATGTGAGCGACGTCGAAGTCGATGAGCTCGGTGCGGTAGTTGTCGCGTGCCCCGAAGGTGACAGGAAGGCGGACCTGCCCAATCGGGACCGTGGAGCCGTCAGTGATACCGGAGAAGGGCTTGGTTGGCTGAAGCTGGCTGTAGGGCACTTGGAGGTTGTTGAACGTCTTCACGGACAGGACGTTGAGCCCTACCCCTCCATTGATGAGGGTCTTGGTGACCACCACGTTGCTGATGATTGGGGAACAAAGCATCGGGAGGACTCCGGCTGTAGCCGCACACTTGAGCTGATCTGCTGAGCTGAACGTGATGGCGCACGACGACCACCTGAGGGGGCGCGTGGCTTCGAGCCTGGGGAGGACTGCATTCACCTCGCGGGTGAACTGCTTGAAGATGCGCTGAGAGGCTGGGGCTTGTGCTCCGCCCAAGATGCAGGCGATCGCGCACGGCTCCTGGAAGCCCCCAACCTCCTCGTCCTGGTGGCGGTCCTCGTTTCTCCTTGGCTGCGGCGGCAGCGGTGGGAGGCCTGCGTTGCCTTGCGGGCGATCCTCGCGAGGCTGATCCCTCTAGTCTCCCTCGCGAGGCTGATCCCTCCATCCTCTCTCGCGAGGTGGGTCTTGCCAGCGATCCTCGCGAGGTTGGTCGCGCCACCCTTGGCGCGGCCCACGGTCTTCCCAGCGTCCTGCGTTTCTTCCTCCTCCTCGGCCGTAGCCCCGGTCACTACGGTCGGGGCGTCGGCCAATCCTTCCTTCTCGCACGGCTCGGGGTTCTTGACATTCGTTGGTGTTGTGGGTGTGGAGGTCGTGGTACACACAGTACCGGCTACCCTTGGAGGGTTCGGGCTGATCTCTGCCTCGCTTGGTGTCTGGTTTTGCCGCGAGCACGGCAGCCCCCTTGCGCTTCACATCCTTGGCCTTGGGCTTCTTCTCTTCTGGGTCCGCGGCAGGCAGCTCGAGGAGGGAGAGACGCCCTTCCTCAACCCTGGCGCACTTGTTTGCCAAGTTGAACAGCTCCAAGGAAGTGCACAGATCTTCATGCATCGCCAGCTCCTCCTTCATCTTGACGTCGCGCACGCCATCGGAGAAGGCCGAGATGATGGCCTCCTCATTCACCTTGGGAATATTGAGGCGTGCGTTGTTGAAGCGCTGGATGTACTTCTGCAGGGTTTCCCCGGGCTGTTGCTTGATGCGGCGCATGTCGCTCACGGCGGGTGGCCGGTCGCGAGTGCCTTGGAAGTTGGCGATGAAGCAGGTGCGCCTCTCCTCCCAGGAGGAGATTGTGCCTGGAGCCAGGTTCAGGAGCCAGGTGCGGGCTCCGTCCTTGAGTGCCATGGGGAACCAGTTCGCCATGACCTTCTCGTCTCCATTGGCAGCTTCAATGCCTAGCTCGTAGAGCTGGAGGAACTCTACAGGGTCAGCCATGACGTCGTAGCGAGGAGGCAGGTCTGGCTTGAACTTGCCAAGCCACCCTACGCTGCGTAGTTCGGTGGTGAAGGCGCGGCAACCTGCTGTGGCCACGGGAGGCCTTGGGTGACAGAGAGCCTGGTCTTGCATATCCCCACGCGCTGCAGCTGGGAGCAGCGCGGGGTCTTGACGCGCGGGAGCAGGGGCATGGTCGCGACGTGCTGGAGCAGGGAGCGCCCGGGCAGCTTCTTGCGGGCGAGGGACTTCCTGGCAGCTCTGCTCTTGCCGTGCTGGCGCCTGACGGAGCGGGTTTCGCCCAAGGGCCACGCGCCTTGGGGCCATGGCGTCTTCTTGAGGAGGAGGCGGCCGGGGCGCCGCCGGAGCCTCGTCGCCCGCGCGGGGCGGGGTGCGGTGCAATGGAATGGACGGTGCAGGAGAGCCCCCTGCGGCGCGGACGAGCTCGACGGCGCGGTCGAGCCATTCTTCGTAGACATCGTCGACGGGACGGTAGCGCAGGAGCTCGTTTGCCGCGATGAGTGCAGCTCGAGCCTCCATGGGCGCGCGGAGCGCGCGGGACGAAGAACCAGCTGGGGTGAGCGAGGGAGTTGCGGTGCGGCCGTCTTGCCGCACGGACGGATGCTGGGACGATGCTTGCCGCTTGTCCCCCGCCGGGCCGGTGGCAGCGTTGACGGCAGGTGACGAGGAATGGTGTGGGTGCCCGCCGACAGGGGCCGTCTGGGCGACGCGGGAAGCGAGAGCGGACCGGCGCTCGGCGCGGGCCCGACGAGCGTCAGACATGGGCGTGATGGTCGGAGGAGAACAGGGCGGTGGAAGATGAATTCCGGCGCACCCCTACCTGGCACGCCAAATGTCGGATTTCGGGTTCCGGCAGACCCTTGAGGTTCGAACACTGGGGTGCGCACGGAGATTTCGCCCCCAACCTACCTGCACCCCTCCGCCATGCTAGGATCTAAACTAAGGAAAGAACAACACAAGAGACACAGGGTTTATACTGGTTCGGGCCACCGTTGTGGTGTAATACCCTACTCCAGTGTGTGGTGTGGTGGATTGCCTCTTGGGCTGATGATGATGAAGAATACAAGGGAGAACAGCCTCACGAGGGGCTGTTTTTGGTTGGGGCGATGAACTGCTCGGAGGGGTTCAGTCACTTTTTTTTTCTCTCTCTCTCTCCTTTCCTCCAACTGTCCGACCCTGATTTCAACCCCAGCTTGTTTCTGGGTTGGCTTATTCTCGATACTCGATCCTCTCTACCCTGGGGGTGGCTAGTCTTATTTATAGAGGCCCTGGTCCTCTCCCCAAATATTTAGCGGGAAGGGAGCCAACAATGGCAGGCTAATTTGAAGGGGGACAGCAAGTATCAGCTATCCTGACAAAAGCAGTCTTCGCCTGTGCAAAGCTCTGGTGATGACGCCGCCTTGGGCTCCACGGTGACCTCCGTCTCGTAGTCCTCCTGGTCTTGGTATCGTTGCACCGAAATGGCAACCTTTGCCTGATGCCTCGGTACTCCGCGGCTGCGCTTGCCCCCTTTGAACCAAAGGGGGAAGGAGGTTGCTGCACGGGCTGGCACCCGCCTGGCGCCCTGAATCGTCATGGCTTGCGTCACGGGCACCTCGTGAGGTGCCCCGCCTTGATCTCTCTGCCTCCTCGTGAGCCAGCCTGACAAGGCCGTGCCTGAGGAAGCTCCGCATCGTCCGCCTCGCGAGGCTTGGCCCCTCGCGAGGGTCTTGGGTTTGTGTTGGTGAAGACGGGCCGTGCTGGGCCCCCCTTTGAGCCATGCCGCAGGCCGCAGGAAGGCAAGTCTGGGGACCCTGTTCCAAGAACGCCGACATCACCGTCGTCGACCCGTGGGAACCCGGTAACCGGGAGCACCCACCGTTCATCGCATGACACGCTCCCATCACGCTTGTCCTTTTCCACCGGCATCTCAATCGAGTTTCCGTAACCGGAACGTTGTCGTGGCACCGTTTCCGTTATCGTCGCCGTGGCACCCTTTCTTTCCGCCACGATGACAAATGCTCCATATTATGCTCATGTCAACTTTTAATTAAAATTGCATAAAACTTGCACATGTCATCCGCATCATGTTAATAACATCAAGAATGTTTAAAGTTGTTGTTTGCATTAAATTGCTAAATGCGCATGAGGATTTACCCAAATTGTTGTTTGATGTTTCCGGCCTCATTTAAAATGCCTAACTATGTTTTCTACTTATGTTTCATCTCTTGCCATGTTAATCAACATTTAATATTGTTGGGTACCTAAACGAGAGAGAACTAAATAATTGTTGTGGTGTTTCGTCAATATGCAACTCGTTGCATATTGAGCTCCACTTAACTTGTAGTTTTGATTGTGCATATTGCCATGCCATGCCTCTTTAAACTGGACATGCATCATACTTGGATGTGCATCATGCCATGTTGATGTGATGGTTGTTTACTATGTTGTGTGCTTCTTTCCGGTGTTGCTTCTTCGGGTTGGTTCCGATAATGTCGTGTTGTGAGGATTCGTTCGACTACATCCATTTATCTTCTTCATGGACTCATTCTTCTTCCTTGCGGGATTTCAGGCAAGATGACCATACCCTCGAAATCACTTCTATCTTTGCTTGCTAGTTGCTTGCTCTTTTGCTATACCTATGCTGTGATACCTACCACTTGCCTATCATGCCTCCCATATTGTTAAGCCAAGCCTCAACCCACCTTGTCCTAGCAAACCGTTGTTTGGCTATGTTACCGCTTTGCTCAGCCCCTCTTATAGTGTTGTTAGTTGCAGGTGAAGATTGGAGTTTGTTCCATGTTTGGAACATGATTATTTTTGGGAAATCAAAATATCTCTTATTTTATTAATGCATCTATATACTTTGTAATGGGTGGAATGCTCGGCCTTATGCCTGGTATTTTGTTCCACTCTTGCCGCCCTAGTTTCCGTCATATCGGTGTTATGTTCCCGGATTTTGCGTTCCTTACACAGTTGAGTTATAATGGGAACCCCTTGACAGTTCGCCTTGAATAAAACTCCTCCAGCAAGGCCCAACATTGGTTTTACCATTTGCCACCTAGCCTTTTCTTTCCCTTGGGTAGGCCTGCCCAAGGGTCATCTTTATCTAAACCCCCGGGGCAGTGCTCCTCTGAGTGTTGGTCCAAACTAGAGCCCCTTGCAGCGCCACCTCGGGGAAACTCGAGGGATGGTTTTAGTTGTATGGATTGCTTATATGGTGTGCCCTGAGAACAAGATATGTGCAGCTCCTATCGGGATTTGTCGGCAGAGCGGGTGGTCTTGCTGGACTTGTTTTACCATTGTCGAGGATGTCTTGTAACCGGGATGCCGAGTCTTATCGGATTGTCTTGGGAGAAGGAATATCCTTCATTGTCCGTGAGAGCTTGTGATGGGCTAAGTTGGGACACCCCTGCAGGGATTTGAACTTTCGAAAGCCGTGCCTACGGTTATGGGCAGATGGGAATTAGTTAATGTCCGATTGTAGAGAACCTGAAGTTGATATTAATTAAAATACATCAACCGCGTGTGTAACCGTGATGGTCTCTTCTCGGCGGAGTCCGGGAAGTGAACACGGTGTTGGATTTATGCTTGACGTAGGTTGTTCTAGGATCACTTCTTGATCATAGTTTCTCGACCGTGCTTTTGCCTTCTCTTCTCGCTCTCGTTTGCGTATGTTAGCCACCATATATGCTAGTCGCTTGTTGCAGCTCCACCTCATACCTTTTACCCTTCCCATAAGCTTAAATAGTCTTGATCGCGAGGGTGTGAGATTGCTGAGTCCCCGTGACTCACAGATACTTCCAAAACCAGCTTGCAGGTGCCGTTGAACCGTGCAGGTGACGCAACCAAGCTCAAGGAGGAGCTCGATGAAGATTGTGTTCGCTATGTTGTCCCATTTCCAGTTTGATCAGTAGTGGAGCCCAGTCGGGACGATCGGGGATCTGTGTAGCATCTGGGGTAGTCTTCTTTTATTTAGGTTCCGTAGTCGGACCTTGTGTGTATCTGGTTGATGTAATGCTTTATTCATGTAATTGTGTGAAGTGGCGATTGTAAGCCAACTATGTATCTCTTTCCCTTATGTATTACCTGGTTGTGTGAAGATTACCTCACTTGCGACATTAGTTTCAATGTGGTTATGCCTCTAAGTCATGCTTCGACACGTGGGAGATATAGCCGCGTCGAGGGCGTTACAAGTTGGTAATCAGAGCCTTCCCCGACCTTAGGAGCCCCCTGCTTGATCGAATCGTTGGCGTTGTGGAGTCTAGAAATTTTTTTTGAGTCATTTAGGATTATATATATATCGGAGAGTAGACTTCTTTTTACTCCTCGGTCCCTTCGTCGCTCTGGTGAGGCATCCTGACGTAGAGTTTTGACTCTTCTCTCCTCAAATTTCACTAACTTTTTTTAGGATCACGAGGGTATCTTGGAATTGTTCCGATGGTTTTGTGACGAGAACATTGTTCTTGGTGCCTCCTGACATTTAGGGGTTGTGGCAGTGTCCCGAGGAGTTGAGCTCCGAGGTGTTGTCGTCACAATTTAATTGTTGCAATTTTGGAATACCTGAGTTTCGCCGACATCGAAAATCTCTTTTATGCAGTTTTTGGTGAGATAACCTCGACGCCACCTAGTACTGGGGCGGGAGTTCGGGAGTATTGCCATAACTCGTATAACGGATGCTTTTCGAAGGTTGAGGTAAACGATTTCCGAAGGTTTCTTGGTTATGTGTTGAAGGATGGATACAGATGGATGTAGGATTTGCTAGTTTTGGGTGAGATATTATGCTTCCCCTGTATCCCCAACACCTGTTTGCATAACCGGGAAAATTTCGGGAGTTTATAAGTGGGAATTCAAGTAGCTCGTAGGATATCTTTCCGACAGATGTATGATACGAAATTGGGGTTCGACGTCTAGTGGTCCTCCTATCCATGGTCGGTTTTACAGTGGTCTCGTTGTGTCTTAAAGATTCCTTGGCTATGCCGACTCGGGAACGCTTCGTATGTCATGTGCACTGCCTTGTACATGATGGTGCTGTATGATCGAGCCCGTGTAGGCCCCACCACGAAAACTTCGGACGAAATCTCTATCATATGTTTGTTCCGGCTTATTCTGCAAGCCTAATCCTTTGTTTTGTTTTGAGTTGTGGTATTCGAGTTGCTTCGAAGTCAAGTGTGGATTCCATACCTTTCCTAAACGGTGTTCTCATACTCTGATGTGAATACTAATCCTTCTTGGTCATCGAGATTGTCTTGTCAATCCTTTTTCACCGGCGTTAATCTCTTCAAGTGGATCTGATCTTTTCAACATCCGCAAGATCAAGTATCAGTTATTCTCAACGGTGTTTGTTTCATCCGTCCCTAAGTTGCCTTTGTTTTTCCCACCCACCCACCCCTTTTCTTCAAGAAATCCGATGTCTTAATCAAGTATCCATTTTATTCATGTGAAGTCTCTTCATTCTTTTCTTTCAATGTTCTTATCCGGTGATTCTCATGAAGATCCTAACGGAGCCTCAAGTTCATCATTCTTCATTCTTCTCATCTCCGCTGGTTTCAAGTCAAGCTTTGTTGATCATATCCTTTTCCTCGTTTCAATGCTTTCTCATGCCGGTGCAATTCTTAATTGTTCACCTCTCGCTATTCATTTGTTCCGGAGTGCACAAGATATCTCAAAACGCTTGTCTTCTCATTAAAGATCCGTTCAACCTATTTCGAGGTTGTTATCTCATTCAAGCCATTTAAATCAACCGGTGCAATCTCTCCTTCAAATCAGTTCAACGATGTATCTTTTGAGTGGGCCCTAACCCATAGGTCTTTTCCCAGGATCTTACCTAACTCTTCATATTTTTTCTCGGAGCTATCCTCAAATTTCATTTCGAAGTTTGACGTAAGAATGAGTTATCATCAATCAAATGCCTTTCTCCAAGATCTTTCAATTTCTTTTCATCGTTGGTTCAACCTCTTCGTTTTTCTGGGATTCTCCCGGAGTGCCTCAATAATTCATGGTGGTGTTTCTCATTGTCATTCTCGGATTTTGAAGACCGAAGAAGAGTTTTCCTCAAAATCTTAACCATTCTCTCAGAGATGCGTAGTTCAAGCTTGATACCATCCTCCCATAATTGTTTTCGATTGTGAGAATTCTTTTCACCTATCCGGAGCAATTCAAGATTCTGTTCAGTTTGATTATCCGGAGCCCATCATCTAAGATTTATTCATTCTCAGCTTTCAACTATGGTTCTCCAAATCTTACCGGTGCTTCGTTCAAGTGATCTCTATTCAGTTCGTGATCCCTTCGTTCTCATGTATCTAGATTCTCTCAAGCATCTTCGTTCATTTGCAAATTCTTCCCGGTGTTTCGTTATCTTTTATTCGTTCTTTTTCAATCCTTATGGTGGTTCGTTTAAGATTTCTCTTTCTTCTTTATCATACCAATTCATTCGTTGTTTCGATTCCACCGGTGGTTCGTTGAAGACCTTCTCAAGTTGGCGCCATATCTATCCTAATCCTTTCTTTGAGAATAAGTTGTATGCAATCCGTTTGCCCGTCATCAATTTAATTGGTGAAGGAGGAGCATAACATAGTTCTTATTCTTGATTCACCCAAATGATTAAGTCTTTATTCCGGAGGCTCATCAAATTCTCGGTTCGAGATGCTTTATCTATTGTTTTCCTGGAGTTCCAAGTTCTCTCAATTATTTCATCGCGAAGATCCATCTAATCATTGCAAGGATTCACCTTGTGTTTTCAACTTCTCTTTCCTTTCGTTTGATCATTCTTTTATTACCGTAGTTCTTCATGAAGGTTCTACATGTTGGTTCATAAAGGATTTAATTCCGTCTAGAAGTTTTTCATTGAGATTCTTTTCTGAGGAGCTCATGCTTTCTTCATCCTGTAATCCAGAGTGCAATTGTTTCTCCCTTATCTTTTGAGGTGGTAATATATCATTCTTCATTCACAAGATTGAGATATTTAAACCCATCAATCTCTTCATTGCAATTATCTTGGGTTATATTTCACCTAAAGTTTTTCCCTAAGGATTGTTGCTATTTATGGTGCTTACAAAGGACCCAAGTTCTTCTTTCATCCTCCCGATGAAATAGTTTCTCGTCTCCTTGTGGATATCAATCCAATCTATCGTTTCCGTCAGTGGCAGAATTTTCACCTCAGTTTTGAGATGTTTTTTTGCCATAAGCCCACAAGAAGTTTATTCGTTTTGTTGTTGATAACCCAACAACTCCGGTCTAGCGTTTCTTGTAAGCGTGCTCTACCAAGATCTTGTGTTCTCCTCCGTTCATTCATTTCCATCCTCTCATTTCTTTCAGAGGCTTCGCGATATTGCTTTCTCCAACCATCATCTCCTTTTATCAAAGATCATGTTTCTTTTCCTTGCTTATCCCGTTTAACCGGAGTGTGTGCCCGCTGCTCAAGTTCTTTTCATCTTATCAAGCTTCATATCACTTTTCAACCAGAGTTCTGCCCGAGATTATTCTTCTTTGATCTTTGTTTATCTCATTTCAACCAGAGTGGTTTCAATTCCTTCTTGTCCTTTGCGCTCGTCATTCTTAGCCTTGCAATCTCAAGGTTTCCGTAATGTTCCTTGTTCCTCTTTTCCAACGGAGTGTTTTTAACTTTGTTCATCTTCGTGGCATTCCTCCTTTCTTTTGTTCAACCTCATAGGTTCTATGGTTTCACTTGTTTGTCAAAGAAGCAACTTAGCTTTACCTCTTCTCTTTCCCTTCCGTTTTCCCCTCCGGTGCCATTCTAGATCTCGGGACGAGATCCTCTCGTAGTGGTGGAGTGTTGTGACGCCCCGAGACCGTTGCGCCAGGTGTCTTCCAGTTATTCGCTATCGTTGCCATGTCATTTGCTTGCGTGTTGCATTTTATCATGTCATCATGTCATAAGTCTTTTGCATCTCAACTAATTAAACCGTATGGATCTTCGAACCATTTAATCCGAGGGAATTCACATGGTGATTCTCTTTATAACATATCCTCCTGATATTAGGGAGCTATATTAAATATTCCATTAATTTGGAATCATCATAACACACGTGCAAAATAATTCCCATGTCTATTCCTCTTCGAGTTTTACCTTCAAACCTTGCCAATATCTCTCATCTCTTTTATCTAGGCTCCTCCTAAATTCTCAACATTTATGGACCTTCCTTTTACTGAGTCTTAGTTCAAACCTTTTTTTAAATTCAAATGAGTTTGGATTTAAACTTTGCAATCTTGGCCTTTTTCTATTTTCTCGGAACAAGCACATTTTTGTGAGCCCGGGAAGTTTATCCGCGTGTCCAACTCCTTCCCCTATCCTCCCTTTCTTTTCTTTCTTATCCATGTGCTGTTTTTTCTTGAGAAGAGAGTGTAGAGAGGAGAGAACGTAGCCCACCAAATTGTCCTAAGGCCCAGCCACCGGTCTCCCTAGGCGCGGCCATCCCTCTCCACTAGGCACATCTCTCCCCGCTGCCCACCTGGGCCTCACAAACTCCAGCGCCGACCCACAGCTAAGGCCCGAGCGAACCCTAGACTATCTCCCTCTCGCTCTCTCCCCGATCCCTATCTCTTCCCTCTCGTTCCCGTGGCCGCCGCCACCACGCCCTTGATGCCATCTCTCGCTCTCTCCCCGATCCCTACTCCCTCCTCTCGCTTCCTCCCTCACCTTTTCAGCGCGACCAAGGGGGAATCCCAATCCCCATGGCCATGCAGCCTCGAGCGCCCAGGACCCCGAGCAGGATCGATGTCCTTAGCTCCTCGCTCGCGCCTCCTCCATTCCCATGGCGATGCCGTCCGGCCACAGCCACCTGCGCGCCCGACGCCGCCCCACCTCCAAGTTCGCCGCCGCCTCGCTGTCGCCATGGCCCGAAGCCGCGCCTCGATTGCTTCTTGTACCGCAGCCTCCGGCCTCTCCTTCCTCCTGCCCGGTTCCCCCTGCCGCCTTGCCGCCGTCGAGCTGTGCTGCAGCGCCGACCTTGCTCTGCCCTTGCATCTGCTATTTCGACACCACGCGCCCACGTTGACCCGGGTGAGTCTAGCACCATGACTCGATGCTGCTCTGGCTGCACCCACCTCGGGCCTTCAACCACGACGCCCGCCATGGCCCTCCTCGCACTGCTACTCCTTGGTTTCGTCCTCTATCGCGACCATCTCCTCCCCCAACGCCCTTGCGGAGGCTGTTGCTGCAGGACCACCACGGCACCATCTCTGGAGCCCAAGTCCGAGGACTAACGCGTTCGGGTAACTCGTCAAGTACATCTTCATCAAGATCGATGCTTGGACAAGCACCGTTTGCGTGGATTACGTCAAGTACCACAACAACCGTCGATACCTCCAAGTTCTACTACCGATGAACGCTTTGGAATCGCCAAGTCAAACTACAACGCGAAGACCATGTACAACTACTGATCCCGTGGAGGTCACCAAGTACCCCATCGGCAAGACCGACGCCCGAACAATCACACCAGCTCTGTGGATTTCAGCAAGACCCTTGAGGACCGACGCATAGTACCACTACGGTTGCCATGTACATATACCGACGCCAAGACCGAGATCATCAAGTACCTCTCCAAACGAACCTGAACGACTACCGTCGCAAGAACGGGACTGGAAAGTCTGAAGACCCCAAGTACCACGACACCGATGACATGAACGTCTACGGAAACTCGTGCAATGATAAACTTGTACCACTACCATCGCCGAGATCGCGAGAACCTCTACCGTGGACCCTAGAGCGTGCGAGAACGACTACTTCCACTACCGCCGTCGCGAGAATGTCTACTTCCTCTCCTTTGCACTGAACAAGAACTGTGGGGGTTGCACGCTTCGAAGGTATACCCCCGAGACGACCGCCCGTGAACGAATGCATGTGTGGTGTATGAGATGCTCGTGCTTGCTCCATGCTCGAATTGTCAGTGCACGTTGCCCCTCTTTTGCCTTGTGACCGTCGTCGCCCCGTGGGAACCCGGTAACCGGGAGCACCCCACCGTTTATCGCATGACACGCTCCCGTCACACTTGTCCTTTTCCACCGACATCTCAATCGAGTTTCCGAAACCGGAACGTTGCCGTGGCACCGTTTCCGTTATCGTCGCCGTGGCACCCTTTCTTTTCGCCATGATGACAAATGCTCCATATTATGCTCATGTCAACTTTTAACTAAAATTGCATAAAACTTGCACATGTCATACGCATCATGTTAACAACATCAAGAATGTTTAAAATTGTTGTTTGCATTAAATTGCTAAATGCACATGAGGATTTACCAGAATTGTTATTTGATGTTTCCGGCCTCATTTAAAATGCCTAACTATGTTTTCTACTCATGTTTCATCTCTTGCCATGTTAATCACCATTTAATATTGTTGGGTACCTAAACGAGAGAGAACTAAATAATTGTTGTGGTGTTTCGTCAATATGCAACTCGTTGCATATTGAGCTCCACTTAACTTGTAGTTTTGATTGTGCATATTGCCATGCCATGCCTCTTTAAACCGGACATGCATCATACTTGGATGTGCATCATGCCACGTTGATGTGATGGTTGTCTACTATGTTGTGTGCTTCTTTCCGGTGTCGCTTCTTCGGGTTGGTTCTGATAACGTCGTGTTGCGAGGATTCGTTCGACTACGTCCGTTTATCTTCTTCATGGACTCGTTCTTCTTCCTTGCGGGATTTCAGGCAAGATGACCATACCCTCGAAATCACTTCTATCTTTGCTTGCTAGTTGCTCGCTCTTTTGCTATGCCTATGCTGCGATACCTACCACTTGCCTATCATGCCTCCCATATTGTTAAGCCAAGCCTCTAACCCACCTTGTCCTAGCAAACCGTTGTTTGGCTATGTTACCGCTTTGCTCAGCCCCTCTTATAGCGTTGTTAGTTGCAGGTGAAGATTGGAGTTTGTTCCATGTTTGGAACATGATTATTGTTGGGATATCACAATATCTCTTATTTAATTAATGCATCTATATACTTGGTAAAGGGTGGAAGGCTCGGCCTTATGCCTGGTGTTTTGGTCCACTCTTGCCGCCCTAGTTTCCGTCATATCGGTGTTATGTTCCCGGATTTTGCGTTCCTTACACGGTTGGGTTATAATGGGAACCCCTTGACAGTTCGCCTTGAATAAAACTCCTCCAGCAAGGCCCAACATTGGTTTTACCATTTGCCACCTAGCCTTTTCTTTCCCTTGGGTAGGCCTGCCCAAGGGTCATCTTTATCTAAACCCCCGGGCCAGTGCTCCTCTAAGTGTTGGTCCAAACTAGAGCCCCTTGCAGTGCCACCTTGGGGAAACTCGAGGGCTGGTTTTAGTTGTACGGATTGCTTATCCGGTGTGCCCTGAGAACGAGATATGTGCAGCTCCTATCAGGATTTGTCGGCACAGCGGGTGGTCTTGCTGGACTTGTTTTACCATTGTTGAGGATGTCTTGTAACCGGGATGCCGAGTCTGATCAGATTGTCTTGGGAGAAGGAATATCCTTCATTGTCCATGAGAGCTTGTGATGGGCTAACTTGGGACACCCCTGCAGGGATTTGAACTTTCGGAAACCGTGCCCGCAGTTATGGGCAGATGGGAAATTGTTAATGTCCAGTTGTAGAGAACCTGAAGTTGATCTTAATTAAAATACATCAACCGCGTGTGTAACCGTGATGGTCTCTTCTCGGCGGAGTCCGGGAAGTGAACACGGTGTTGGAGTTATGCTTGACGTAGGTTGTTCTAGGATCACTTCTTGATCATAGTTTCTCGACCATGCTTTTGCCTTCTCTTCTTGCTCTCTTTTGCATATGTTAGCCACCATATATGCTAGTCGCTCGCTGTAGCTCCACCTCATACCTTTTACCCTTCCCATAAGCTTAAATAGTCTTGATCGCGAGGGTGTGAGATTGCTGAGTCCCTGTGACTCACAGATACTTCCAAAACCAGCTTGCAGGTGCCGTTGAACCGTGCAAGTGACGCAACCAAGCTCAAGGAGGAGCTCGATGAAGATTGTGTTTTCTATGTTGTTCCGTTTCCAGTTTGATCAGTAGTGCCCAGTCGGGACGATCGGGGATCTGTGTAGCATCTGGGGTAGTCTTCTTTTATTTTGGTTCCGTAGTCGGACCTTGTGTGTATCTGGTTGATGTAATGCTTTATTCATGTAATTGTGTGAAGTGGCAATTGTAAGCTAACTATGTATCTCTTTCCCTTATGTATTACATGGGTTGTGTGAAGATTACCTCACTTGCGACATTGCTTTCATTGTGGTTATGCCTCTAAGTCGTGCTTCAACATGTGGGAGATATAGCCGCTTTGAGGGCGTTACAGGGGTATTCATTTTTTGTGCGTGATAAGGTGGCACTTCCGGTGGGTCCGAGCTGACAGCGGGGGGAACGTTTTTTTCACGAAATACGGTGGCCCGTCCTGTGGGTCCCAGCAGTCAGGGGGAAACGTTTTTTCCGCGAAATACTGGTGGCCCATCCGGTGGGTCCCTGCTGTCAGGTGGAGGAATAATTATTTTCCATGTAATAAGGAGGCACTTCCTTGCGGCTGCCGTGGACCCAGCTGTCAGCCTCTCCATGTACAGTACTCTTCCGATGGAAGTCGGTCGTTGACCACATTGACCACGCCGCACCGAGAGCACCTGGGACGACGGCGAGGCCTAGGAAGGGGACGACGCGGAGCCGGGGAAGACGCGGCAGTGGAAGCCCGCGCGGAGAGGAGTACGAGGGCTCACCGGTTCGGCTGCGGTGTGAGGCTGCCGCGTCGCCGCAGAATAACAGGGGGCGTGGGTGAGTAGAGGGATGCCCTGGCCAGCGGTGGGAGTAGTAGGGGCGTTGAGGCCTGCTTGGCAGCACAGCCGGCCATGGGAGGCGGGAGTAGGCAGTCCCGCCGGCGCTGCTTTGGCGGCTGGAGCAAGAAGATCAGAGATTGAAGAATCACGACGGCCGTTGGATTGACATCCAACAATTATGTCTGCTAGAATCGTTTGTTGACGTATATAATAACTAAAAAAATCTTGCATACACGTCAACTAAACAGCCCCACAAGTCAGACCACTCCCTCTTTTTTTAATAATTTATATATAGCTCATGGCAACTTCTTATGCAATTTATTGCAGTCGTTTTTTTGGTTGGCCAGGGCCAATTTCGCATATTTCTGTGGGTTCCAAACTATTTTTAATACCGAAATGTCGAGCCAGATTTAAAGTACTTTGAACATATATTTAAATTAGGTTAATGCCCAGTGAAATAGGAATCTGAAAATGTGAAAAAATTCAGAAATTATAAAGTAATTGCCAATTTGTCATCTGTTTTTATATTTACAACCCATTTCATATTACTTTCAAGATTTGCAGGCGTCTTGAAAGAGTTGCAGCCCATCAGGGCATAGAAAAATAAGTAGGCCTGGATTGGGTATTCTTCAGAAAAAATAAACTGGGCTCATTTTCACAAAGAAAAAATAGCTGGGCTGGTCACATGGTGAACATAAAATATATGCCTGGGCTAGACGAGCCACAGCCCAGTTCAAACCCTACTCCGTCTCAACAATACCAAACAAAAAAATACTGCTCGAGTAGCTACGTCCCAGGTGTCAGCCGATCTTGTGCTGTTCTCTTTTCTATTGACTATATACGCTCACAATGTCGTGGGTCCCAGATGTCAGGAAATCACTAGGAGGAAGCATTTTATTTTTCCATACACTGACGTGGTGGGCCCCTACTGTCATCCTCTCCACATACTTCTGTCGATTCCTGTTTTTTGTTGACCATGTTGACAACACGAGAGGGCGGCGCCATGGCGAGCGCACCAAAGAGCACAGAGGACGTCAGCGTTAACGATTTTGGAGATGGTGGGGCGGCGATGCGTGCGCTGAGGCGCAGCCAGCCGTGGGAGGCGGAAGCAGGCGGCCCCGCCGGCGCTGGTTTGGTTTTGGCGGCTGGAGGAATACAGGACTGAAGAAACATGACAGACTGTAAAAGCAGCAGGAGTACTTAACAACCTTAACTGAAACCAACAGGGGCACTTAACAACCAAAGCTGAAAGCAGTATGAGTACTTATACAGGTTCAACCGTACAAAGCACGCCTCGAACAATGCTACTTTGCCTATATTTAACCAAGGGTGAGGCCGCCAAGCCCCAGGACAAGGCCCATGCGCCACCCCGCACATCCACAACCTTCTGAAAGCGGCTTCATCTCGCAACATGGTCAGTAAACAGGATATTCGCTTTAGAGCCATGTAAAAACATGAACATAATCTTCTATCCTATTCTCCAAGATGGACGGGCCTTCATTATTTGAGACCACCCATGAATAAGTATCTTTTCACCTCCAAGGGGAATTGAGTAGGTCAACAAAAACATCATGTTGTGACCAAGCGCAAGTCTGACCCGACCATGGTCAGGCATCTATATAGGAACAATAGAACTCGACAGTTCCTGTTTCAAAAATATCATAGCTGTAAAACTGTGTATAAGCAATAGTTTATGAACAACATATATAACAGAAAACAGCTCGTACCATAAGTTTCTCGACACAGTTGGACCTGTTCAACAAGTGCAGCAGTGGCACACATATCCCACGTGGCCTTCCACCATTGAAACGCCCCACAAGGACCTCAAGACGATCAATAAAGTGTAGGAACTTGTGGATGTCGATCCAGTCAACTTCAGTGCCATTAGTAGCAGCTGAGTTATTATAGAGTAACAAACGAGCAGACTGCTTAACTCTGAAAAAACCTACATGTGCCACCAATTATAAGAAAATATTTGTTAGAAGTAGCATCGTCGTGAGAGATTTGTTGCTACTTCTAAAGTTAAATTGTGATTAGTTAGACATAATAGGTGGATTAAGAAGTAATCGAGGCAACAAGCAAGAACCAGATACAAAACTAACATGGATGAAAAATTGGAACGATGTTGGGGTGGAAGATCGCAGTGAAGATGAGACCAGGTTCTGCTATTTCCATCAACATTCGTGCGCCAACTTTCAGTCCGTAACACTTGAGAAAGTTTATCCAAGTTCGGACATAAAAAAAGCAGCGATCTTCTAGGTTCATGAACCCAACTCGGAACTTATATCCATGGCTTGTCTTCACTGTGACCATTAAATTAGTGTATTCAGTTATGGCAAGGCCGAGCATCTTGAGTACATGTGTTCTGGCAGAGCAAATAATACACTGCAGGAAAAATAATATGAGAACACAGCATGTTCAAAAAAACCCCACCCTCCCGGATAGAAAAGAGGATTCTAGGAACATACTGTGCGTGTTTCAAAATGATGTGTTAGGATGAGAAGGAACAAGTGTGGCGTCTCGCCGAGGGCGCAGAAACCTGTAGGCTACTCACACTTTGGGCATTGCACATGAAACACACTAGATTTAGTAGGAAGAAAAATACATCAACGGCGGCGGCTGCCATCCTAGGATTACCTGCGACCAAGGGACTTGGATTTATCGGGGATGGATGAAGAATTCGTACCTGGTTCTCCATGAGAAAACCCTATGCAATCACCGAGAGGGGGTTTTCTCTGAACAAGCAGACGAGGGAGAAGGGGATTCAGGCCCAGTGAAATATTGCCGCTTCGTCCGTCCAGCTTACTGCTAAAGCTGGAAAGGGGGGGGGGTTGTGATTTGACAGCTCATTGGGCATTACTGCGGCGCTACGACCGGGGTGTGTCTACTGTGAAGTTGTGCACTCTAATTTGTGCATATGGCACGCGGACCCCGTTGCCGGTTGCCCCACATATCAGCGAAAGGAAGTAGAAAGGCAGGAGTAATTAACTAGTTACACATAAATATATTTTTTGACGGAGAGATACTCCCTCTGTAAAGAAATATACAAATCTTTTATATCACAGGCTCACCTTGCCGCTCTGCAACGCACGGGCATTATGGGGGTTCAGCTTTTTTTATGGGGGTTCAGCTGAGAATATAATACTCAGATAGGCTCACAGTTCTGGACTTTGGGCCGCAGGCCGACCCTGCATGTTTGGGGGCCCATGTGTTCTACCTCAGCGCTTTTCATATTGCAAGCGATCGGTACGGCGCTGGTTTTAGATGTTGTCGCAGGGCGAATACACAAAATTGAATAAAGCACGACAGCTGTTGGAATGAAATCGAGTGGCAGTTCCTAACCAGCAATCAGAGTTGCAATTCTATCAACGATATACCATGTGATAAATAATACTGTCGTACTACTTATACACACAGGACACTTGTTTCACCATGCTAGATTATTACATGAAAATCTCTCGGGGGATAGATCAGTTCGGCAGTTGCATGCTGCTACTGAAGAATTTCAAAGTTTATTTGGACCAGCTCGCCTTGCCAAGAAAGTTCGATTTTGACATCATACCCTACCGCAAGATATGATTTAGATTTGAACGTTGACCATCCTTTAGCATCAATCATCATGCGACCATCCTTTGTACTTACAGTATATTGAGCAGGTTCATTCACACCAAGGATGTGCATGGTAAGAGAAACTTGGCCGCGGTTGCCTGAATTGTTGAACAACTCCCTCGTTGCTCTAGGAATTCTCTGTTTGCAAACAAGAAGACGTACCCAAACAGTTAGATCAACACAGTGAATCATGTGAAACAACATGGAAAGAAAAAAGAACGAAGCGCTTGGGCGGCCAATGCTTACCAAGAAGGTGGACATGCCGGTTTTTGTAAGGACTTTGGTATACGAAGTGCGAACTGCAGCCCAGTCTGTTGCCGGTGCAACTGCACGGGCCGGAGCAGATGCAAGTGCAAGTGTTGGTGCAGGTGCTGAAGCCGCTGACGCTGCCGGAGATGGTGCTCCTTGTAGAGCTGGTGCCGGTGTCGGAGCAGGTGCCGGTGTCGATGCCCGATCCTCCGGTAGATCAGACTGATCCGCTGACGTGGTCGGTGCCCAATCCTCAGCTAGATCAGACTGAGTTGCTGCCGCTGTTAGTGCTAGAGAAACTGCCGGTGCTCGATCTGTGCGAGACAACGGCGATCATGTCTGGTCTGCTATGATCAACTTTCTAACTTGACTAGGATCCGTGACCGTGATCCAGTTTTTTTCTTCATTTCTTTTAAACGCAAGAAGGACTAATTGTGGTGTTTTTGTTAAACCAAACTACAGTTCATCATAGGGATTCAGTACTCACACAACAGACTGATCCAATTTTTTCTAGTAATATAAGTGATGGACAGTGCCTTCGTTACTAACACGACATAAGAAGTGAAACCTGCAAAAATAGCCATCGTAGAGCAAACCAAACGGTTTATTCTGTGATGAATGTCACATGGCAAAACCTGCATCGTAAAATTGCAGGAAAAGAAAGAAAACATGACATTAAATCTATAAGATTTAGACATTAAATCAATAAGATTTACTTGATGTGGCACAAGTGAATCCTTACCAGGAAATCACTATGTTGAAGTACTAAACAGAAGATTGATTGTCCAACTACGTGTGGCATGCAGGGGCCCCGCCTACTCCCACAAGCAGGACAGTCCAAAGGTCGTGACAATCGTATGGACCGAACATCCATGGGACTGGAAATCCTGGTGGGTGCGATAAACCCTGCAATGCATACAGATATTGGAGTGTAACCATAATTGATAAACCGTCCTCACAAAAAATATGATCTGGATACTTCAAAATATACAGACTGAATTGAGTGGACAGACATTAACATAGACCGTTCTCAGGACTGACCACACACCAAAAGCGACAGTACTAATAAACAATACAGGGTTCACAAACACAAATCAAGTACTGAACAATAGTACTTACTACAGACAAGCAAATTTGCACTAACTAAACTCTGCAGACTATTTCTTGCCACCGACCTACGGGATGAACCCCGCATAACTGACTAGGCCATGGACTTCGTGCGAGATGTCTACATGCACCATCACCATCTTGTCAACCTTGGAGAACCTAACAGAGTGGTCTTTCCACTCATAAACACGATGATGAAGACATGCCGCATCAGATTTGTTGGGAAGCTTTACAAGAACCACACCATTCGTAATCGAAGGCACAGCCAGGAAATTGCTGTGGTCAAGTACAACCTCGAGAACACGCCTGACAACAATGCTACAGGAAAACACTAGTTCAGGACACGTGGCAACAAGGACACAGCAGCTGGATAGTTCAGTAGTAGAACTCATCATCAGGTCTTCCAGTTCACAGGGCATGACTTTGAGAACTTCATCTCCACCGCGGACCTGGTTCTAATTCAAACAGAAACCATATTTTATTACTACCTCCATTCAGAAATATAAGATGTTTTCAATATTATACTCCATATATGACTACATATACGCACAGAAATGAGTGAACAAAGACACTAGAACATGTCTTCAAAGGCATGAGAGCAGAGGGATTACATGCAATATCCATAACACAAGTTACTGAGGCAAATATACCCTCTTAAAAGGTAGCATTGATATTCATAAAGTACTCCCTCCGTCCCAAAATTATTGTCTTAGATTTGTCTAGATACGGATGTATCAAGTCACATTTTAGTATTAGATACATCTGTATCTAGACAAATCTAAGACAAGAAATTTGGGACAGAGGGAGTAGTTGAAAGTAATCTATAAGAAACTAGTGTCAACCTCTCGCATGTTTTGGTCAAAAGAGGAATTTAGAACCGTCATTTGGCACACTAAAATCACATGCAAGATCACCCAGAAAGTTGTACTACCAGTACTAGTACTGCGTGTTAGATGAAAAAACACGATCAAGATCGAGAAAAAGATCGTCTACAAGAGACATTACCTGGACTTGCTTAATGAGGGATCCCAGAGAGGGGGGCTTGGACAGGGCGATGGCTTTGAGCTTGTCTATGGTAGTCTCGGCGGGGTGCTTGCGCTTCTTCGTACCGTGAGCCTCGACGGTTTTGGCCAGAGCCATAGACATCACGTCGGCTGGTGCTCCGGCGTCCATCCAAGAGAGGAAGCTGAGAGAGAAGAGTGAAAGGAGGAACGAGATGAGGGAGACGCGAAGCGAGTGGGGGTTTTCTTCAAGAGAGGAAGCTGAGAGAGAAGAGTGAAATGATGGTTGCTTCATCCGTCCAACTTACTGCTGGAAAGGCAGGGGTTTTGTGATTTGACGGTCATTGGGCATTACTGCGGCGGTTCGATCGGGGTAGTCTACCGTCACTCTACTATGGAGTAATTTAGTGCATAGCTGGTGGACCCAGGAGCTGGTTGTCCCACACGTCGGCGAAAGTGAGTAATTTAGTGCATGGCTGGAGGAGGATCCGCACGGTAGAGCGTGTCCACTGTTTTTCTGAAGAAAAAAATGATTACAACAAGCGTTTCCACTCTTACGATGGAGGAGTGTGAAACACGGAAGCCACTTGAACATACACAGTGCTCCTACGGCTAGGCATGTGTAGTGGTTCATACGTCAGTACTACACAATCTTGTTGCTAGTGTAGTAAGATATGACGATAACAAACGATGTTGTGCGCATGTCAACTACTCCTATATGTAACATAGTACCGCTTTTTCGACTGTCCGGTCGAGAATGAACGATGAGATCAATGTTAACAGAACTAGGTCCACGGCGCACGGAGAGTACGGTGCTACAGTACTCCATGAAACATGAACCATATGAAGCACGAATGGATTCCGGTGATGGAGCCCTGAAAGGATTCGCCTAGCAACGGCGACAGCAACCCGCAACCCCTCCTTGTCCAGCTCAGCACCCACCATCGCGCGGAGACGGCTCAGCTCCTCGGAGATATAGGTGAAGAAGGAGACCAGGTCATGAAGCCGCAGCTCCTTAAAGTCGACCGGGTGGTCATTCAGGTTTAGCCCGACGGCCGGCATCGTCGCGCTGGCACAACGGTAGGCATCGCGCAGATGCAACACGTGCGTGGCAACTTGGTTCACCAAGTGGCTGAGGCGATCCTGGACCTCGTCACGATCGGCCCGCTCGGGCACCATCCGGCTCCCCTGACGGCCTATTGTATCTCCCGCTTTCTGCGACAACGCCGCCGACGCCTCGAGCATCTTTGTGGTGGACGCCTGCCACTTTTGAAGCTCCGTGAACTCCCGCACATAACGGACGAGCATGGCACTCCTCTCCTCCTTGAGCTCATGGAGCTCCACGTCCTTGGCCCTGAGCTCCACATCCTTGGCATGGAGCTCCTGTGTCAGGAGCCTCACCTCGGACTCCGTGATCTACTTTGCCGCCATGGCACCAGGTAGAAGCAATGGGGAGAGGAAGCAAAGGGGCGAAACGGCTGAAAGGCAATGCAATCTATAGGAAGGCGGAGGGAGCAGTGGGTTTTTACAGGCGGAGTCATCGTGACTAATTGCTGCCACGCTTGCTGCCGTCAATCAAAAAAATTAAAAATCCTGCCGCGCCTACTCCCGTCAATCAAAAAATTAAAAATCCCGCTGCACCCAAACACCAGAGCAACACCGCGGTGGATATTTAAATTTACCTGCCGACAAGTAGATAAAAAAGGGGTGAAACAACAAATGTGGCGGTGGCCTAGATAATCGGTCGAACTAGCCCAACTAGCTAGCCACCGTGCTTCACTGATGTACTCGACGGGAAAGGTGGTCTTTCATGATTTGACGAATCATTTACTTGCTTCGGCGCTACGACCGAGGAGGACCCAGAAAACGCGCGTAGGGCGTCCCACATCAGGAAGAATATATGCGTGCACCACCCGGGAGGACCCCGAAACCGCGCGGTAGGGTGTGCCACGTCTCGACACGAAGGAAAAATGTGCGTGTAAAAATATATTGTATCAGACGTAGTACCTATGGTTCAACCTCGGGACCCAGCCAGTCGGTCGAAAACACCCCACTAGCCACACAGCTTCATCATGCAAACGTGGCACGGAGGATAGATGTGGTTAGCTCCGTCTCGACCAGCCACAACGTCTCTTGTTCTAGGCGATTCTTCTATTTTCCAAGCTTTTTTTAGTTGTAATAGCACCACGGCAAGCTAGCGCCGCTCTTCGTGTGTGCCTGTGCAAAGGTTAGACGATGGAGAGAAGAGAGATTGAGATCGCAGACCTGGGACCCACTAGTAAGTGAGACAATGGTCATGCACGTGTTGACGAGGCACTCCCTCTACTCTACTCAACGCAAGTACTGTATAAAATCAAGTTATGGGACAAAGCCAACAACTGTTCATTTTTTCAGGCTATCGACTTATGCTTTGTAGTCCAGGTTGCCAGTTCGAATCTCGTCTTCCAGAGTTGTTAGTTTTAGGTCCAAATTTGATTAATGACAAGTGGGACCCCCGTGTGTTGTTCCGATATTTCAGTGTAGGATGCTTTTTTTTGAACAAACACTTTGCACGGTTAGACAAGTAACGTCACGAGTTACATGTATTTTGCAAGTTTATGAGAAAAAATGACAGCGGCATAGAATATCACATCCACCCCGCAGCTTAGATACTATGGTGATACGAGTTTTTACACCGTTGGAAGTGAGATCCAATGGCTTGGGAGTAGTCTTTGTAATTATGCGCAATTTCCAAACTCTCCAAAGGTTTTTTTGTAAATAAAACATTCAGGCCTCGTGTGTGCCGCTGCATCTTCGATCCAACGGCTCCCCGGTGCTCATATTAGGTGCTCCCCGTAGCTTAATTACCCGCTATGGTGATATGAGCATCTAGGTCGTATGATCAATGATCAGATGGCACATGCGTAGTACTTGTACTTTCTGCGCATTTCCCAAACTCTATCAGCTGTATATTGCAAAAACAGTCAAACCTCCTACTGTGGGCCGTTAGATCTCAGTGAACTCGTATCACCATAGAATCTAGCTACTGTGTGGGAGCACCTCATACTCTCCCGTGTGAGAAAACATAAGGTGCTACCGCAGCTTGGATGCTACGGTGATACGAGCTTGGATGTCGTTTGATCTGAGATCCAATGGCATCTAAGCAGCCTTTGTGCTTGTAAGCAGTGGCTGAATTCTTTTGGGGCTTTTCTGCAGATAACCATTCAAACCACTGAGGAGGTGTTGGGTCACAAATCCAGCGCCTCCGAAGATCTTGTATCACCAAAGCATCTAAGGTGTGGTAGCACATGATATTCTTACATACAGGAGAATATGATGTCCTCCTTCATCTTAGATGCTACGGTGATACAAGCTTCGAGGTCGTTGGATATGGGATCAAAGGGCATCTAAGTAGTTTTTGTACAAATTGTGTGCAATTCTCAAACTCATCAAGGTTTCCTGCAAAAATATTAAGACACATCATGTGAGCTGCTATATCTCAGATCTACAAGCTCCAAGCAACTCGTATCGGCATATAGCATCTAAGGTATGGGGGCACATGATATTCTCCCGGGGAGGAGGGGTGGGGGTGCACAACCAATCGGTGGTTGGGAGGGTGGGGACAAATATAATCTAAACAACCCTGAACAGAGCTCCACAATTTTATCTAAGGTCGAGGGGTTGACCCCCGACAATAATACCTCTGCCTAAATACAACATTTGCATGTACTGTAGTACTAAACTTAATATTCATGTTTCAGTTTCATGTTCATTTTAAATATTGAACTGAGGACCATGGATGTCTTACTTTTTACTCCCTTTGTTCCTAAATATTAGTCTTTTTAGAGGCTTCAAATGGACTGGCACATACGGATGTATATAGACATATTTTAGAGTCTAGATTCACTCATTTTGCTCCGTATGTAGTCACTTGTTGAACTCTCTAAAAGACTAATATTTAGGAATAGAAGGAGTATTTTTGAATTCATGTCATACATGCATGGTTTGGAAAAATAGATGCACTATACTTATTGGATTGTTGTTGTGTTCGTGCGTGTGTGTCTCTCTCTCTGTGTGTGTGTGTGTGTGTGTGGTCATATGCTTGATACATACAAAGTTTTCTCACCTCCATATTGTTCATCTTTTAAATTTGAATTTGCATTGGAAAATTTACTAGGGATACCATGAAATGTGAAATCCACGTTGATATCATTATATCACAAACTCACCCTAATTCAACAACTCGTCATAAATCAATTACCACGTTGAGACTAGTATTTGCAAGGAAAATATGGGTATTGTAATACACATAGATTCGTTCGGCAATTTAAAAGGTTCCTTTCATATTCTCGAATGGTAGGACCCAACGGCGTACCAGCCAGACCTTGGCTCATGTTGATCCTAAAAAAATCGGGCTCGTGTCCTTCGGCGGCGTGCGTGGTACGCACATTAGGCAACCCCAACCAGTCGAGCCTCAGCGTTTCATGTCAAAATATCTGGCAGCCAGAATTCCAGCCCTAGGAAATTCCCCTCAGGTCCCCGGTCCATAATGACTACCGATGAACAATGGAGGGATGTTTTAGTAACTAGACAACGTTACCTACCGTGTCGAGCACGGTTCAATTCCCTTGGTCGCCGCTCGTCAAGGTCACCCGTCAACTGCATTGCCTAGTACTACTACTACTACACCAGGATGAGCACAGAATTGAGCCCATTTGTTCGTGCCTAGTACTTGAGTTAATATATCAGCATTGCACTGGTACAGAGGGATTATCCTTTTACTCTGCATCTATAACTTGTCTGAATTCTAACTAAGAAAAATGTTTGACCAGATCCTTTTTTAAGAAATACAACAGGACAGATGTACGGCTTGAAAATTTATTGCCTGATGCAGGTTATGATATTGTTTTGAATCCGGGATTTTATATTTCAGAAAATCCAAAAGTGAGCATAAATTCTTGAAACTGAGCATGGTCATGTGATATGGCACAAATATTACTTCGTAAGTTTTTTTCTTCAATTTGAGACAAGCTGCTTATGACAAGTTGCACAAATGAAGAGCCAAGGTATTTTGGAACAAAGAAAGACCTATCACGTTAAGGCGAACGCTTTCACTATTGAAACCGTGGGCGTTTATGTGCCGCCACGAGTCCCAGCTTCTCATCGGCAGGTGCCGTTCGAGCAAGCGTGTGACTCGACAGGAGGCGTGCGAGCAGACCGCTGCACCGACTGTCAGGGAGGCATGCGAGCCGAGCGCTGTGTAGGCTCACCAGGAGGCGAGCCCTTTGACCAGGCTCCGCCGCCCACCGTCGTCCCAACTGCTCCCACTTTTAATGTCGCCGGCACCGCAGTTTAAAATCAACCCTGCACTACCCGGTATTGCTACAATCATCTCTCTTCCTCTCCGATTCTCCTGTTGTCTACCTCTAACTAGCCTGACCTAAACGTACGCCATGCCGCATCACGATGGTCTACCCTTAGTGTTCCAGTTTTCTGAGGAAGACACCCAGCCGGAGTCTCAAGAACATAAGGCGCTTTGGGATGAGCTTGAACTGGCCTTGCGGGAAGACGTCGTGCCCGTCCCCGCTCCCGTTCCGGCTCCCGTCGCCCCGACTGCGCTAGCGCCCATCCCCGTGCACCTGCCAGCGCATGCGCCTGCGCGTGCACTGACGCCCATGCCCGTGCCGGTGCCCATGCACCTGCCAGCGCATGCTCCTGTGCGTGCACTGACGTGCGCACCCGTGCCGGTGCCTGTGCACACAAATGTCTCCGCCGCGCCGTTGACAGCGCCTGTCCCCGCGCAGGTGCCAGTGCCCCCCTCAGCGGCATGGATGGCTGCCGTCGACCGCTTCCTTGCACCAACGCCAGTCGCCTCCTCCCGCCAGTTGACTCGCTCCGAAGTCCAGAACATTTTGGGCTTCCTTGAAGCTAGGCCAACATCCAGGAGTATGCCAACAATGACGCAAGACGCCGCCATCGCCGTCGGTCAGTGGCCCGACGACACACAGAGCACGACAGAGGAGCCGCTTCCCACCGCGAGACGCCCCCCCCGCCACCGCATAATCTAAATTTTCCATGAAAAATGTTCGGATTGCCATGCTTAAAATCCGAACGTTTATCATTTTCGTTTATTTTATATCAATCATCGTATAATTTATAGTCGGAGTCAGACTGAACGAAATGTATGGTTTGATCGATTGAATGTTCTGCTAGAGTCGTATCAAATTAAATATAAAACGTCATCAAGCCACATGTATTCCTTATCATCCAACGACCTAGACTGCTTCAATGTCGAGCGCTCAACACGTTTAGCGTGCAGTTAATTTCATGCCAAAAATAGTGCTAATCACATGACAACACGCAAATAATATCGTAGTAGTTAATATCCGCATGCACTTAATATACTTCCAAATTAACGTGCATTGCACGTACACACTGACTAGTGCTGCTAGTACGTGAAACTGGTGCCGTGACTTGTGAACGTGTCCAGATATGGTGAACGACAACATCGCCCGCCGAGTTCTTCCTGTTGGCCCGTGCGTCTAAACGCAGAAGGGGAGGAGAGAGAGAGCACACATGGAACCCACCAGTAAGTGAAGGCGAAGAGAGAGAGAGAGAGAGAGAGAGAGCATACATGTTATCCATTAATTAGGCTGTGGTAATATAAAAACATTATGTGAACAAAGGGGGTACAACAAACATTGCTATTCTTTCTACGTATGTTGCCTATTGACGTGCGGCTTGAAGGCCCGGTCGCGTGTTCGATCCTCGTCCTTTATTTTTTTTAATTTGTATATGGGTCCAAATTTGTTTCATGACATGTGGGCCCCTCAGTGTGTAGTTTGTAGCACTTTAATTTGTGGGTCGAAATTTGTTCCATTCCAAGTGGACTATCGGCGTGTAGTTTTGTAGCTTATTTATAATAATTAAAGAGAACAACATAATTTTTTCAATAATACCATGGTGTGACGTTGAAGGCGAGAAAGGACGTGCGAGAGAGCGATGACCGAGCCAGAGGTAAATCAACTAGGGGAGTTGCGTGGGTTGCAACGGTGTTTGGAGTAGTTGTGGGCCGAATGCTACGAAAATATAATCTAGACCGACCGAAACAAATGCCTACACAAATTAATCCAAGGTTGGAGTGCCCCTCGCAATGTAAATAGCTCCGGCTTTGCGAGGGATGGAGAGGTAGTAGCTTCAACGCGTGGAAGATACGGTGTGAGAAAGCGAGGTCAATCGAGAGACATATAGATAGAGAGACAAAGTGAGTGTGGTCCGACATTCATTGAACAAATATATATGCTCTGGAGAGATATTGTCCGATTGAGCTTTTTGGCAAGGGTGAGGGCTGTAAGATAGAGCTTGAGAGATGATCCAGTCACAGACGTGTAGATATATTTTGTGCGTGGGAGGAAGCAAGGTCAACCGATCACATAGGGTCGCCGTGCGATTGAAAGAGTGAGACGGGTTGGAGAGAGTGACCTAGATAGACGATGTGCGTGAGAGAGTATACAATGTGAATAGGTCGAATTGGGCTCAAACATGGTGATATATCGTTTTTGTCCGAGAAAGAGCAAGGTCAATCGAGACATACGGAGAGAGAGAGAGAGAGAGAGAGAGAGAGAGAGATTGAGTGAGCGTGGCCCACCATGAGGTCGAAAGAGTGGCGGCGGCTTGGATGGACTGACCTAGATAGACAATCTGTGTGAGAGAGTATAGAGTGTGTCGATCGAGGCCCGAACCGGGAGATATATCATTTGTGTGTGTGTGAAAGAAAACGAGGTTAAACGAGACTCAGATGAAGAGAGCGAGATTGAGCGAGTGTGGCCCGCCGTGCGGAAGAAAGAGTGAGACGGTCTCGAGGGAGTGCCTAGATATACAACGTGCGTGCGTGCGCACGAGAGGTTGGGGGGCTAGATAGGCAATGCATGTATTTAGCACGAGAGGGTGAGAGGGAGAGGGGGAGAGAGAGAGCCCGGCATGGGGTGCAATGGCGGGTGTCTGAGGTAAATACATTTGGTAACAGAGTGGAAAAAGGGGTTATGTAGTTGAGAGACTTAGATATCGAAACATGGAGAGAAGGAATGAACGTGTGTTGGAAACCGATAGCTTCCTAAGGTGGTTACGAGAGGTAGATTGA
>NC_041392.1:202889151-202908342 GCF_002162155.2 Triticum dicoccoides
ATGTACTCCCTCCGTTCGGAAATACTTGTCTTAAAAATGGTTGTATCAAGAACTAAAACAAGTCTAGATACAACCATTTCTAGGACAAGTATTTCTGAACGGAGGGAGTACATAGTACGAGACTTAATATCGATGTTTCAATTCAGTGTACATTGTAAGATTTGAACCGAGGACCAGGCATACGGGTAATTATTTCGAATTCGTGCCATACTAAGTTTGGAAAAGTTGACATTGACACAGTTTGTTGTGCTATTTTGTAGGTCATATGTTTGAATCCATCCAAAAGTTTTCTCACTACCATGGTGTTCATCATATACATATGAATTTGTATTAAAAAGTAGCGTGGATACAGTGAAATGCGAAATCCACGTTAGAATTGGAGATCGCTACATGACACACACTCTAATTCAAATAACTAACTACATGACACACACTCTAATTCAAATAACTAATTATGTGACACACACTCTAATCCACGTTAGCGTGGGTACCGTTTCGATTTTTTTTCAAATAACTCATTAATTAATTAATAGTACTCCCTCTGTTCACTTTAATAAGACCTTGAAGACATTTCAGACAATGTGCAAAACAATTCATTTTAAGTTGTCTGAAACGACTTACAAAAGTGAACAGATGGAGTATCTCGTTTTGAATGACTAATTATTGCAAGGAAAACACGGGCATGGTAATACATGCAGATTCATTTGCAAGAGAAAGAAGATTCGTTTGCATTCTCAAATGTAGGCGCACCAGGCAGACCAGGGTCGTGTCGGGGTGGACGCTGCTTCGGTGCCTTAAAGGCAACTTCCTTTGGGTCACTGACATGTGGGCCAGCCACCTGTTGGGCCCACATGTCATGGACACAAAGGCAGGTGCCTTAAGGCACTGAAGCATAGTCCTGTCGGGGCAGTCGCGTGTGTCGGACGGACGCGTAGCACCCAGCCACTCACCCCCCCCAAAAAAAGGACGACGCCAATATAAGTTCGCGCTTCCACGTTTCGGATTGAAATATCTGGCGGCCCCAATTCCAGCCCTGCAAAATCTCTCTTCTCCACCGTCCCCTTCCGTGCCCAGATTGCTCAAATCCCTAATTCGCTGCCAACCCTTGAATTGCCCCTTGTCTCGTCTCTTTCCCCATCGTTCCCCACCTCTGTGTCAGATGACGACGACAAAGACGACGGTCGCGCTTCACCACCGCACCGGAGCTACCTCATCTATGCCCTCGTCCACCGCTCCGGGTGGTCCACTGACAACGTCGGCCACCGCAACCAACGTGCCTCACAGACACCGAGTTCCACTGCATCAGGTACGGTTCACCGACGCCGTCTCCTAGCTCACCGGGGATACTTCACCGAGCACATCATCGCACCTTCGCCCCCCGAGGCTGTTGGTGCTTCACCAACGGTCTCGTCCACCGCATCATAGCGCTCCGCTGCCACTCAAGATCTGCATCCATGCGCGGCCATCCAACGCCACCGCATCACCCTCAATGGCTCTGAAGTGACCCGCACTCTAGCTAGGCGAGCATGCCCAAACGCAGGCCCGAACCAGTGGTAACATGGACTTGTACATGGAACATCCCAAGCGCAAGCAGAGCTGCAGTGAGCCTGTACAACGAGCTAGCGTAAGTCCCTGCATTTCATTTAATTCGTACTGGCATTCGTGTATGATTTGTGTGCAATGGCTAATCCACGAATTCAAGTTACCAGGGGCGAACATTTAACTTAAAAAATACGAAGGCACTTGCACTCCGAAAATCAACATAACTTGAGAAATATGAAGCTACATGCACTTTGAAAACCAGCTAATGATCCAAAGTAGTTCAGATTATAAACACTAAATGATGCAAGCACCAAGAAACACAAAATGCAACATGGTGTACAAGGACTACAAACATGGCCTGTACCTGCTTGAATTATTCGTTCTCTGGCTGAAAATATCGAAGTGTAATTGCACGTGTAACCAGTGCGCAAACTGCATATCAATATATTTATCCTGCACAAGTATGCCAATAGTTTCAAACAACAGATTAGAAAAGTATTTATGCTATGTTGTCATGATACGGGGACTTTCTGGTAGATGGCCTCGACGTTTCCTCAAGCTATGAAAATGCACTATAATTTGCTTCTCATCAATGCCTGCAAATCTCATTAGACACTAAATCCTTCAATGAGCTTGCAAAATGCTTGCATTAGATCCCTCATTAGACACTATATGTTCATCACTAGGAGCATGTAAAATGTTTGCATCAAATCCTTTGTTAGTAGTCTGTTCATTAGACACTTAAGGCTCAAGAACAACATGAGCTTGTATGTTGGCACCGGAAACTTGATTAGATACATCAGATTCAGTCAGTTCAGTATTGATTGGGGGAGTTATAAAATAAGTAGAAATTGGTTTCATTTTCTCATAGATTCCCTACATACAAGCAGTTTTACAACACCGTCAGGTTTAACTATTGGCCAAAAAATGAAGAGTTGAGTTAGATATAATTACGGATGTGATGTACCTGCTCGTTGCGCATGCTACTCTTGCAAGCTGGGACTGTCCGTTTGCACAAGCTCGATGCCATGCCCGTGCTGCCGCTGCTGCCTCCCACACAGGCCACACCCAGGGTTGGATCTTCATCTTCTTATCCTTCCGTTCCCTTGAAGCCCGGCGATCGCCCTCCAACGAGCGCGCGATGAAGTGTTGTGTCGGTCTGTCCAGCGGCGGCTAGGTTAGGAGCGAACCAGACTGGAGGCTAGAGCGAATGAATTGGGATTTTTCCTGCTGTCGATCGATATGGGAGGCACTCGTTTGGGCCACGAGCCTGCTATAGGGCCTGCCTTGCACTTATGTTATTGGCCCATCCAAATTGAAACATTTTTCTTCATTTTTTACATTGCCTGCTCGTGCGTTTGGACGAACAAAACCAGCGTGGGCCAACCTGGACGACTCAAACTAGGTGCACACTTTCCAGCCACCTGAGGCGGCCGCCCATACTAGCCCCTATGGTGGCGTCACCCCTTTTTGTGTGTATGATTAGATAGTGAAAAATATTCCAGTGGCGCTTTTCATTTACCCACAGAATGGTTGAATTGCTTGTTTCTATGAACTGAGTTCGCCAATAATGTGAAGGATGCCAGTCTTTTCATCCTATTGTAGATTGCTTAGATCTCGATATGCCAAAAGTAATCGCATGAAATATACAGTAAAAGCCAGTGTGATGTGTTTGGCTACAACTAGTCTGACTATACGTCCTCATATAACATATCAACGACGCACCATCTTACCAAATTAACCATTCAACTTACCCATGCAGTGTGGGAAGAAAGAAGTATTGGAACTACGTATCCCAGCAATTGATGCCATGGACTCCTTTGTACAACCTTGTAAGAGAAAAAGAAGTTGCAGTGTGCCTCTACAAAGAACTAGCGTAAGTTCAGTTACCTGCTTCTCGGAATTTTAGTTAGCCACTTATTGCAAAATTGTTTAATTACGTTGCTTGGCATAATTTAGTTTGCTACAGATTACATAATGGCATAGCCTGTTAATCATATTGTAGACTGCGCCTATCTATGTGTTTGATACTTACTGTTAAGAATTACCTGTTTGCCTTAACTTAAATATCTACTTGTTTGTTTAACTGCTTTGCTGCTGCAACAACGGGTTACAATGATGTTAATAACTACTTTTCAGCATCCAATTTAAACTCTTTAATTCCTTGTTTGTTTAACTGGTTTGCTGTTATAACTCCCAGTTGAGATGTTTTGCTAACTTCAACTTTTCTGAATCCAATCGAAACTTTAATGGCAAAACAGGTTAGCCCAAGATCAAAGAGCGAGGTCCCCATGGACGTTGCATCATCCCACAGCAGTGGCACCGGCCCAATCGTGCATTATGAATTGCCAACTGCTGATGCAATAGAGGCTAAACTAGTGGTAGAAAGAGATTCTGCTTCTACACTTAGAGATGAAGTTAACATGTTGAGGAAGCAAACAGCACAATCACAAGCAGTACTCAAGACAACCATTAAATATTTGGTGGATTTTAAAACGAAGCAAGCTGAGACTGACCAGATTGTTAAGGTCCTGAAGGAAAAAAGGAAATTAAATTCCTACTTGGTAAATCATAGGTGAAATGTTCTTTCCATAGTTGAATAACCTTTGTGTTGTCTGTTCGTGTAATCAATCAAACCATTTGTTTTAGAGATCATGTAATAATTGTTTTTTTTGGTTTGTAATTTTATTTGAGCACAAGTCTGTATTAATTGATAAGACTCGGAGACATTTCATTTGGATTGCTGTGCCAGACCTACAAATATGCCAATCGGGCTGAATGTGCATTCAACAATAGTAGTAGTATAGATGGACCATAAGTGTCACGCATCGGAAAGGGCCAAGATGCTGGCTAAAAAAGGATGTTGTTGTAGCCAAAAAGAGTACAACGGCCTGGCTTATGTATGTTAGTTGATATTATTGATCCATATACTCTATAAGTGTTTATATGTCCGTTAGTTCTGTACATTCTTGGTTGATTGACTCGGTATTTGAATCTTGATACATCGCTTATGTACATATCTAAATGGGAGTACACATTATGCTGCGTGTGACATTTGAGTTGGACATGAAGTGTTCCAAATATTCGAATTCACCTTAAACTGGATTCTAGTTTCTGAATTTGAGTATCGGCATTTGTAAACCATATTCATATATGACAGTGGAATACATCTTTGTCGTCCTTTTGAAGATATATAAAAACACATAGAATGATTTATAAAGATTCATATAGGAATACAAAATGGATTCAAATTTAGTTGCCAGGGTAAACGTGGATGCTTATTGTCCCAAAATTCGAAAGAAGCAGTAAAATGTCCACTCCCACGTCGGCTGCCTGAAGCCAAGTGTTTGGGAGATGGAAATTACTGTCTACCCATTACACAGACAATCCATCGGCCCGATTTCCACTGGTCTAAATAGGGGTAGGTTAGTAAATTCAATTAGACGTGAGACGGCTGCCTCTGAGCCCATTCTGACACGGTGGGCGTCAAACATGGGCGACAAAACTCATTTGATTCAAGCTCGTCCGAAAGACCTCTGTTTCTCCCTCCATTCCCCATTCATACATGGTGGGCGGCAAAACAAACTTGACTCGGCCAAAATCGATGTAGGCAAATATTTTCAATAGGGGCAGGTTTGTAACTTCACTCAGACGTGACACAACCGCCCTACCTGTCAGCCCCGTTCATACACCGTGGGTGCCAACCATGGGCGCCAACCACCCTCTCCTCGCCCGAAATCGCTCTGGACAAATATTGGCGAGATGCGAGATAACCATCCTATCCCCAACCGACGAGACGTCCAAATTTTAAACGGGGGCTAAGTTCGTAACTTTCCCATATTTCAGACAAGGGCATCCCAAAAACATGGTTCCCCGTACCTCTCCCTCCATTTTCCCATTCATACACCGTCCGCGCTAGAACACCCCAACCCCACACCAGCCTCCGTCCGCCACCCCATCCATCGCCACTGTCCTCCACCACATCCATCGCCACCGTCCTCCACCATGCTGGAGCGCCTACCAAGACTGCGTCGTCCACTGCTAGAGATGGACATTTCTCATCCACGGTGATAGACCAATAGCGTTGCATCGCATCCTCTCGCTTCATCAGCGCCGTCGTCCTCTTTGCCGGGGCCACTCACACGACCTTCTCTTCCACCGCAACGGGACTTATCCCCCGATGCACCCGTCTACCGTCGTAGATCTACTTCAATGCCACCGACAACCATCGCACCCTCGATGCCTACACGGCGCCGCAAGAGAGGTGGTACTTCATATCTCCTCAACTTTTTGATCTCAACCTGAAAATAGATCTTAACTTGGTTACTCTACTTTCTTTTCAGCTCTTGGAATTCAGTTCTTAGTTCGAAGCAAACAATGGATGCTAAATATCATTTCTCCGGTTTGCAGCTTCAAATCTGCCATGGCACAACCATAATACGATTTAATTGATCATGCTTAGGGTTTAATTGATCATGTTGGTTCCGTGGTGGTTTCTTTAATAGAAATCGGAGGGGAAACCCTCTTTTGCTAAAAAAATATGCTTAGAGTTTCCCCCTTTTATGATCACTATACGATCAGAATACGTGCTTCGTGTCATAATAACACTGCTCCACCCATCAAGCTAAACAAGCTTAGTTGTTCAAATACGAATCTAATATTATTAAAACATAGTTGTTTAATTGGTCAGCTAAATGTTCTTAAATTAGTTTCGAAAATGCATGTTCGCCGCTCGGGTGTGTATCTTTACAGGGTGCCCACGGTGGGCCGGCCCACCCTGGGATTTTGGGTCGTCCCAGGCCCCGATTCCCCTCTGTTCTGCTGCGCGCTTCCGATCTCTACTCGCCCACAGCCGCCTGCCTCGCCGGCGACTTGCCGTCCCCGGGTGACATGACTCTAGGAGGAGACGCCGGACTAATAGGAGACCAGGAGCCGCTCACCCAACAGCGTCACCGCTGCCCGGGCACGCCGCCGTGCCTACCTTCCCAGTCCGTTCAGGGCTCAGGCGTGCAGCACCCACCAAGCCAACCCGATTTATCCTCAGATACATCCTCAACGCTCAGCAGCCGCTCGTCATCACCCATTTTCTAATTGATTCATTACTCATTAGGCAGGACTGTCATTAGGGTTTGTTGTGTGCTCAGTGCTACCTACACTTAATGGTTCAGATGTATTTCAGTAATCTTTAGTACCTCTAAAGTTCACAGGGTTTTCAAAATTCCGGCCCTCGGAATAGATAATCTGACTTCTTTTTATGTTTTCATGAATCTTAGATTCTGAACAACATCATAATGATTATGAGCTTGCGCGCATGAAAAGAATAAAGCAGAACAATGCCATGGCTGTCAAGCTTGGCATTAAGGGACTAAAATCAAGTCTGGATGCAATGCAATGCAAACGCTCTCCACCTACAGATTCATGCTCAGAATATGATCCTAACAGTCATTCTAAGCTAGAGGGAGACCTAAGTCAATGTAGCTCCCTAGTGTAGGAGTCAGAGGAAGATGCCCTATCTTATTCACCGATCAAGGTACTTGCTCTAACTTTCCAAGGTTACATTGCTCGCACATATCTTGCAACTGATGCTTTGCATTGCTTCTACTTTGTTGAACTGCCATTAGCTTAGTTTACACATCGTGTATGTGAATACGCCCTGCCTATCCATTTTCAGTACATATTCCATCTGTCATCATACCATATTTATCCATTCAAATGATGTCCTTGTGTATCAGACGTTCAAAAGGAAGAGGGCGATTGCTGATTGTGGAGGAGCACAAGCAAAGTATTTGGAAGAGGTAGTGGCACTGGATAAATCAAATAGCCCATTAGGTGTAGTTGCAATATCACCCAACCCACAAAATACCCCAACTCTAGCAGACTCTAGCCCTACTACACCGGTCATTTCTGATGCCCCAACTCAGCAGACCCCAACTGCAGCAAACAGTATGATTATGCCAGTTGACATAACACCAGCTGTACGACGCAAAACCCCCATTCCAGCAAAGAGTACACCAAATCCAGTTGCCAAATCCCTTTTCGAACCAGAGAGAGCCCCAATTGCAGCAAATAGGACCCCTATTCCATTTCTTCCCAGTTTAGAAGATGAAGCTTATGTTGTTGTCAGGAACTTTGTGCACATCTTTCCTTCATGGAAAGATTATACTGCAGACATAGAACAATTTCTAGTCTTCCTCCACAACTTACGCGTAAGTAATGTACTAATGTTATTCATGGTCATTACTGCATATGTTTCTGCTGACAAAGACACAAGATTTCATTCTTTTAAATAGGCGAGGAGCAAACTGGATTGTGATGAGCAAGGGTTGGTTGCGCTTTTCAAGCACTCATTGATGAAGTATCGTTCCTACCTGAGGTAAGCGCACTTCGATCGCAAGCCTCTGAATGAAATTTTTGTAAAGTCTCCGGTGCTACATTTATCCGACGGTGATTGGAATAATCTTGTTACACATTGGTCTCGGTTGCAGCGTAAGGTACTGTCTATGATATCACATCACAATTTGAACTACATTTCTGCATTTTCCTTAATGTCTCACTTGTACGAAAACTATTAGCAGAAGAACATTCATTCTCAAGGGACCACAGAATCTCGCAACTATACTGCACACTGCATTGCTCTTGTGAGTACCTCTTGCCCTGCATGACCATAATTACTTTCATAGTTGTTTGATTATGTAGCATCACTGCACATGTTAGCCTCGTAATCATCCATTTGGTGGACATTATAAGATTCGTATGGACTCTTACATAAATTTAGAATCAACCCAATGCTTTTGAAGAGGTTTAGCTCTGCAGTCCTCTTGTAAGGACTGAACGTGGTCTATCACTGTACTTACATTAACAGCTACTCCCTCCGTCCCATAATATAAGAACGTTTTGTACAGTACATCAGTGTTCAAAACACTCTTGTATTATGGGAAGAGGGATTGGTTCATTTTGTAGCATTCTGCATCTTATCTCCCTCACCCACCATTTACTAAAAAAGATCAGATCTATATTTAATCTTACCAACAAGTAGAATAGACAGACAATGCCAGTGCAGAAGTGTAGCCCATTGCTCTTGTCAGTACATTTTGTCCTGTAACGCTTGTACTTCCAGGGATTGGTAGTTGATTATGTAGCATCAATCTGCATCTTATCTTCATTATCCTCTATCCCTTCCAGTATTATCATATCTATAATTACTCTCTACAAAATGTAGAGTACAGGCAATGCTTATGAAGAAGATTCCGTGCTGAAATTCTTGAGTTATCCTTCCCTTGACATGGAGAAGAGCATTATAAAGCCGGTGTTAACTATTAATGTAAGTCAGTCCTTCTCAAGCCTTTATCCTCAACTGCTGTTTAATTTGCTCATACTCCCTATCATTTACTGCTGTTTAGTTTGTTGTTTCTACCAAAATGCATGTTCGTAAGAACCGTAAGTTCTAAGTTTGACTTGTAAAACCAAATTCCTTATTCATACCATGCACATTACTTAATACTCCCTATATGTGTGCTTGTTTTTGTGGATCTATAATCCAGTGTGTGGTGAAGCAGCCCACTTTTGCACCTTGTCATCTCCTGTTTTTATCTTACTGATGTGGCTGATGATATGAACAACATGCCATGCACATTATCCAAAATAGATACAATGATTTTCTTTGCCCTTCATCTATGCTTGTTATGTTGACATGGTAATCCACTAGTGTGGTGAAGCTCCCCGCATTATGAACAATGCCAAATTATGCTATTGATATTTTGAACTTACTCCTTATTTTCTAATTTGAAATTGGATAGAATTGACAGAACAGTTATCATCTTTGTTTATACACGTGCAGAACCTGTCATCTCTCTGCTTTGTTTCAGGGTGATATGCCTGATGGCATGCACAAGTCTGCTGAAGGCTATGAGAAAAACCCAACATATATTGCAGCAAAGAAGGCAAAACATCTTGAAGATAGCGAGACAACCCCAAAGTCTTGTCTTGATGCAGTGTTCAAGTTACTTGAGACTAACAGTCAGACAAGCTCACAAAATTCGTTGTCTGAATCAGTTCGACTTCTTCAGTCCCAAGTTCTAGCAGAAAGGCATTCTGCAACTCAACTTCGACTTGCAGTCCTATCTATAAGAAAGATTGTGGAGAACACTAATCAGAACCTCATCGCTAAACAGCTACACCTGGAAGCTATGACCGACATGCTAGGCCGGTCTCACAGCCTTGCTCAGCAGCTTGCGCAGTAGTTCCCCCGCAAGGCTAACCTTTCTTGAACTGTCTTGGAAGTGGTCTCGGTTCAGTATTATTTTGTTACGCTACAATGGTTCCCAGGTTTTGTAATCTGCTTCTTTGTTGCGCTTTATGATCACTGGCGGCGAACTTCGATGCCCAGTGGATGCAATATACCTGAAATCCTTTATTGTATAGTGTAGGTTTATTCTTAGTTACTATGCCGTAATTTCTTTATTGTATAGAGTAGGTTTGTTCTTAATTCCTACTAGTTACTACCATCATTCGCTATCTGAAAAAAAATCAGATGTAGTCGACCGGACCGAAACATTCGACTCTAACGGGCCAGGTTTTTAGCGGGCCTGAAACATGCCGAACAGCTCACGGGCCGGCAACAGCCCGAAATGAACCCCAACACATGATTGTGCGAATCAAATCAGGGGCTTTTAACAGGCCAAAATTGTCTCGGTCCTTGTTTGGCCCAACCAGATATCGGTTGCGAGCAGGCCGGATGCAAACTAGGTCGTAGTTAGGCCCAACTATATGACGGGCTTTTAATAGGCCGAAATTAATATAGGGCCGAAATGTTAAACGGGCCCTTAACAGGACAAAACTAATATCAGGCCAAATTACTAAGTGGGCCTTTAGCAAGTGGGCCAAAAGCATAGTGTCCAGTTGACGGGCCGAATCTGATATGGGCCATAATTGAGCCCAAAGTCTCTTAAAGGGCCGGACCTGATCTGGGCCGTAATTTGACCTAGAATGTGGTAGGCTTTTAATGGGCCGGATCTCATATGGGCCACTATTAGGCCCGAAGCATGGCAGGCCATTAATGGACCGGATCAAATATGGGCTGGCATTTGGCCCAAAACATGGCAGCCAATTAATGGGCCAGCCTACTAGGGTCCTCAAAATCTTGTGGGCCTACAGCTGGGCCGGCCCATTAATGTCGGCGAAATCTCGTGGGCCTTTAGTTAGGCTGGCCTATTATGATCCGCAAGAATCTTGTGGGCCTTTACTTGGGCCGGCCCATTATGGCACACAAAAATCTTGTGGGCCTTTACCTGGGCCGGCCCATTATGGCCCGCAAAATCTTGTGTGCCTTTAGCTGGGCCAGCCCTTTATGGTCCACAAAATCTCGTGGGCATTTAGCTGGGCCGGCTCATTATGGTCCACAAAATCTTGTGGGCCTTTAGTTGGGCCGGCCCATTTAAACTTGATGGGCCGGTCCACGTGTCAACATATCATAGGCGCGTCACGCCCATTGGATGAGTGACACCTGTGCCAATGCGGACCTGACACATGTCTCCTCCAGCCAATGATGATTTTACACGTGGAAAATCCCCATTGGTCGGGGCTGTTAACGGGTTATCGGATCCAAAACCCGACCCGATAGCTTAACGGCATTCCGTTACGATGGATGCCACATGTCGGTCACCCTTGACGAAAGCACTTCTGTGACGCGTGATTTATCGTCATGGAAGTGGACACTTCCGTGATGATAATTTTGGTAATGTCATGGAGCACTTCTACGACAGCACAAGTATGTCTATCTTGATTCTGTCATAAATTTGTCATGGATGTACATGCATGACAAAAAACGCAACCTACTGTGACAAACACGTATCATCATGGAAGTGTATTTTTTTGTAGTGTGTATCACCATCTCTTCGCCGAACTAGTGCACCTATACAATCTACCATTGTATTGGGCGTGTTGGGGACACAAGAGACTCTTTGTTATTTGGTTGCAGGGTTGCTTGAGAGAGACCATCTTCATCCTATGCCTTCTACGGATTGATAAACCTTAGGCCATCCACTTGAGGGAAATTTGCTACTGTCCTACAAACCTCTGCACTTGGAGGCCCAGCAATGTCTACAAGAAGAAGGTTGTGTAGTAGACATCAAGCTCTTTTCTGGCGTCGTTGCCGGGGAGGTGAGTGCTTGAAGGTATATCTTTAGATCTTGCAATCGAGTCTTTTAGTTTCTTGTTTTATCACTAGTTTAGTGTATAAAAGAAAATTACAAAAAATGGAATTAAGTTTCACTACAAAAAAAATACACTTTCGTGATGATACGTGTTTGTCACAGTAGGTCGCGTTTTTTGTCATGCATGTACATCCATGAAAAATTTATGACAGAATCAAGATAGTCATACCTGTGCTGTCATAGAAGTGTTCCATGACATTACCAAAATTATCATCACGGAAGTGTCCACTTCCATGACGATAAATCGCGCGTCACAGAAGTGCTTTCGTCAAGGGTGACCGACACGTGGCATCCACCGTAACGGAACACCGTTAAGCTATCAGGTCGGGTTTTGGATCCGATAACCCGTTAACAGCCCCGACCAATGGGGATTTTCCATGTGTAAAATCATCATTGGCTGGAGGAAACACGTGTCGGCTCATCGTTGGGACAGATGTCATCCACTCATTGGACAGAAGGCGCCTATGATACGTCGACACGTGGCACGGCCCAACAAAGGCCCATTCCTGTGAAAAGGACGGCCGGTTTAACTTGGTCAAAAGGTGGCGGGCCGGCCCATGGAAAGCCTGTTAACGGCCTGTTTGCATATTGCCCATTTACAGCCCGCTAACCCAAGGCCCATTACGCCCTATCCGAATTAGGCCCAGTAGCGTCATCTGGGCCATCCAATATGATTCCAGCCCGTTTTCACTTCTGGCCCATGTATGGCCCATGACATCTTTCGGCCCATATGAGGCCCTATGTAACTCTTGGCCTATTAACGGCCCGTGGTGAAACTGGCCCGTAATGAATAGTGTATCACTTTACACCCATTAACGGCCTGTGGTGAAACTGGCCCGTAATGAACAGTGTATCACTTTATACCCATTAATGGCCCATTATTCCATTGGGCCATTTCCAGCCCATGTTATCTTTCGGCCTTCTCAGAGCCCATTTATTCTTGGGCTCCTTTCCAGCATTCGTTTACGTACGGCCCGTTACTGTCATTTTCTGCTTGTGGGCCAAATTCAGCCCGTGGTTACAGTCGGCCCATTTGTGGTCCGTTAATACGTTGGGCCGTTTTCATAGCGTCATCAAATACGGCCTATTAACGATGGCTCATTATGGTCGGCCCATGAACGGACGATTCCAACTCTAGCCCATTTACGGTCATAATGCGGCCTGTTATTGGCCCATGTTTGGCCAATCGATCATATGGCCCGTATAAGGCCAATTGATGATACGACCCGTAGAAGGCCCATTGTTTCTACGGCCCGTAGAAGGCCTACTGTTTCTACGGCCCATAGAAGGCCCACTGTTTCTACGACCCGTACGAGGCCCAGTGTCCATACTGCACTGACTACAAGCAAGCAAATAAACAAGACAACAAGGAAATAAATAAGCAAGCAACTTATGCTAGGCTATCACGGCTATTACACATATTACATCCACTGGGCATCAAAGTTCGCCACCAGTGCAAATATAGGGAACAAAGCAGCATATAAACGCCACACCAAAACAAGTCCAGAACTGAAACCACTTCAGAAGAGTTCAAGAAAAATATCCTGGGTACCCATAATGCTGGCAAGATGCTTAGCAAGCTTATTAACTTTCTCTTGTTTGGTGCTTAAATCCTCCAGCGCTTGCTGTTGCACAAGAAAGTACGCATCTGAATTATGCATGGACTTCCTCAGTCCTTCGGCTTCTTGCCGCAGCACAGCTGACTGATGCCTTTCAGCTTGTAGCTGAGACTGAAGAAGACGAAGTGATTCAGGCAGCGAGTTTGAAGAGCTTGTGCCAGCGGTACTGGCCAGTAACTCGAACACTACATCAACGCAGGACTGCGGGGTTTTCTCACTGTCTACAAGATCGTTTTTATCACCTTTCTTGGAGACCAACAGGGTTGTCTCACTAACTTGAACCTTATATGCATTACTTTCTCTACCATTGCATAGTGGGGTGCTCTTCTCCAATATTCTGTTTGCATACTACAAGAGAAACAAGCAGACACATCACATGTTTAGCTTGTAGTATACGAAACTCATTTTGGTAAACCAGATCAGTAGTAAGGTGGACAGGATAACAACATGAAACAAACATATATCTATGTACTATGGTCACTGTATTGTCCATATCATTCTAGTTTATGTTCCCTAATCAAGATAGAGACACAGTTCAACTCATATATTTTTAAGACACAACAGCATAGACAGAATATAAGTGTGATAAACTACACATCATTGGCAGCACTTGTAATGTGCATCACATGAGAACATAAATGTTTATACAACTTAAACTGAAATCAACATAGAGCAAGAAGTTAGAACAACAATCCAGTTAATGAAATAGGTTTAAAACATACCTGTTGCGCCATTGGAGTTTCAATTGGATCCTTCAAATTTGAAAGTAGTTGGTATGAGTAAATACCGTGATGCAACAACAAAGGAGTATGGACCATAGCTACGAAATTTGACCTAAGAACATTTGCTCTTCTGCTTTAAACATGGAGTTTGGGTTAGTTGTGGTGGTCTTCGTGCTTTGGGCACTGCAGTAGCTTTACAAACTGCTCGTGTGGGGGTACTCTGTGGTGGGCATGGTGCTTTGTCAACTATAAGTGGGTTACTATCCGCTGGGGTTGCGGTTAGATGGGTTGTAGCTGGTTCTCTGCCCAACGGTGTAAGTGTGCAATCTGGAAGAGTCTCGATTATGTGTGGTGGGGCTAGTTTGTGGGCCAGTACAACCATGGTTCTATCTGCATCAACGGGTAGCATTGTCTTTTGTGAAGAACATGTTTTTGCTCCCTTAGATACTGCCATCACCCCCTCCAATTCAAATGGCTGATAAACAAGAAAATAAATTGAACGTATAGACATTGTATGATAGACAGATGTGGTAATTCACATATATGTTGTCTAACCAAACAGGACAGCATGACACAATTTCACATATATGATACCTAACTAAACAGGATAACATGACACAGTTGCAGATATATGATGGATAACTTAACAGGATATAATGGCATAATTCAACATATGATGAGTACCTAAACAGGATGACATGAAAAAACTATATGATGTCTTTCTAAAATAGGTTGGGATGAAATAATTCACATACATGTTGTCTAAGTATACAGGATGGCATGATATAATTGACATAATTGATTCATATACTAAGCAGCTGGCACTCGCATGTATGATCTCTAAACTAAGCAGATAGAATTCAATATTGTGCATATGATGTCTAAACTAAGCAATGCAAGACACCATATGCATCATATGAGAAATATAAACATTGCAACTTAGAGCATACACCTCAGGTGGGATATAGGACTGGTCATCTGTCTCTGAATCCTCCTCTGAGGAGCTCCCTGTAACCATCGAGATATATGCTTCAACAGGTACCATTGCCTGCTCCAAAGAATACGTGAAGAGTAGTTCAATATACACAGATTGTCGACAAATGGAATACGTAATGAAAAAAAGGATGGCATGAGATAATTCACATATATGATGTCTGGCTCCATGGCGGTGCATAATTCACATATATGATAACTGGCTGAAAAACATGGCATTGCATAATTCACATATCTGATATAGAAAGCAAACAAGAGGCATTCACACAAAGCATGTCTAATATAAGCAGATGGCATGGCAATGCAAGACACCATATGCATGATATGAGCAATATAACCCAGCCAAGTTAGAGCATGCACCTTGAGGGGGGGGGGGAATATGACTGGTCATCTCTATCTGAATCCTCCTCTGAGGAGCTATCTGTAACCAGCAAGAAATCTGCATCGACAGGTAGCACTGACTGCTCAGAAGACCTTGTTTTCACTCTAGATTTTCCCATGACCGACTCAAATGGCTGACGCACAGGAAGAGTAGATGAATGTATAAACATTGTTGACAAATGGAATACATTATGGAAAAAAATATGGCACAATACAATTCACATATACTATGACTGGCTAAACAGGATGGCATTGCATGATTCACGTATATGATGCCTGGCTAAAGAAGATGGAATTGCATAATTCCCATATACTCCCTCCATTCCTAAATATTTGTCTTTTTAGAGATTTCAAATGGACTACTACATACGGATGTATATAGACATATTTTAGAGTGTAGATTCACTCATTTTGTTCCATATGTAGTCACTTGTTGAAATCTCTAAAAAAGATAAATATTTAGGAATGGTGGGAGTATGATATAGAAACCAAACAGGTGGCATTCACAAAAAGCAAATATAAACTAAGCTGATGACATATAAGATGTATAATGTAAGCAATGCAAGGCGCCATATGCATGATATGACCAACATCTGCATGCCAGGTTAGAGCAAACACCTCAGGTGGTAAACAGGCATGGTCGGCTCCTTCTGAATTTCCATCTGAACAGTTATCTTCCTCTGGAATACAATCTGGAAATGCAGGAGCGGGGCACTTCGCCCACCATGGAGCGGTGTCTGCATGACATGATATTTGCACGTAAAGGTCTTCTCTTTTTCTCTACATGTTCAGTAGGATTGTGTACAATATCTAACATGCATAATAATAAAATAGTTATATTTTGTAAGGCCTAAGGGGTGCATGCAAAAATCAAGACTGATGGTAGCAAACGAGTGGATGGATCCAAAACTAATGATAGCAGGTAGATTATAGCTTCAGTTTAAAAAGATAGACAATGGATCATCTATTGTTTGTTGCCTGCCTAACATGAACCACATAGAAGACCCCAGATGAACCAGATAGTAGACAGATACTATTCGTTGTTGACTCGATATAAGACCCATGGGCAATTCAAAACTCAAGATTGAACGATAAAGTAGCAGGTAATAATAACCGATGTATAACGTAAGCAAACACGAAAGACTGCGACCTCTCTTCTGGAACTATGTAGTCCTCAGGTTCATCTGCTCAGTCGATGATAGTAGTGCAGTTGGGGTGGCTGTCGGCGACGGGGAAGATGATCTGAGGCGGTGAAAGGAAGTCTGCAGGAGGGATCTCTGCTGCAGTGAACGCTTGTGTCGATGGTGCACCTCAGGTGGGGTGGATGACGGCACGGCAGGAGCATGACATAACACACAGAGTTTTCTTTGACGCCTATCTGAAAATGAAGTAAATCTGTAAGGGCTCCTTAGAATGGGAGGATTCTATAAACTCAGGGACATGAAAAACACAGGAATAGGATAGGAATGCATGTGCAAAACATAGCATTTGGAAACATAGCATTTCAGTGAACCTGGGTGTTTGGCTCACATGAATTGGAAGAACAGAGGAATGGAGAAACAAAGTGATGCGACGAGTGTACAACCTCTTTGGCATAGCCTTGTGGACCTCAACGTCATTGGGTTGGACGTGGAGGATGGTGATGATGCTGGTGTGACTGTCGGAGGCGGGGAACAAGATCCGAGGCCTCTATAAACTGTGCCGAGGGTATTGCTCCGCTGTGATGGACGGTTCCATCATTGGAGCAGCTCCGCTAAGGTGTACGGCGACGAGGCTGAAGCATGACAAGAAAGACAATGTTCATCGGAAGTGGGACCCTAATCTCATCTGCAATAGATGATGTAAAATACATCACCAAAAAGTGCTAGATGTAAAACGCATCAGCCACGCCACGGCCGCTCCGACAGATGCTGTAAGTACTGTTCACTCCGAACTTAACTGAAGAAAATGAACTTCACAGTCGAAACTGAATTTTACTGTCAAAACTAATTGAACTAGTAACAAAGCATTGCAATAGATGTTTAGGGCGTTCGGGCAGTAGTAGGAGAGAAGCAGTGATCTAAATCAGCAGACGCTCGAGCAGGGAACACACTAGCAGAGAGCAAGTCGTGCAGTAGCACCGCGAGCGAGTGCTAAAGCAGCAACTCCTGTAGCTGCTGGAGGTCATGCAGCAGCGCAAGCGAGAGCAAGAGCAGAGCAACAGCACGAACGAAATCAGGAGCAGTGTAGCAGCGCGACCGACAACAAGAACAGAGCCGCAGCGCGAGCGAGAGCCGGAGCAGCAGCAGCTAGTGCCGTTGTGGAAGTCGCCGCCGAGGAAGCAACGACATGGGGGAGAGACGTCGTGGATGATGTGGACGGCGACGGCGCCATTGATGGAGACATGCCATGTCTGCTTATCAAGCACTGACAGCCCCGTGAGATCGAATAAAAGATAAAATGCAGCGGTGAGTGCAGAACCTCCTTGGTGGCGCCGAGTTGGCCTAGGCTTCATCGGAGGAATTGGTGAAGGTGCTGTGGTTTCGGTGGGGCAGGTCAAGATGGCGCTGTGGGGATTGAGGTGGCGCGATAGACGAGGCAAATGTCGGGGCAGCTCCTTGGAGGTGGAGGACGGGGCGGCTGATCCGGCGGGACGACGAGATCGACAACGAATCCGCATCCGGTGCGGTGGATGAGGGACGGCGAGCTGTTGAGGTGGACGACGTAGTCGGGGAAGAGTCTCCGGCTGGGCGGCGGTCGGGAGGCCGACGGAGGAGCATGGGGTTTCACAGGTTTTGGCGGCCTCGGTGTACAAATGGGGGGGGGCGTAGGGGGAGTGGGAGCCAAGCTTACGGATGCGCTTGTCCGAAATGTAAGGTAAGTTACCAGCATACCCGCACCGGTTTTGACACCGCGACGTGGAGCTTCATTTCCGGCTGAGGGGTAGAAGGGGGATTTCACATGTCTGGGCTGCGGGAGCGATTTCGGATGAGGAGGGAGTTCTCGCGCGCGTCCAAATTTCGGGATAACAAGGCGCGGCGCGGGTTGAAGAAGCGGGAGTGTCAAAGTAGGTGAGACAAAAAATACTCGAGCTTGGAAATTTCGGGATAACAAGGTGCGGATTCCTTGTTCGGCAAAACAAACTTAACGTGTAAAAAAACAATTCATACAAGACACAAGAGAGGCATGTCCCCTTTTACTATATTGCTATAGATACCATTGAAAAAACTACAAGAAAAATGTAAAAAAAAATCGGGAGAACAAGATTACCCTGCACAGTACCAAATCATTCGCACTTCCCTCAACAACAACAAAAAAGAAATCAATTCCCACCAAAGAAAGAGTAATGTCCCTTTTTATATGATTACAGATGCCATGATCTCGAATTTCAATTTTTGAATCCACGTTATGTTGAATTCGAATATATCATTAGGTGACCTTGCGGTTTATAATTGATGTAGTCGTACATTTTGATCTTCCATCATATATGAACATTTTACTCCACCATGTGAACATATATATTGTCGTCTACCATATGGACTAAATTTGAATCAATTTTCCTTATTTGAATACGATTGTTGTCAAGTTATACAATAATTTAAATATTATCTTGATAACAAAAAACATACATATAGCAGTAATCATATTTCACTATGAACTACATGTACCATATGCTCTCCAATTCAAATATTTGTATCCATTTTATGTTGAATTCAAATCATAGTACATTATTGGTCTAGGTAG